>NC_092150.1:68820713-69139465 GCF_045791955.1 Oncorhynchus clarkii lewisi | reverse complement strand
AACAATCATCTTTATTCAACATCGATTAGTTATTGCAATAATGAAACCATCGACCGCACACTCTAAGTTGTGTTACCGAGAGCTTCCCTAAATATGAAAAACAGACATCTTATGTAGGACACTAAGAATGTTTAGTTCCATCCTTCTCAGGCAGATCAAAAACATCATAAGCCACGTTGGGTTCATCCTGTCATTGGTGTTGTTCTAACCCCCAACCCTGGCTTAATTTCCCTGATGCCAGGATGTCTAGGACCCTTTGTTCCAGTCCATCTCTATCCCAGTTACAACCACCCCACATCCTTTCCATGGAATACATCTCCCCAGTGCACCACTGGTCACAGAAAGGAATGTGGCTGTAAAGTTTTATAGCCCTCTAGTAAAATCAATTTCCTCAATGCACAGACTATCTGCAGGAAGCTAGTGGACACCATAAAAACTCAGCCTTACTCTTAGTTAAATATATAATTGTTTACCATTAATATCAAACAAATCAAGTAAGTATGTAATTTTTCCCTGACACCCCGCAGCCTTGTGAATGTTGACCTGTTTAAAGGTCTTGCTCACATCGGCTACGGAGAGCGTGATCACACAGTCGTCCGGAACAGCTGGTGCTCTCATGCATGCTTCAGTGTTGCTTACCTCGAAGCAAGCATAAAAAGCTTTTAGTTAGTCTGGTAGGCTTGCGTCACTGGGAAGCTCTTGGCTGGGTTTACCAATACCAGTCTCAATCCCTTCCTTTCTCAATGCCAAAGAGGAAACTAAACATGCAAATGCTAACACTTTTTATTGCCAATCACATAAATAAACATTAAGGCATCTCTGTCATCAGCAGAAGCTTCATATAGATTCACCCTGCTATATTTCTAAGGTTACTTTCTAACAAATCAACCAGTGTTGATTTGTCAGTCAAAAGACCAGAATGTCCTGATCCAAATATTTTTACTGTAGCACTGAAAATGAATACAGAGTGAACAATATGAAGCAAGAATCAAATAATTAATCTAGAAAAAATAGTTACAGTATACAATATCCGTAAGACATGCAAACAAAAGTTTGGAGATAAAACACCATTTTGACATTTTCAATAAGGAAGATTTTATTTCAGAAGAATGTAAAATTTGGAACCTTGAGGGTTTAGCACGTTTGTCATAGTTCAGTGACGTATCTTTACTGTGCCCAAATTCCTCTTTGATTACATTATGCACTAAAACAGGCTTATCTTCACAGAAGCAGTCCTCAGAATGATAGTCTGCGTG
Organism: Oncorhynchus clarkii lewisi; assembly: GCF_045791955.1. Classification (NCBI taxonomy): domain Eukaryota; kingdom Metazoa; phylum Chordata; class Actinopteri; order Salmoniformes; family Salmonidae; genus Oncorhynchus; species Oncorhynchus clarkii. The sequence continues at coordinate 69,138,209 of NC_092150.1, read as the reverse complement.
ACCTTGGGACCTTAGGACACTGCTGCCCATTGTCACTGCCCAACACTCTCAATTTGGATAATTGAACACCACTCTTAAAAAATGCCATGGTTTTCTTTATTGGATTGAGAATATTTCGGCCTCCATCTTTTGGAGGTCTGTATCGACAGTGCCGACAAGAACATACACAAAATAAATGGTTCTCTCTAACTTCCTGTATTGTGTTATCACTGGAAAAAGTGCTCACTTGATGTCCCAAGCATCTCAAGAAAATCCAGATAAATTTGGATGAAAATGGAATTCCAGGGAGAAAGACAGTATTTTTCTGTTGCAGTACCTCTTTAGTGACCAAATGTAAAAAATGCTAAAGCTTCTTAAATTGATTCTTGATTTTAACATATTTTATATCAAACATGCCATGATTAGTGAATACCATGCTAGTCGACATGACAACCTATGTCTCTGTCACTTAACTATGACATCGAGGAAGTTTCCCTCTGGTGACATCAGTGTTATAATTAGGAGAGATAGTGTCTATTCAGTCCACCATGGTGGGTCTAGAGGTGCATAAAGGAATGTAGACCTATTGTAAGCTGTTTCCCAGGATCCACTGAAATAAATTAGTGCAAACTGTGAGAGGCTTGAGATCCATTCACTGAAGGACAGGCTAACAGGGGTCTAAAAATGGTTCAAATTCTTCAAATAGTTAGATGGCTAGGCTCAACTCGCACTGTTACATTTATTGGTTGCAATATATTTTCAGCAGCTTTTCCAATAAATCTGTAATATGTCCCCTTCCGTAAATCACAGTTGGTTAGTCTACCACTACACTGATGACCTACGCTGTTGCGCACCTCAATGCGCATTGACATTTATCAGGCCATATGACTGAAGGGAATGCGGCATGCCACTGACATCGCTGAGACCTTTACCACTCGGGCTGTCTGGAACAAAGTATAGCACACTGTGGCACTGGTCTCCGCGAGCCCATACTGTAATAGAGCTTGCAAAGATACGCTATGCACGTCAACACAAGCTCCAAACTTCTGTTGAGCCGGGTTCTTATTACAACATACCGGAATGTGCTTTTATTTATAAACGCAGTGTCTTTCAACCCAACATTCTACGGTGCCGTGCTGAAATAGTGAATGCCTTAGTATGTTTTCTTTCATGCGCCTGGAAACAAAGTTAAATATTGCGCTATGACCCCTAACTGCACAATTAATCAATGTATACATTTTGCACAATGGCACATACTGTACACTGTGTAACATTTCTCACAGAAATAAATATACTAAGGCACTTGCAAGATAACCGGTGTACAGCAAAATAAAAAATATGCGCCTTTGCGCATATTATCTTGCAAGTGCAACTTCTCCAAAATAAACAAATATTACAAAGAACAAATAAGAAAAAAAGAGTGCGTTTTAATCTTATTTCCTCACCTGGCATCTGCAAATGATGTCCGACTCTGTCGCCAACAAGTCGACCACTTTTCCCTTCCCTTCATCGCCCCATTGTGCACCAAGTACAACTGTCAACTTGTTCCCTGTGTCGTTACGGGGTCGCTTAACCCCTGCTCCTGGGTTTGTGTAACAAGCTTTGTGAGACATGTTTTGCCTACACTAGTGCACCGAGCGCAGTAGAAACGACAACCCGTAGGCCTATGTGATGGGAAAAATACCCCCTCAAGTCTGAGTCCGGTGTAACCAAATACGGGTTATCCGCCTGTTGATGTAGAGACACGTGCACGATAGACTACACATGATCTCGTGTCTATTTTTACCGTCATCCCCTTATCACTCAGTTTCAAGAGTTAGGCTACCACCCAAGTGAGAGCCAATGAGAAATCATATAGTGTAGCCGTGTTTTTGTGTGCATTTTCAATGAATCATTCTCCAAGTCTCGTTCGGATGAAACTACGTGCGCACTGTGTTGGACCAATGTACCCAAAATGCAATACTTTTTAACTGTGAACATACTGTCCCTATTACACATAAATATAGGACAACCTAATTTGGTGTGGTTAAAAGTATAATGTATAATTGTATTGTATTTTCATAATAGCCTACATTACATTATCCAATCTATTTGCAATGCAAAGAGTGTAAAAAAATAAACAATAACTGGTACCATGTCTGAAAACAGGTGAAATGTTGATGGTCAATATGTAATACTTAATTGATCATGAACCAATATTCCTACTATGACTGTAAGCTAAATAGGCCCTGTATTTGTCAAATGAAATGACGGCGGCTGTATCAACAAGTCCACATAACATGTTATACATAGTGTTACGAATCCCTTTTGGCCCGACAGTCTAGGGGGAATGGTAGTGAGACCCGTAACATAACTCATGTAAATTATAATAGTGACAAAGTAAAAGTGAACGAAATAACCACGACAACCGAAATAATACCGTCAAACTCAGGGTTTATTTCTAAACACACGGTAATGGGGGGAGCAGGAAAAAGGGGCTGAGCTGGACCCAAGGAAAGAAACAAATATGCAAAAACACCCCTAAGCTAGACTAGCCTATTTCAACAACAGCTAACTAACTAACCAAAATACAGTGGGTGGTCCGCCCAGTTCTAACTAGTGTGTGTTAACAAAGTTTACCTACGGGTAATGTATGCCCATGGGCGACTTGTCTTGGTTTCCCCCTTTTCCCACCAGCAAACAAACAAACACCATAACCAAAACAATACTCACAGGTGATGACAAAGTGCTATGGAGGTGCTCAAACAAAAGAGAGGTTAATTAATACACAGAGAGCGCGTGCAAAACAGAGGTCTACAAACATGGCATTTACAAAGATTGAGCTACTGAAATCTATCAAGAGCAGAGTTCTACCAACTTGGCATTACAAAGATTGAGCTTCTGAAATCTATCAAGAGCAGAGTTCTACCAACTTGGCATTACAAAGATTGAGCTTCTGAAATCTATCAAGAGCAGAGTTCTACCAACTTGGCATTACAAAGATTGAGCTCTTGAACAAACAAATGATGGGGTTTTTAAACCATGGGTAAGGAACTGTGATAGGGTAGGAAACAGGAGGAGGTGTGTCTTCTGATTGATGGGTTGATTGTTGACTGATTGGGGAGTGATGACTTTCACCTGTGAGGGGAGACGGAGAGAAAAGAAACACACAGACACAGGATACCTGTATCCGTAACACTCCCACCCTTAAAAGAGCAACCCTAGGGATTGCGACCACAGTATTACAATTAACAACAACAACAACGTCAACCTTGCCAAAACATACAAAAATCATTTTCACACACGAGACAAAGCATCTGCCAACACATTATCTGAACCCTTTTTGTGGCGGATCTCCAAATTATAATTTTGTACAATCAGCGCCCAACGCATAAGGCGCTGGTTCTGGTTGTACATTCGGTGGAGAAAAACTAAGGGGTTATGGTCAGTATACACAATCACTGGTAGGGCACTGGAACCAATGTATACTTCGAAGTATTGCAGAGCCAACAACAAAGCAAGAGCTTCTTGTTCTATTGTCGCATAGTTTGTTTGACATTTATTAAATTTACGGGAAAAATAACAAACAGGATGATCTACTCCACCCTTGTCCTGCTGCAGTAGAACAGCACCAGCACCTCTGGCACTAGCATCTACCTCAAGCTTGAATGGTTGTTCAAAATCTGGAGCAGCAAGTACAGGTGTACTACACAAGAGTGCTTTCGCAGACTCAAAAGCGCTCTTACAATCAGGGGACCACACAAATGATCTTGCCGGACTGAGCAAATCAGTCAATGGAGCAACTACTGCAGAGAAATTTTTACAGAAGCTACGGTAGTAGCCAACCATCCCTAAAAAGCGGCGTAGCTCTCGTCTAGTGGTAGGTGCAGGGAATGCAGTTATAGCCAAGACCTTGGCATCAACAGGGCGCACCTGTCCATGGCCAACCTCTTTACCGAGATAGGTAACAGTAGCCTTCCCAAACTCACACTTTGCCAAGTTCAGGGTTAGAGAAGCAGTTGCCAACCGTTCACATACTACCCTTAGCAAGTCAACATGATCTGACCACTCAGACGAATAAATCACTAGGTCATCAAGGTATGCACTACAATTAGGAACGCCAGCTAATACAGAGTTAACCAGTCGTTGGAAAGTGGCTGGTGCATTTCGCATCCCAAAAGCCATGACTGAGTACTGAAGGAAGTTGTCTGGGGTCACAAAGGCAGAAATCTCAGAAGCACGTGAAGTTAACGGAACCTGCCAGTAACCTTTTAAGAGGTCCAACTTGGTCACATACTTAGCAGCACCAATAGTGTCGATACAGTCGTCCAGTCTGGGTAACGGGAACGAATCTGGCATTGTGACAGAATTTACCTTTCGATAATCCGTACATAACCTGGACGTACCATCAGGTTTAGGAACCAGAATGCAAGGAGAACTCCAAGGGCTTGAACTTGGCTTAGCCAGGTCATTCTCCAACAAATATCTCACCTCATCCCTCATTATCTTCCTCTTGGAAGCGTTGATACGATATGGGTGTTGCTTGATAGGTGTAGCATTTCCAACATTAATGTCATGTTCCAACACATTTGTGCGAGTAGGAACGTCATTAAAGAGACATGGAAAACTGTGTAGTAGCCTCACAATATCATTAGCCTGTCCATCCGTTAAATGAACCAGACCTGACTGGATAGACAGCAGCATTTCTGAGTTGGGCAATCTAACACACTGCTGTTGAGTATTGCGCAACTCCAAGCCATCAACATCATCAATTTGACAGTCCACTATCATCGCAGTAGTAGCAGAGGAGACAGCAGTACCTTCCTCTGTTTTTGAACTATCTAACTGTGTGATGGGTCGGGTGTGGTATGCTTTCAACATGTTAATGTGACACACACGAGATTGGCGTTTTCTATCAGGAGTTTGAAGCACATAGTCAGTTTCACTTATTATCTTTTCAATTAAATAAGGACCAGAGAAACGAGCTGACAGTGAAGATCCTGGAACAGGTAATAACACCAGTACTTGGTCACCTGGCTGTAGTGGACGAGAAACAGCCTCTTTATCATAGTGTCTTTTCATGCTCCTCTGTGAGGAAGACAGAGCTTCCTTTGCAAGAGCACAAGCTTGGTGTAGGCGCTCACGAAAGCGACTAACATAGTCCAACACATTCTCATCTCTGGTACACAACTCTTGGGACAAGAACTGTTCTTTAAGGACTTTCATTGGTCCTCTTACTGTGTGACCAAACACTAGTTCAGCCGGGCTGAAACCTAGGGACTCCTGCACAGTTTCACGAGCAGCAAACAAAACTAGAGGAACTCCCTCATCCCAATCTTTCTCAGATTCCAAACAATATTTACGTAGCATAGACTTCAGTGTCTGATGCCATCTTTCAAGCGCACCCTGAGACTCTGGGTGATAGGCGCTTGATACACGGTGCGTAATTGATAAGGATTTCAACACCTGCTTGAAGAGCTTGGATAGGAAATTGGTACCTTGATCGCTTTGTACCACCTTCGGTAACCCGAATGTCGTGAAGAATTTTATTAAGGCTTTACTCACTATCGGAGCTGTAATCCTTCTCAGAGGAATAGCCTCGGGGTATCTTGTAGCCATACACATTATCGTTAACAAAAACTGGTTACCCGATTTTGTCTTCGGTAACGGTCCGACACAATCAACCACCACATGCTCAAATGGTTCACCTATGACAGGTATAGGACACAGAGGAGCGGGAGGAATAACCTGATTTGGTTTTCCTGTTATCTGACAGGTGTGGCATGTCCGACAGAACTGAGCCACATCTTGTTTTAAACCCGGCCAAAAAAAATGTCGAAGAATCCGATCATACGTCTTTGTAATTCCTAAATGACCAGACCACTGGTGATCATGAGCAAGGGATAACACATTCTGTCGAAAGGCTGTAGGAATCACTATTTGGTAAACAGCATTCCAATCTCCACCTGCATCAACATGGGATTTCCATTTACGCATGAGGAGATTACCATCAATGAAGTAAGCCACATTCTTCTTCTTCACCTCTTCTAACGAGACAACACTAGAAAAACATTTAGCAAGCTTGTTGTCAACCTTTTGGTTAGCAATCAGCTGCTCACGAGTGACTGGTAATTGTATTGCATCAGCAATAACTTCAACGTACTTTGATTCTTTCCTGGGCTGTTTGTCAGAGGTGATCAGCTTCTCAGAGGTATCACACAATCCATCCTCTTGATCATCCTCTTTGAACAGAACAGTGTTCGACAAATCTATCACGTCACCCTCTTGTAGTGCCTGAGCACGAGTGACAGCACAAGCGGGGAACACATGTGGATAACTCTGTGCCAACTCATTCGAGAGAGAGTGGTCACTTTTATCCAATACTTCCAATACGGGTACTACCTTTCCTCCGGCAATATCGTTACCCATTATAAAGGTCACACCTTTCACTGGCAACTTAGGACGTACCCCCACTCTGAATATTCCACTGATTAACTCAGAGTGTACTTTCACAAAGTGCAACGGCACTGGGACAAAACCCATTTCAATACCCTGCACTAACACACTGGAACCACAGTATGTATCGTCAGATAAGGGCAACACATCATGCAATATAAACGACTGCGCCGCACCAGTATCTCTAAGGATTTTAACCGGACGCTGAGACGCTTCGTCATTCGTTAGGGACACAAACCCCTCGAAAATGAATGGTTCATAACTGCGGTCGGGGACTGAGTCTTTCAAACTACAGTTACCCTGAGGCACCTGTTTTGTTGCAGACCTCACAACCGTACGAATTAGACCAACACCTGTTGGCGGCTTGGCACGAAGAGGCATCCCTTGTTTGCGTTTAAGCAGGAAGCAATCATTAATCATATGTCCCACTTTATGACAATAGAAACAGGAACGCTCATTCTTCTGGCGTGCTTGATATACTACTGCGGGCCGACTAGGGCTAAAGGTAGGAAACTCAGTGGATCTACTCTCAGTTTGAGCCGAAAACACACTCTTGTGCGTCAACACAAACTCGTCTGCCAACACAGACGCTTCTGCCAGGGAGGATACTTTCTGTTCGTTTAGGTAAACTACAATGCGTTCGGGTAAGCAATTTTTAAACTCTTCCAACAAGATTAACTCCCGGAGAGAGTTGAAATCAGTTACCTTACTAGCAGCATGCCATTTATCAAACAGATTTCCCTTGTCTCTAGCAAATTCCACATAAGTCTTACTAGAAGACTTTCTATGAGACCTAAATCTCTGTCGGTATGCCTCAGGCACAAGCTCATAGGCACGAAGAACAGTAGCTTTGACCACTTCATAATTCAAACTGTCCTCCAGAGGTAGCGCTGACAAAACCTCTTGGGCTTTACCAGTTAATTTACACTGAAGTAATAGGCACCATACCTCTTCAGGCCACTTCAATGCTACGGCTATACGCTCAAATACACAAAAATAGGAGTCAACCTCCGACTCTCTGAACAAAGGTACTAAGGCAATCTGCCTACTAATGTCAAACGTGTTTGAGGACACAGCTGGTGAGGACGACTCACTAACAGGAACAGTAGGAACGAAGGTTAGCCTCGCTGTCTCTGCCTCCAGTTCCATCTGGCGCATTTTAAACGTCATCTGCCTCTGTTCTCGTTCTTTTTCTGCCTCCATTTTACCCATCTCCAAATCTAAATGCCGCTGTTCTTTTTCTGCCTCAATTTTACACATCATCTGCCGTTCTTCTCTTTCTGCCTCAATTTTACACATCATCTGTCGTTCTTCTCTTTCTGCCTCAATTTTACACATCATCTGCCGTTGTTCTCTTTCTGCCTCAATTTTACACATCTCCAACTGGAGAGTCTCTCGCCTAATTTGGGCTCTCTCTTCCACCTCTAGTTGTAACTGTGCTAAACGGACATCCCTTCTGGCATCACCGTTTGACAGTGGGGATAGTGGATCAAAATGGGACAATGTGGCTGGTGTTTTAGCCTCGCCCTCATTATCAGACACCAATTGGCTTATAGGAGCAGTTACATCCCCTACAGGGTTAGTAGACTCAGGCAGCGGTAACACAAGCACCTGCTCTTCCAACAATACATTTAACACCAGCTTTTTAACCTCCGACTTAAATACATTCTGTGGAATCGATACTGAATAATGGTCAGCCAAGGTCACTAAATCAACTCTACGACATTTATCAAAAACCTCCCACGAAGGATTATCCAAAAAGGACTTCAAATCAAAAGTAGCCATCTTACACTACTTCACAAGAGCCAACGAAAATAGCAAACACTAATGCTACTTCAGCTATGACGCTCAACACTGAACTATATCACTACAACAATCTACATGAGCGGTATGGGTGTCAGTAAAGACAAATCCCGGATGAGGCTCCACTTATGTTACGAATCCCTTTTGGCCCGACAGTCTAGGGGGAATGGTAGTGAGACCCGTAACATAACTCATGTAAATTATAATAGTGACAAAGTAAAAGTGAACGAAATAACCACGACAACCGAAATAATACCGTCAAACTCAGGGTTTATTTCTAAACACACGGTAATGGGGGGAGCAGGAAAAAGGGGCTGAGCTGGACCCAAGGAAAGAAACAAATATGCAAAAACACCCCTAAGCTAGACTAGCCTATTTCAACAACAGCTAACTAACTAACCAAAATACAGTGGGTGGTCCGCCCAGTTCTAACTAGTGTGTGTTAACAAAGTTTACCTACGGGTAATGTATGCCCATGGGCGACTTGTCTTGGTTTCCCCCTTTTCCCACCAGCAAACAAACAAACACCATAACCAAAACAATACTCACAGGTGATGACAAAGTGCTATGGAGGTGCTCAAACAAAAGAGAGGTTAATTAATACACAGAGAGCGCGTGCAAAACAGAGGTCTACAAACATGGCATTTACAAAGATTGAGCTACTGAAATCTATCAAGAGCAGAGTTCTACCAACTTGGCATTACAAAGATTGAGCTTCTGAAATCTATCAAGAGCAGAGTTCTACCAACTTGGCATTACAAAGATTGAGCTTCTGAAATCTATCAAGAGCAGAGTTCTACCAACTTGGCATTACAAAGATTGAGCTCTTGAACAAACAAATGATGGGGTTTTTAAACCATGGGTAAGGAACTGTGATAGGGTAGGAAACAGGAGGAGGTGTGTCTTCTGATTGATGGGTTGATTGTTGACTGATTGGGGAGTGATGACTTTCACCTGTGAGGGGAGACGGAGAGAAAAGAAACACACAGGATACACACAGACACAGGATACCTGTATCCGTAACACATAGAAATGTTGACTTTCTTAAAATAATGTATCATATTTCAATGAAACTGTGTCCAATACATTGAAGGTCCATGATGAAAGTATAAAGTGCAAAATGGTCCCATCATCATGATGCAGTGGTTGGTTGCCAAGCGGTTTCTGTAATATCATTGCCACATGACCTTTTATTGATGTAGTAAATAATACAAAGACCCCTCTATATGGGTGTAATAAGGCAGGTCTCCATTTGAAAAACAAACCTAGGTTCGCTAGGTAGGCCTACTCCTTTTGAAAACAGTGAGAAAAACATGGCTGACATAGATATTTGTAAGTACAGTATAAAAATGTATATTATGCCATAGAATTTGTTTGGCAGAGCTAAAACAGAGCACTGGAAGATGGCAAAAAGAAGCAATGAACTTTGACTCCTTTGGGCTCATCCTTCTTTTTGCGTCCACCTAGAAATAGAGATAAAAGATCAGTGCTGTCCCATACACAACACAGCTATAGCATTTAATTTGCCCTACAAGAGGAGACAGTTGATAACCTTTGCTCCCTGTGATGATTGTCCAGTCTTCTGTCACCTAAGTTAAAGTTATGCCTCACTTTAAAAAAATTGTTTTTTAAAAAGTTAACATATTTTGGTCAGTAGGTACCCAACATAACAGGTATGTTCGACTGCCTGTCTGCTTTAATATTGACATGAGCTCAGAACCACTTGTTTTTTAAAACATGGTCCTGTTTTATCAATTGCTGTGCTGAACAATGCACAGTTCATTATCTGTCAAATGACCGTAGCTAAAAGTTGTGTATTCATATTTCTTTTTGCAATTAAGATGCTACAATACACATTTACAACAGGCCTGTGTAAAAATACATACATCCTAATGATACAGTGCCTTTTAAAAGTATTCCGACCCCTTGACTTGTTCCACATTTTGTTACGTTACAGCCTTATTCAAAAATTGATTTAATAAAACATGTACTCACTATGAACCCTAATGACAAAGCAAAAACAGGTTTGTAGAAATGTTTTCAAATGTATTAAAAATAACAAAATCAGAAATACCTTATTTACATAATTATTCAGACCCTCTTCTATGAGACTCAAAATTGAGCTCAGGAGCATCCTGTGGACTCCAATCAATTTGTAGAAACATCAAGGTCAAAAGATGTTTCTACAACTTGGAGTCCATCTGTGTTGAATTCAATTGATTGGACCTTATTTGGAAAGGCACACACCGGTCTATATAAAAACGTCCTACAGTTGGCAGTGCATGTCAGAGCAATAATCAAGCCATGAGGTCAAAGGAATTGTCCGTAGAGCTCAGAGATAAGATTGTCAAGGCACAGATCTGGGGAAAGGTACCAAAACCTTTCTGCAGCATCGAAAATGTCTCCAAGAACATAGTGACCTTCATCATTCTTAAATGCAAGAAGTTTGGAACCACCAGGACTCTTCCTAGAGCTGACGGCCTGGCCAAACTGAGCAATTGGGGGAGAAGGGCCTTGATCAGGGAGGTGATCAAGAACCCGATGGTCATTCTGACAGAGCTCCAGAGTTCCTCTGTGGAGATGGGAAACCCTTTCTGAAGGACAACCATCTCTGCAGCACTCCACCAATCAGGCCTTTATGGTAGTGGCCAGACAGAAGCCACTGAAAGACAGAAGCCATCAGTGAAAAGGCACGACAGCCCACTTGGAGTTTGCCAAATGGCATCTAAAGTCTTAGACCATGAGAAACAATATTTTATGGTCTGATGAAACCAAGGTTGAACTCTTTGGCCTGCATGCAAAGTATCACGTCTGGAGGAAACCTGGCACCCTCCCTACGATGAAGCACGGTGGTGGCAGCATCATGCTGTGGGGATGTTTTTCAGCGGCAGGGACTGGGAGACTAGTCAGGATCGAGGAAAATATGAAAGTAGCAAAGTACAGAAAGATCCTTGATGAAAACCTGCTCAGGGCCTCTGACTTGGGCAAAGGTTAACCCTCTAACAGGACAACGACCCCAAACGCACAGCCAGGACAATGCAAGAGTGGCTTTGGGAAAAGTCTCTGAATGTCCTTGAGTGGCCCAGCCGAAGCCAGACTTGAACCAGATCGAACATCTCTGGAAAGACCTGAAAATATCTGTGCAGCGACACTCCCCATTCAACTTGACAGAGCTTGAGGGGATCTGCAGAATTTTTATTTATTTTTTTTAAATGGGAGAAACGCCCCAAATACAGGTGTGCCAAGCTCATACCCAAGAACACTCAAAACTGTAGTCGCTGGCGAAGGTGCTTCAAAGTACTGAGTCAAGGGCCTGAATACTTATGCAAATGTGATATTTCAGTTTATTTTTAATATATGTGCAGAAATGTAAAAAAAAAAAAAAACAGTTTTGCTTTGTCATTATTGGATAGTGTGGGTATATTATTTCACTTCAAACACTTGAATCAATTTTAGAATAAGGCTGTAACGTGGAAAAAGTCAAGGGGTCTAAATACATTCTGAATGCACTTTATATACATAACTTCATTAGCAGGACACTAAAGTTCATTATCCCTCTGAAGACTTTAGTAGGTAAAACCTGTGAACTGGAAAAACTTGGTAGAGGGAAAGTACATATTATGGTGCTCATGTGAGTTTCCTTTATTTTCAGTTTCAGACCAATCCTTCAGACCAATGCACACTTCCCTTTTTCTCCATGGTTTTTACACCGGAAGGTGATTATACAACATAATACTGCAAAACAAAGCAATAACAGTAAAGTGAAAGTACACAATGACAAATGGCAAGAAAAATGTAGTTACTAGTCATTATTTAATAGTAAGAGGGAAGTGAAAAAACAAAACAAAAACTTGAGCCAATATGGAGTAAACTAGAAAAATGTTCCCTGAACTTTAACAAGACAATTGAGAAAGCTCCCAGAAAAAAACATTAAATTTTTTTTTTTTTAAATCAACATTTATACTACATTACCTGTAAACAATAGAGTTATTTAAGCAATAATGCCAGAGGTGGTGTGGTATATGGCCAATATACCACAGCTAAGGGCTGTTCTTTTGCACGACATGGAGTGCCTGTACACAGCCTTTAGCCGTGGTATATTGGCCATATCACAAACCCGAGTTGCCTTATTGCTATTTTAAAACTGGTTACCAATGTAATTAGAGCAGTAAAAATAATTGTTTCGTCATACCCGTGGTATATGGTCTGATATACCTCGGCTGTCAGCCAATCAGCATTCAGAGCTCAAACCTCCCAGTTTGAAATACAAAATATCACAATCAAAACGTACATCAGATACAGTAAATGTTGTACGTACAATTCAGGGATGGCCACAGTTGCTCTTGAAGAGCTACAGGGTTATTGCAGGCTCTCTTGTTCAAGCCTTATCGCATGCATTTGTACCGTAGGGATGGCGCGCATCTGACAGATGAGTTCCCCCCTGCACTCCTTGCAACAAGGGGGAGAGAGGCCTTCTCAAAGTTTGCCTTCACCCCCACCACCACTAGTTTCTTAGCCCCCAAAGAGGAACAAGACTGTGGTGCTCCTGAGCATACTGCACAAAATAGCTGAGATCAGTGATCGTGAGGACAGGAAGCCAGCCATCATCCTGGACTACAACCACAACGAAGGAGGCTTGGACAACCTGCACAAGGTGATTGGAACTTACAGCTGCAGGAAGATGACTGCCCGCTGGACCCTGGTTATCTTCCATAACATCATTGAAATGTCCTCATACAATGCCTTAGTGATAAGCAGAACAAGGTGTTCTTGGAGCAACTGGGAAAGACACTGGTAACCCTATTAATTCAAAGGGAGCATCTCCCCCACACAGCAGCCACTGCAGCGCTTGTGAAAGCTGTTCAGGGGGCTGAATCTTGTCCTGATCCACTTGAGGCTGCAGCTGGGGCAGGTAAAAAGGAGGAGATGCCAATTATGTATTCCAAAGAATGAGTGTAAAACAAATACAGGTGCTGTACATGTGAGAAATACATCTGAGAAAGTCCATGCACACTGTCCTACATGTGCTGATTAGAGTTCTTGTGTTTGTATCTTATTCTTAATACACCTTGTGGGTGGGGGCAATGGTTACATTTTTTTTGGAGAAGACTAGTATTTGAATTCCTCATTGTACAGAACCTATCACTATGTTGCAAAAAAAGTTCAAGACTGTCAATGTTTCCCTTCCATAAAATGCATTAGAAACTACTTTCTTAGGCTATACAAGTGCTATCTCTTGCTAAAAAAATAAATAATTGTTTACACACTTATGCAGTACCTCTAGCAATAATAATAATCCTCTACTTTAGTGAAAACAATGACAGTTGTGTTGTAATAAAAAAAAATGAGTGTTGTCCACAGATTAAAATGCAGTCTTTCTGCATTGTGAAGAAGGAAAACCCAGATATTCAAAGTTTTTGATGAATGACAGGTTGTTTCTTCATGCAAAATAAATTTGGGGTTTAAAATTAAATTAAGCCGTTTTATAATTAGCGGTTTGGTGAAGGCGGGTCATTTTTGACCCTTAGGACAAGGGGAGTACACAGAATGTTAAGACTACACAAGGGTTAAGAGACACCTAATAAATGAAAATGACAGAATGGTAAAAAAAATAAAATAAAAACTCCGGTAGGCTAACCCAGGACCTTCAAAATCACATTATGCTACGAACTCGGTTATAAATACGTCAAGTTGACATCATTTTAAATGGTTTGATGACAGCACGTGTTCGTTCCATTATTTTTTTTGTTCATTCACTCACTGAACGAATGTTTATTTCTCTTGATTGGTAAAAAAATAAATATTATAATCCCAAACAGTTGTGTTGAAAACAGTTGTGTTGAAAACAGTTTCGTTTTATCACAGTTAATCAAGTTAGCAAGCATGGCGTTCTCTTTTGACTGCGCAAGCAAACAACGATTATTATGTTGTTGTTTTATCTGTGTGCTTCGTTTGCAATTGCACCCTTGCTTCTTTTTACTTGCGGGAACACAAAAAGTAACTTGACACTGTATTGAATTATAATTACACAAAGATAGTTGCAGTGACAGAGAGAGCGTACGGAGCGAAGCAACCGAGTAGCATCCGGTTTTTAGAACTGAGATTTAGCTGAAAGGATGTTAGCATTTTCAGAAATACTACAAAAGCAAGCACATCATTGGTTTATAGTGGGCAGAAATGTGCACGAGAGAGTGGTAAATTGAGAGTGTAATAAAAAACTTAACTTATTCAGTCCAAATGGATCTAAATCTAAATGGTTACTCTATGGACGCTGTTTCCCAATTTTAATCCGACATCAAAAATTGAAGATGCATTTGGGCAAAAACATTGTCTGACTAGTCTCCCAGTCCCTGCTGCGGAAAAACATCCACACAGCATGCTGCCACCATGCTTCACAGTTGGGATAGTGCCAGGAAGCGTGGCATTCAGGCCAAAAAGAGTTAAATATTGGTTTCGTCAGACCAGAGAATATTGTTTCTCATGGTCAGTGTCCTTTAGGCAAACAAAGCGGGCTGTTATGTGCCTTTTACTGGGGAGTGGCTACTGTTTGGCCACTCTACCATAAAGGCCTGATTTGTGGAGTGCTGCAGAGATGGTTTTCCATCTGGAAGGTTCTCCCATCTCCAGAGGAACTCTGTCGTCAAGAGTGACCATCGGGTTCTTAGTCACCTCCCCGACGAAGGCCCTTCTCCCCAGATTGCTCAGCTCTAGGAAGAGTATTGGTGGTTCCAAACTTCTTCCATTTAAGAATGATGAGGCCACTGTGTTCTTGGGGAATTCCAAGCTGCATAAATGTTGAGGTACCCTTCCCCAGATCTGTGCCTCAACACAATCCTGTCTCGGAGCTCTACGGACAATTCCTTCTACCTCATGGATTGGTTTTTGCTCTGTCATGCACTATATAGACAGGTGTGTGCCTTTATAAATGTCAAATCAATTGAATTGACCACAGGTGGACTCCAATCAAGTTGAAGAGCCATTTGAGCTCAATTTCAAGTCTCATAGCAAATGGTCTGAATACTTATTTACATAAGGTATCGGTTTTTATTTTGAATACATTTGCAAAAATGTTTTTGCTTTGTCATTATGGGGTATTGTGTGTAGATTGATTAAACATTTATATTTAATACATTTTAGAATAAGGCTGTAACGTAACAAAAATGTGGAAAAAGTCAAGGCGTCTGAATACTAACTGTCCTCGTTGGTTAATATACTGTGAGGCATAGGATACTGCACTTCTTCAGGTCCTGTTGACAGGATAGTCTCGAACTGAGCTTAGTTTGTTCTCCAGTGATTGTACATTCACCAATAGAACAGAGGGTAGAGGCGGTTTATTTAATCAAGGTGCCCCCATGTTTGCCGGCTTTTCCACTTCTGAGCGTCGGGGATTAGGGCCTGGTCCCGGGTGAGCAGTATGTCCTGCACGGATGAGGCATTGAAGTAGAATTCTTCATCCAGTTCGAGGTTAATGATCGCTTCTGGACATCAGAACAGCTATTTTCAGTCAAAGGAAACATTATGTAAAAAAAAAATGTTCTGTTATAATCTTCACCCGGCACAGGCAGAAGAGGACTGGTCACCCCACATAACCTAGGAAGAAACCTAGAGAGGAACCAGGCTTTGGCCTTTCTAGGGAGTTTTTCCTAGCCACTGTGCTTCTACACCTGCATTGCTTGCTGTTAGGGGTTTTAGGCTGGGTTTCTGTACAGCACTTTGAGATATCAGCTGATGTACGAAGGGCTATATAAATACATTTGATTTGATAAAATAATGAAGACCGGGTACATGGTCAGAAGGATAGCTATATATCAAACTGGGAAAGATTCTTCGGTAAACAACCCAAATATTAATTGGAAGTTGGGTGAACTACCGTTCTGTGGTGTGGGGAAATTAATCAACAAGTGAGAAGGCTTCAGATTGCTGCTTTCTTCTGTGCAAGGCGGTGATATGATTATTCTGTTGTAGTCATGCAATGTTCTTAAGTGGTCAGCAATCAACAAGATAATAAAGTGAGCACCCTTTTTTTTATTATGGCCAAAATCTATTCACTGCAGGATTCAGTTGATAAGAGACATTCAGTCAATACAAAGAATGGGATATCGACCATCCATGTCTTACACCAGCAAAGAAGTAAAACATTTAGATTCAAAGCGAAAAGAAGAAAATACAAATTGAGAAACCATAAATCATTTCAGGAATACTTTAGAACCACTAGGAAATAGGATTGTGATGTTGTGCACGACTATGGTAGATGACTGAACCAACCTCTTTTCAGATCGTCATTAGTTCTTTTTTCTAATTTACTTTATATATTATGGTATGTTTGTACCAGCATGTTATTTGTGAAAACTGGATTGTATTTTAAAGTTTAAGGACTCTTGGACGATTAGTCCAAATGAGGACAAAAAGAGATCCTAATAAAAATCTAAATCAATCAAGAAAAGTGCATTTAAAAAGCACACAGAGTAATGTTTTACACCCATTGTATCCTGTGTATGAGGCAAAAACATTTAAACTTGACAGAGCCATAGCCGCTTGCTCGGTGCACTCTGCACACTGGCTATTAGAAGAGACGAGATCCATAGACCCCACACCTAACATGAAGTGATGTCATCTTTAGGGGACATCTGTGATTGTAACATCCCTTGGCAGTGACAAAGAATTACAACACACTAACTACTTTCTTGACATGTTCATCATAAAAAAAGAAATGGAGAACAATCTGGCAAAAATCAGTAGTTGGTGTTCACATCAAATGCAACATTTATAGAGGCAATGTTCTTTGACAAAATGTGAAATCCACAAAAAGTTACTCAAACCAAGTGAATCAACAACACTGTCATGACCCACAAAAACCACTGGCCCAGATCTGATCTATGTGTGTTGGTAGGGAGAACAGGCAGAGTTCTGCTAAGGTCCATAGTTTGGCTGAGGTCCCGCAATGTTCAGTGAGTCGGTATGCGTTTCGTCAGGCGCGAGGGGTATCACATCTCCCATCATAAGGGCACCTCATGTACTAGGGGGATCCAATGATGGCAAGCCTATGAATCTCCAACCACCCGGTATTAGCTGACAGACAATATACAACCACCAAAAAGCCCCTGGAAGTCAACCATAAAGCACCAACAGGAAGCCAGCCAGGCTAACCATACCACAGACATGGAAGAGAGCTCAAGCAGGAACAGTAACTGCAAATAGCTTCAGAAAGGTCACTAAGGAAAAGGGAGGGATGTGCAGGATGGCCAAGATGCAGAATAGCCAGTGAAACAGGACCCTTAAATCACCAAGGATCCAGTGAGATCCATGCAAGCTTAGTGGATGGTGTTTCTGATAGCCTGAAAGGAGGAGAACCTCCCTCATTGTAACACACACACCTTTTTAAGTTTAGTGTGGTCTTTTCCTTTGCGCTTGGCTGTTTTTAGAGAATTAAAGACAAGAAACAATGTTTTTCTAACAGGCCTAAAGAAATATGAAATCAAGATATGCTCCCAAGCATGGTTAATTTTCTATCGAGATGGGGTTAGTTTTGAATACATTACCTTTGCCATGTCTCTTAGTACTCCCCCGTTTCTGTGCATGTTTGGATTCTGCGTCGACATCAGCTGTGGTTGAGGGGGACTCTGATGATGGAGTCTTCTCTAACCCATTTCCATCAGCTCCACTCTCTCTATTCCCATCGGTCTCTGCATCTCTGCTCTTTGGACCATCCCCAGCAGCTGAGAATGCATTCCTGTTCACATTCTCAACCTTGGATTCAGCGGCCTTAAATCCCTCCCCCTCTGGGGACTCCTTGAGCTGGCGGTCAGTAGAGGAATCCATCCCAGGCTTGAGGTCTTCACTCTGGATGTGATCCTTGGTGGTGGTATGAAGGTTTGAGGGGCCTGGTGTTTTGGGAGAACTCGACTGAAGTGAGGGGTCTGTGGGGAGGCCGGACTCCACTACGACCGGATCTCCGCTTTGTTGTCCTAGGTCAATGGGTGAAGTCCCCTTTTCAACTTCCTCTTTGGCATCTATAGCAGATGTTCCCTTAAGCTTGGTGCACTGTTCTAAGGGAGAAGGGAAAGGAAAAAGATTCATTAAAGACTGACATAAAGCACGCTTAACAACAGTTACCTCCTTTACAAACCTCCTCTACATTCAACCCTTTTAGATCTCCAAGTGCCTAGTGGTTAGAGGTAAGGGAGTGTTACTGGTAGGGCTGTGATCCCAGTATCACAATATTTTCTTCCATGGCAAAAATGAAAACTGGAAGCTGAACAAACTCTTTGGTCCTTTAAAATCCTCCTGTATGTAAAATATTGGGTGCTAAAGGTTGGAAAATAAATATGTGAATGGATAACATGTTTGTTTCCAACATTAGTATCGCGATACTGGTATCGTCCCAGCCCAAGTTACTGAACAGGGCCTTAATAATATACTGCATTTCAAAAACAGCCATGGGCAGCAGCAGAATCAATGACCGGTGCCATCTTCATGCTCACCACCAGGCTGAATGCTGTCCCCTTTCTTGTCCTCAGAAGGCAGGCTGGTTCTGTCGGCCTGGTGCTTGGTTTTCCTCAGCGCATAGCCTTTCCTGATGTCAGACAGCAGGTGGTCAATGATGCAGCCCTCCTGGACCGGGGGGGCTTTACGAACTGGGGGTGAGAGAGGGGGTGAATCTCAAAACAGTCCACTCTTAATACATGCAATGTTCTGGTAGTGTGTTTGAATTTGCACTGGTCAACTATCAGGTGTTGACCGTCCTCGAAAGCTCTATCATTTACTAGTCTCCTTTCCTTCATCTGCACTGAGCGATGAAAGGCTGGATATTTAAAAGCAAAGAGTCTTGTGTGAGCAATGCTTTCACTTCCCCAGTTCTTCTAGATCAGTGCAGATAAAGGAGAGGACCAGGAAAGGGATCTTCTGAAGAGTATCAAGACAGTCAGGCAGAAACCCTTTCAGAAGCAGTCTGAAGTTGGTAATGGGACACGTGACTAGTTACCAGGAAGTAGAGCTCTGCTACCCGACATTATAGGGTTAGGGCCGGATGGGGCCTGTTTTTTTTATTTTATAACTAGGGTACGTACGGGTAGGGCTCATGCATCACTAAATTGATCATTAACACATAAGCAGAGCCATTTGCTCATGCTCTGCTGCACAGTACATATCATGCGTCAGAAGTTCTTCAATGTTGTAAAATATAAGACCAGAACATTGTACGAGTCCACATGAAAGATTATTTTACTGAAAATAATGTTCCTTGAGTTGACTGAGTTTAGAGTGATAAAGTAGCTAGTTTACAATCAACTGTTCTCTGTCATTGAACAGAGGCATTGCTAGGGATACTCACACTAGCAGAGACATGCACAGTGTGCATGCAGTGTGCTTGCAGTGCGAGCAGCACAGGGAGCAAGGGACAGAGACTAGCAGCTAATGGATATTAACGGAGGAAGTTATTTCTGATTCGGGCAGGGCCTTAAATTTGGCAGAAGCAATTGGACCTGGGTAGGGTGGGGCCTGAACATCGTGGGCATGGGTAGGCTTTAAAATAATGCCTGTGCAGGGCTCTAC
Organism: Oncorhynchus clarkii lewisi; assembly: GCF_045791955.1. Taxonomy (NCBI): domain Eukaryota; kingdom Metazoa; phylum Chordata; class Actinopteri; order Salmoniformes; family Salmonidae; genus Oncorhynchus; species Oncorhynchus clarkii. The sequence goes on along the minus strand of NC_092150.1, from coordinate 69,118,442 downwards.
CAGGGATGGCCATGAGGTAACACTTATTTGGAGTGTTGGCTGCCGGTTATACTTACTTATCTTCCTGTTCTCCCCCCTTGGTCTCTTGGAATCCTCCTCTTCCAGCTGTTTCTTCCTCTTCTCAGCCTTAATCGCTTGCTCTCGGCGGGTCTGATTGTCCTACGATAAAAATAAAAACGTAAAAAGCAAGAGAAAACAGAGCAGCACAGGTGTCCACAATGCAAATGTGAAACCATAGCAATGTGATATTTAGTCTCTAAACAAAACTTGGGGACCTATCCAGTCCAAAGTTATGGCCCAGTTTTTGGAATAAATGCTTCAAGTTTTATATAGGAAAGTCAATAGACACAAAGTGTCCATAAGTAATTTGTTTCTCTCACCTTGAGAGCTTTGATGAAGAGTCCCCTGAAGGAATGTAAAGTGCTGAACAAGTCCTCCAGGGAGAGACGGGATGAGTCCTCACACAGATACTGTGCCAGATCCTCCTTCTTCCTGTCGATGGAGGCAAACCTCACCTCCAGTTCCCTGCAGGCCTCCTGGCTTCCCTAGAGTAGACAGCCATTTCAGGGAGCTGTATTTAGTTATGATCTGGCAACCAACCTGATGGCATGCTAATCTCTGACACCATTACAGGGCCGCTTGCGTGAAACCACAGTCACCTGCTCTCTGGTGATGAGGAGAGGTATAGCAACCCACCTGTATGGCAGTGAGATACTGCTCTTTGATGGCCGCCACAGAGGAGGAAGCCACCTTCTTCTCTGAATCTTTCAACCGCTTGATGAGCAAGCTCGCCTCTGACTGGAGAGACTCCAAATTCACACTGTGGAAAGAAATTACAAACTTGGTAAGATTAGCATAGCCTCCCGTGTCAAGCTTTGATTACTCTACAATGTTGGCACCACTGAAAAATTGCAAAAGTTGTATACAGCTTCCTCCCCCCCATTACCGAGCAGCCTTCTCACAGATCTCGAGATCATCTGGAAGGTTCAACAGGTCATCATGGTTCTGCTCAGCCTCCTCTAGGATGTGGTGGAGCAGCGTGATGCGACTTTTATTGGCCTTGGTTTCAGTGAGTTTCAACAGTGTGCTGATCTTGAAGCCCTCAGCGTTCCCTGTGTGGCTTCCCTGTAGAACAAAGTTAGACAGACCAGCGTCAGGAGTCGTTGTTCCCTCACTAAAAACGTTGTTGTGAGAACCTATTGTGTGTGTGTTTGGTTATATGTATTGTATGGTATCACATTAGGTATTCTTACATAGTTGAGGAAGTTTCCAACGTCCAGAATGAGCATGCAGAAGCTTGGCAGTCGAGTGCTCACTCTCAGACCTTGCAGGATACAAATAACACATTAAAGAGAATAAAATAAAAAGGACGTTTAATTAGCGGTCGGGGAGATGAAGGTGGTACAGCCGCTAGCCTGATGCCTCGACTTACTCTCACAGGCCTCGTCCAGCAGCTTAACTTTAGGCTGCATCATCTGTAACACTGAGCTGATTTCCTCACACAGCAACATGCACTCGATCCTCAGAGCGTAGCTGGGGGTAAAATACATACACAGGACCAAGGTCAACATCTAGGGTGAATCAGTCCTAGCTTATTGAACGCTGTCAAGAACTTTACCATGGAACAGCTAGGAGCTGGAGATAAAACTGATCCACACCAGCTAACTTCTCCCGCTCTCCCTGGTAGGACTTCAGGTTCTCAATCTGTGGTGGAAATAATATCATTTTTCTATGACCATAATCTGACAAACATTTGGTTTCCAACACTACATCTATCAAAACTGAAAATGTATATAGATCTAAAAATACAGTATAGCCACTTCGGCTTAACCATCGACTTGGCAGGGGTTCCTGTGGCTGGCACGCACCTCATGCTTTTCTGGCTGTAGCTTTTGCAGCTGTTTCAGCACCTCCACATCAAACTTGGACCGGTCACCTTTTTGAATCATGGCCACAAAGTCCTTATGTGAGCTGGTAGGGGACAACATGTATTTTTAACTCTCCTACTGTAAATAGTCTTAAGATGCTTCCTCTACTAAGGTTCTCTTCTTCATATTACCTTCTCTGAAAATACTCACCATCTGAATTGTTTCAAGAATATGTTCAGGTTAAGATTTTTCTTGGCATCAATGAAAGAAATCTGTAGATGGAGAAAAAGCATGAAGCTTGAAATTAAAACAGGGGATGAGGTAAGGAAAATGACAACGATCGCAGTGGAGAGAGTACGATTAGAAGACCCTTTCAAAGACTACAATGAGATAGGGTAAGACCACATCTACCTCTTTGGGCTCCTGTTTGACTGCAGGGGTGCTGCCTTTGGCTTTTGAGTCAGTCACTGGCAGACAGAAGAGCTCCTCAATACTGGAGTAGTCAGGCTCCAGAGAATCTACCTGTACCGAGGTCCACATGGAGTGACTATCTTTAGCAAGAGAAAATAATGGACAGTGTTTTAATTGACTCATAAATTACATAGAGTTTGAATTAATCCAATGGGCACTTATCAAGGTCAGCTGTATGTGTCAGTTTAATTCAAAGGTGACATTCTGACAGGTCCCTTACCAGTCACCACTCTGGATGGCAGCTTCTGCCAGTTGAGCTTCTTCATACGCAGTGTGGGGCAGCGGCCCACCTTGGGTGAAGAGGCATAGCAGGATCGCATCTGCACACTCTGGGCCACTATAATTTCATCGCCACCAAGGGGAGGCGGTGGACCCATCATGCCTGGCAGGGGTGGGGGAGGCGGTGGACCCATCATGCCTGGCAGGGGTGGGGGAGGCGGTGGACCCATCATGCCTGGCAGGGGTGGGGGAGGCGGTGGACCCATCATGCCTGGCAGGGGTGGGGGAGGCGGTGGACCCATCATGCCTGGCAGGGGTGGGGGAGGCGGTGGACCCATCATGCCTGGCAGGGGTGGGGGAGGCGGTGGACCCATCATGCCTGGCAGGGGTGGGGGAGGCGGTGGACCTATCATGCCTGGCAGGGGTGGGGGAGGCGGTGGACCCATCCTGCCTGGTGGGGGAGGCGGTGGACCCATCATGCCTGGCAGGGGTGGGGGAGGCGGTGGACCTCCATGTCTCATCTGTGGTAGAGGTGGTGGCGGAGGAGGGAGGCCAGGGGGAGGCATCCCAGAGAAGCCAGGAAGTGGTGGGACAAAAGTTCTCATGCTTGGTAGGGGTGGTGGTAGATGAGGAGGAGGTGAAGTGGCAACAGGGGTGGTAGATTCTTTAATGAGGACATCTGATAGACCCGATGGACAGATTGATCGGTCAATCTGAACGCCCCGGTCTGTGGTCTTGACCTTAGGTGACCCTTGCTGACCCTTGGAGGACACCAGACGTTCCATCAGGCGCTTGGTGGAGTCAACATCAGCTAAAGAACACACACGCACAGACAAACCGGCCATAACATGTCAGCGTACACGGCCACACAATGTTTATGGACCATGAGAAGGTGATTGATGCGAGACTCACGGTCCTGTGCCAGCAAAGTAGCGCGGTCAGCCAGGGCCTCCAGGGCCAGCCACACCTCGCTCTGCTCCGGACCTACCAACAACAGAGCCTGCAGGATCGACAGCAGCTGCACCGATGCAGGGGAGCTACTCAACTGGAGTGAGGGGGAGAGAACGTTATATTATTTGTATTATCTGTGGTGGATTTCCATTTACAAATAGACTATTGGTGCTTACTTTGGTGAAGAGTGTGGTGAAGACTTCCTGGTGACTGCTCATGTCGATGCCCCCGTACACCCTCTCCATCTCCTCCTCATCCTCTGCCATGGTGTCCTCAAAGGCCTCACACTGGATGTTCAGGTCCACATCCTCGGTCTCTCTGTAACACACCCAAATATGTATTTCCACAGGATAAAACAAGTCGCAGTGTGACAGAAAATGTGTACAGCGCAGAACAAAGCATTTGCTAATTTACAAAAAGTTCAGAACCTGTGAAATACTTTAAATGATCGAAAATAATGGGGGGGTAAAAAAATAAAAAATAGACTTAACTTACCTAAGTTTTGGAAGTAATTGTAGTAATTGAAGCCCTGGGAGACAAATAATGGCACAGCTAGGTTCAACATTTGTAACCAGTTTGATATGTCCATCTCCACTTCCTGTATTCAAGTCATTGCTTATAACGATTGCAATATCTTCATCATTCGGATTTATTTTTGCAACATATGTCACACAACACCAAGCAAGCACTGGTGTGGTACTTATTGATACTAGTAATCAATTTGTGCAAGGTTGATCTTTAAAGCTAGAGTTCTTAATTCAAACAAAAATAGAGCAGCCTCTTTTGGTAAAAAGCTGAGGAAGGGCATGGAGAACTGTATCCACAGAAATTCATAGAGCTATGGATGCAGAAACTGACCATCCATGATAACAAAAATTATGACTTTATCCATGTTGAGGCTATACAGTGTTTGACAAACATTGGTGTAAAAAACCAAACTTATATTTTGGGTTCTGATGGGGTACGACAGTTAAACTAAGCTCATGAGGCATTTCTAAGCTATGTTCTTCAAGAATTAAATGGGTCTCTCTCATTATTAAGTCCAACAATGTATGTAGCAACTATGGATTCTAGCTTGTAAGAGTTCAGACACTCCTTAAGCCTCGACTGTTTCCACGTCAATTAGACATACAGTACCAGTCAAAGGTATGACAGCTACTCATTCAAAAGGTTTCCAATTATATTTTCTACATTGTAGAATAGTGAATACATCAAAACTCATGGAATCATGTAGTATTTTTTTTTTTAAAGTATTGTTAAATCAAAATATATTTTAGAGATTCTTCAAAATAGCCACCCTTTGCCTTGACAGCTTTGCACACGATTGACATTCTCTCAACCAGCTTCACCTGGAATGCTTTTCCAACCGTCTTGAAGGAGTTCCCACATATGCTGAGCACTTGTCGGCTGCTTTTCCTTCCCTCTGCGGTCCAACTCATCCCAAACCATCTCAATTGGGTTGAGGATGGGTGATTGTGGAGGCCAGGTCATCTGATGGAGCACTCCATCACGCACATTCTTGGTTAAATAGCCCTTACACAGCTTGGAGGTGTGCCGAGTCATTGTCCTGATGAAAAACAAATAAGCCCAAACCAGATGGGATGGCGTATCACTGCAGAATATTGTGGTAGCCATGCTGGTTAAGTGTGCCTTGAATTCTAAATAAATCACAGACAGTGTCACCAGCAAAGCACCCCCAGACCATAACACCTCCATGCTTTACGGGGGGGGGGGAATACACATGCGGAGATAATCCGTTCACCTACTCGGAGTCACAAAGACATAGTGGTTGGAACCAAAAATCTTGAATTTGGACTCAGACCAAAAGGACAGATTTCCACTAGTGTAAGGTCCATTGCTGAAGTTTCTTGATCCAAGCATGTCTTTTGTTATTATTGGTGTCCTTTAGTAGTGGTTTCTTTGCAGCAATTCAACCATGATTCACAGGGTCTCCTCTGAACAGTTAATGTTGAGTTGTGTCTGTTACTTGAACTCTAAGCATTTATTTGGGCTGCAATTTGAGGCTGCTAACTCTAATGAATGTATCCTCTGCAGCAGAGGTAACTCTGTCTACATTTCCTGTGGCGGTCCTCACGAGAGCCAGTTTCATCATAGTGCTGGATGGTTTTTGTGACTGCACTTCAAGAAACTTTCAAAGTACTTGAGAAATTATTCTGAATTGACTGACCTTCATGTGTTAAAGTAATGGACAGTCGTTTCTCTTTGCTTATTTGAGCTGTTCTTGCCATAATATGGACTTGGTCTTTTACCAAATAGGGCCATCTTCTGTATACCAACCCTACCTTGTCAGAACTGATTGGCTCAAGTGCAAGAAGAAAATACATTCCACAAATATGTTTAACAAGGCACACCTGTTAATTGAAATGCATTCCAGGTGACTACCTCATGAAGCTGGTTGAGAGAATGCCAAGTGTGCAAAGCTGTCGTCAAGGCAAAGGGTTGCTACTTTGAAGAATCTCAAAATATATTTGTTTAACACTTTTTTTTGATTACTACATGATTCCATAAGTGTTATTTCATCGTTTTGATGTCTTCACTATTCTACAATGCAGAAAACAGTAAAAATTAAGAAAAAACCTGGAATGAGTAGTTGAGTCCAAACCTTTGACTGGTACTGTACACATGGCAATTGAAACCTTTCTCAAGAGACAATGAGGGGCTTCATCTCCTATTCACACCAATACCGGTGTTTCTCTATTACACGAGTTTTGAAAAAGCTTAAGAGTGATACCGATGAACTCTTTGCGTAGTTTGTCCCTCTTCCTCAGGTCTTCTACCCCGAAGATGATCACATTGACCACACTCATGAGGACGACCATGTACGGAACATTGTCAGTCGCATGCAGCTCATTCATGATGACGCTGAAGCGGTACTGCTGCATATTCACACTCTGTCAGAGACAGTTATAAAGATTACTTATGGTTATCATCCCTAAATCACAAATAGAAGTATTTTCTAAAAATATGTTTCCCGTCCCTTAGATGAGGGAAAACATATTTCCATAAGCCTCCTTTTAATACTTTGCATGAACACATGGGTTATCAACGCTGCTTCAATCTGGCAATTTCTTTGAAAGTGAACAATGAGTATAATAATCATTTTTCTATGTACATTTATGATGTTATGCTGTATGAAAAAAGATGGCCTTACTTTATAGTGCTCCAGGGCATCCATGGCCAGGTGGTGTCCCTGTGGGTTAAACAAGGCGAGGGCCGCCAGCAGCTCAAACACCTGCATCTTTACCATGGTGTTGGACGTGTCCAGGGCTGCCAATCAAAACAGAGATTATGTCCCAACGGACAGACAAACAGGCCTGTTCACCTCCTCCCAAGCTCCTTTGCCACCCTGCTTACTAGCCTTCTTTCTCACCTTGTGACAGGGTCCTGACGTAGCCCTCATTGTCCAGTATAAAGTGCAGCCCAGCTGAGGAGTTCATCACTGCCTTCACACAGGCCACACAAGTGAGCTGGAGGAGGGCGTCAGCGATGCGGGCACAACCCCGGCCAGACAGCCTCTCCAGGGCCTCCATCAGCAGATCCAGTCCGTTGAGCTCCAGGAACTGCACCATCCATTCCTGGTCACTCCCCTCTAGACGCCTCCGCACCCCTGAGTAGTTGACCACTGTGGGTACCTGTAGCAGTCGTATGCATAGCTCTGGAACTGAGTTCTCCAAGTTGGCCTCAAGGTGAGCATCTCGGTCGGGGGGGCTGCTAGTCAGGTGTTCCTTCAGGGCCCCCCACTTCCCTTTCGATGCCTTGGCTGCCATAGCAACCAAAAAAAAAGGGAGCTAAAGAAAAAAGGGTGCAGTGTTTGGGTTGTGACACGTGAAAACAGACCGACAACAACAGAAAGAACATTTAAAAATAAGTCTAAATTATGTATTGATTGGATTCAGAGTAACTACAAAATATGATTGGAAGACAGGAAAGTTGGAGGTAGTAAAAGCAAGGTATCCATTTTCAAAGGACAACTGCCTGATAAAACACCAGGCTCAATGTCAACAGTGAAGAGGCGACTCCAGGATGCTGGCCTTCTAGGCAGAGTTCCTCTGTGTGTTCTTTTGCCCATCTTAATATTTTATTTTTGATGGCCAGTCTGAGATATGGCTTTTTCTTTGCAACTCTGCCTAGAAGGCCAGCATCCCGGAGTCACCTCTTCACTGTTGACGTTGAGACTGGTGTTTTGCTGGTACTGTTTAATGAAGCTGCCAGTTGAGGACTTGTGAGGCGTGCATTTCTCAAACTAGACACCAATGTAATTGTCCTCTTGCTCAGTTGGGCACCGGGGCCTCCCACTCTTTCTATTCTGGTTAGAGACATTTTTCGCTGTTCTGTGAAGGGAGAAGTACACAGCGTTGTACGAGATCTTCAGTTTCTTGGTAATTTCTCACATGGAATAGCCTTCATTTCTCAGAACAAGAATAGACTGATGAGTTTCAGAAAAGGTGTTCGTTTCTGGCCATTTTGAGCCTGTAATCGAACCCATAAATGCTGATGCGCCAGATACTCAACTAGTCTAAGGCTAGTTATCGCTTCTTTAATGAGAAGAGTTCTCAGCTGTGCTAACATAACCCCTTTTGCAATTTTCTAATGATCTATTAGCCTTTTAAAATGATAAACTTGGATTAGCTAACACAACGTGCCATTGGAACACAGGAGTGATGGTTGCTGATAATGGGCCTCTGTACGCCTATGTAGATATTCCATAAAAAATCTGCCGTTTCCAGCTACAATAGTCATTTACAACATTAACAATGTCTACACTGTATTTCTGATCAGTTTGATGTTATTTAAAAAAATAAATAAAAAATATTGACAAAAAAAGTGCTTTTCTTTTTTTTTTTTAAACAGACATTAAGTGACCCCAAACGTTTGAACGGTAGTGTAAATACAACACATTAAGACCTGCTCTTTCCATGACATGGACTGACCAGGTGAAAGCTTTGATCCCATATTGATGTCATTTGGTAAATCCACTTCCATCAGGGTAGATGAAGGGGGTTGAGACAAGTTAAAATAGCATTTAAACCTTGAGACAATTGAGACACGGATTGTGTATGTGTGCCATTCAAAAGTGTGAATTGGCAAGGAAAGATTTACGTGCCTGTGAACAGGGTATGGTAGTCACCAGGTGCACCGTTTTTTTGTCGAGAACTGCAACACCGCTGGGTTTTTCCATGCTCAACAGTTGTGTATTAAGAATGGGCCACCAGCCATAGGATAGGAGTTTCCATTAGCACACATCACTTGCATTATGCAGTATATTAAAAAAGTTTGAAATTTTTATGACAAAAATAAACTGCTCTAGGCAGTGGTAGGGTTGTCACTAGTTACAGCCAAAGTCTTAATTATGGCTAAACCCTGCCCATTTCTACAATGCATCTTCTTACAATTTTTTTTTTTTTTAAATCAGATTTTAAACCAAACCACACTGCTAACCTTGAATTAAAGATCAAAAAGCAATCCCCCCCCCCCCCCCCCCCCCCCAATTTAGACTTTGTGGCTGTGTTATCAAGTGGAAACCTGCAAGAAGCTCCTGGAGTGATGAGGGAGCTGATGTGATCGGTCAAGATTTCACAAGGCAGTGGAACGCTCATGGTCCCTTGACACCTCTCCCACAGCACCGCTTAGATGTCAATGTCATAATTCAGCAAAATCCCTGTCACAGTCAGTCTGCAGTATAGCACAGAGCAAATATGGATTATTAGAATTTCTTCCGAAAGGGAAGCAAAAAAAGAAAGCAGGTTGAGCACAAGCAGGCAGCTGCGAATGTGGTGGAAGAGGGTAGAACCAGAAAATTAAAGTGCAGCAGGAGCAGCAGCAGTTACTGCAAAGTCAGTGGTAGCGAACACTAGTCTCCATCAGCATAAGGGTTGGCTAATATTAATAAGCTAGCATTAGCGCTCAGCATCCTTAGAGAGCCACTGAACAGGCCAATAAGCAAGTGCTTTGTTTTTACTGAGCAACAGGAAAAACACAAGAATTCAGTCTTGGAGGTGTGATTCATGATATTTATCCCCATGAGACACTGGAGATGTGGAAGCCTATATTTCACTTCCTCAAAATCCCCAGAATGAATCTAAGATACAAAATTACAGAATTCTTGAGTAATTAATTGACATTTTTGCAGAGGATGTTTCAGTTGCTACAACTAAAGGTGCTTGGGGCAGTATTTCTCAAGTTATATAAAAAAAGTGAGGTGTTGTCTTATGTAAACAGTCAAAGCTGCGGACCATGTCTATGCTATTGGATAGAGAGCAATCACTGCAGCTGTTCACCCCATGTTTGTGGGCAAATGGACATCGTCAAATCAAAACCCAACATTAAAAAATGTTGACGCATGGCTGTTCCAAACAAGACAGTCTTTAAGACCAGAATTATCCTATTTACACGGTCAAGTTTACACTAGAATAACTGACTCATAGCAATGACAGACCATTTAAGGGATTACATTTTTTTTTAAAGGCAGTCACTCTTTAAGCTATTGGGTGTCAGTTATTTAACAGTATATTTAGTGAACGGGCAAGCTAAGGACATTGACATAAGTCATGGTATTAGAAAAAGTGTTCATTACCAGCAAGTGTATTTGATGGGTTGTGTTTCTGTAGCTAGCTTTGCTGGCTAGCTAGCCGAGACAGAAGATTTTGACTGAAGCAAGTATCTTGACAGTGACAGAGTGCCCCCATGTGGACTGAAGCGGAACTTTACATGAACCCCGTTTAAAAATTGGCAATGTTGAGGTGGTAGAACTGACTAAATGACATTTCGTAGCTTCACACCCGCAGCACACACACTAATTGATTACAGGACTGCTGAATGTAAATTATCTAGATTTGTTTGCTATTTTCCAGATTGTCTCTGATAAGCTACCCAGGAAAGGGCTGAAAATAGCCCATATTAATATAAACTCAGCAAAAAGAGAAATCCCTTTTTCAGGACCCGGTCTTTCAAAGATAATCCAAATAACTTCACATCTTCACTGTAAAGGGTTTAAAAACCGTTTCCCATGTTTGTTCAAGGAACCATAAACAATTAATGAAGATGCACCTGTGGAACGGTTGTTAAATAATGCAAAAACAGTGTTGGAGAAGAAAGTAAAAGTGCAATATGTGCCATGTTAAAAAAAACTAACGTTTAAATTCCTTGCTCAGAACACCAGAACATATGAAAGCTGGTGGTTCCTTTTAACACGAGTCTTCAAAATTCCAAGGTAAGAAGTTTTAGGTTGTAGTTATAGGACTATTTCGCTCTATACCATTTGTATTTCATATACTATTAGACTATTGGATGTTCTTATAGGCACTTTAGTATTGCCAGTGTAACAGTATAGCTTCCGTCCCTCTCCTCGCCCCTACCTGGGCTCAAACCAGGAACACAGACAACAGCCACCCTTGAAGCATCGTTAACCATCGCTCCACAAAAGACACGGCCCTTGCAGAGCAAGGTGAACAACTACTTCAAGCCTCAGAGCGAGTGACGTCACCAATTGAAACGCTATTAGCGCGCACCCCGCTAACTTGCTAGCCATTTCACATCGGTTACACCAGCCTAATCTCGGGAGTTGATAGGCTTGAACGACAGTCCTTTTTCACATATGCCCACTGATTATATGCAACGCAGGACAGCTAGATAAACTAGTAAGATCATCAACCATGTGTAGTTAACTAGTGATGATTGATTTTTTTTTATATGTTTAATGCTAGCTAGCAACTTACCTTGGCTTCTTACTGCAGTTGCGTAACAGGCAGGCTCCTCCTGAGGCAGGTGGTTAGAGCGTTGGACTAGTTAACCGTAAGGTTGCAAGATTGAATCCCTGAGCTGACAAGGTAAAAATCTGTCGTTCTGCCCCTGAACAAGCCAGTTAACCCACCGTTCCTAGGCAGTCATTGAAAATAATAATGTGTTCTTAACTGACTTGCGTGTGAGACCTAATTAACTTAACAAAAGTCAATAGTAATTATTCCTAAATTATGAGTAGGAGATAAAGAGTGACAAAAGTCAAGGAAAAGAACAGAAAAGAGAAGATAAGGGAACAGAGAGAGAAAGAGAGTAATGAGAATTATCGCAAGAGAAATGCTTGGACCTTTAAATTAGGGCTATTTTCTGGGAATTGTCTCGGTAATATGTGCCTGAAGGACTATAGACAATTATAAATAGTGTTATTTGCGAGGAGTCTCCACCATTACAATAGCGTTGGTAGAATGGTGGTAGAATTCTTGCCTACAATGCGGGAGACTCGGGTTCGTTTCCCAGCCTATGCACCAATAGACTAAAATCTGGATTTCGGATTGAAATTCAACTATTGGTATGTTTTGCCTGGAAATATACGGTTGTTAGTGTTTAAGATATAAACTGAACGTTAATAAATTGTTTAGGTTCAATTGAAAGACTAATTCATTAAAAATAATAGCGAGGCGATTTCGATGTAATACGTTGTCTGTTGCCTAAATGGTCTGCTGGAATATTGTATTGAGAATAGGAGTCACATTTAAATAACTGAATCACAGAACAGTTACCTAAATCTAATGCAGATAGAGTTGTGCACACCGAAAAGTTTTTTTTATTCTAAAGGGTTGACTGATGTATGTTATAAATTTGGCGATTTGCATGTTACTTTTAAGTCTTGGACATTTCATAAGGGTGAAGCCAAAAGAGAAGGGAAAGTTGTACAGTTTGGTTTTACTCTTACAATAGAGGTAAGGCAGAACGTTGTTTGAGTAGGGGTTATGTTTTCGCCTACTGGGAAGAATAGGTGAGTTAGTTGTGCTCGCCGGGCTATATTTGGCTGTAAGGGATTCAGGTCTGAATAGTTCAGTTTATTTCATCGTAAAAGTTGTGTTTATATGTACTTAATTGAACATGCGCTACCCTTGGATACAATACTGTACCCTAATTGGGGGATTTCCATAGATTGGAAGTACAGTATTGTATCCAAGGGTAGCGCATGTTCAATTAAGTACATTAACTATTGAGGAAGTTTAAAACTAATGATTGGAGGGAGTACAATGGAATTATCATTAGGTTTTGTTCGTAGTTTGGGTTTCTGAATCGGTGTAGTATAATGAATGCTGACCAAGTGGTTGTGTTGTTTTCTGGGAAAATGAGTGGGCTGTAATCTTGGAGGGAATGAGTGAGATCGAGGCATATCCTAACGAAATTGAAAAGGACTGGAAATGTTGTTAACCTAGGTGTTGCAAATACCCACACGCAACAAAGTGTAGAACTATTAGTTGATTGTATATTTAAAATACACACACAGCTCAAAAAAATAAAGGGAACACTTAAACAACACAATCCAAGTCCAAGTCAATCACACTTCTGTGAAATCAAACTGTCTACTTAGGAAGCAACACTGATTGACAATACATTTCACATGTTGTTGTGCAAATGGAATAGACAACAGGTGGAAGCATTTAGCAAGACACCCCCAATAAAGGAGTGGTTCTGCAGGTGGGGACCACAGACCACTTCTCAGTTCCTATGCTTCCTGGCTGATGTTATGGTCACTTTTGAACGCTGGTGGTGCTTTCACTCTAGTGGTAGCATGAGACGGAGTCTACAACCCACACAAGTGGCTCAGGTAGTGCAGCTCATCCAGGATGGCACATCAATGCGAGATGTGGCAAGAAGGTTTGCTGTGTCTGTCAGCGTAGTGTCCAGAGCATGGAGGCGCTACCAGGAGACAGGCCAGTACATCAGGAGACGTGGAGGAGGCCATAGGAGGGCAACAACCCAGCAGCAGGACCGCTACCTCTGCCTTTGTGCAAGGAGGAGCACTGCCAGAGCCCTGCAAAATGACCTCCAGCAGGCCACAAATATGCATGTGTCTGCTCAAATGGTCAGAAACAGACTCCATGAGGGTGGTATGAGGGCCCGACATCCACAGGTGGGGGTTGTGCTTACAGCCCAACACCGTGCAGGACATTTGGCATTTGCCAGAGAACACCAAGATTGGCAAAATCACCACTGGCGCCCTGTGCTCTTCACAGATGAAAGCAGGTTCACACTGAGCACATGTGACAGTCTGGAGACGCCTTGGAGAACGTTCTGCTGCCTGCAACATGCTCCAGCATGACCGGTTTGGCGGTGGGTCAGTCATGGTGTGGTGTGGCATTTCTTTGGGGGGCCGCACAGCCCTCCATGTGCTCGCCAGATGTAGCCTGACTGCCATTAGGTACCGAGATGAGATCCTCAGACCCCTTGTGAGACCATATGCTGGTGCGGTTGGCCCTGGGTTCCTCCTAATGCAAGGCAATGCTAGACCTCATGTGGCTGGAATGTGTCAGCAGTTCCTGCAAGAGGAAGGCATTGATGCTATGGACTGGCCCGCCCGTTCCCCAGACCTGAATCCAAATGAGCACATCTGGGACATCATGTCTCGCTCCATCCACCAACGCCACGTTGCACCACAGACTGTCCAGGAGTTGGCCCAGGCGTTGTAGGGAGGTCATACAGGCACGTGGAGGAAACACACTACTGAGCCTCATTTTGACTTGTTTTAAGGACATTACAGCAAAGTTGGATCAGCTTGTAGTGTGGTTTTCCACTTTAATTTTGAGTGAGACTCCAAATCCAGACCTCCATGGGTTGATACATTTGATTTCCATTGATAATTTGTGTGATTTTGTTGTCAGCACATTCAACTATGTAAAAAGAAAAACGTATTTAATAAGAATTTCATTCATTCAGATCTAGGATGTGTTATTTTAGTGTTCCCTTTATTTTTTGGAGCAGTCTATATATGGATTGATGTGTACTATTTCCTTTGGGTTTGAGGAGATTCCCATTTTTTCTAGAGCCACGATATCTTAAAGGGATGCACACACACACACGAGAATTTTACAAGTTTTAATTTTCTGAGTTTTAATAAGGGAATGTTCTGGGAACCTGGGATAAAACATGTAGAAAATGACAGTGTTCCAGAATAGAGATCCACAGTAGCTACTGTAATGGACTACTGGCAGTGTCTGCTATGGCAGATGGAAAGGTGCAAATTACCTGAACAAAATAAAATCTCAAAGTGCACAAAATGCATGCATTTTGCTGTTGAAATTCTTTGACGGAGAAGGATGTCCCCCCCACACACTGGCTTTGGACTAAGCCCCCAATGTCTTCAAATCAAAGGAACACCAGTTTATTGCGACAGACAGAGGCCGAGACTAACATGCTTTGTAAATGATTAACTTTTGTTGTGTTATTCTCTGTCACATTCCTCCCAAACCTGACCTGAGATAATATATGAGGAGTTGTCTGACTATAGGGACAGATTTCTGAAATAACCTTGACATCATTATTGGGTTATTGAGGCCTCGATGGCAACACCTTGCAGTTATCAACAGGGTTGTGGTAAACTGAATCAAATCAATTTAGTAAATTGCATCACAAAAGTGTTTGTCTAAGACATTCACATGCCATTCAGTATTGTTATAAGCCTACATGCAAAGTACGCAGAAACTCTTCTCTGCTTCTTCATTCACATATCTGATAAGAGGCAAATTACGTCCCTTAGAATGTGTAGCATGACATTCCTGAAGATGCAAATGTTAATGTGCTGCATATACTGTACAATGCAAATTCTTGTCAAGATTATCATTAGCCAGCACTTTTGAGAAATGCTAGACCAGCATGACCCTGGCAGAGAGAATCTTCCTTGGGTCATGTGAAATAAGGAACAAGGCTCTGGGCTACGTGATGTGACTTCTTACAGGGCCGTCCACACCAAAGACAATAACTAGAAAAAGTTATTCTAATTCAAGTAAACAGCAGCATTCATACTACAAAAATTGTGGAGGATAGCCATCGTTGGAATCACTGAGCGAATTCCTCCCTCCAACCAAAAACGTGTTCTACTGAAGCATTCTTAGGTACGCAAGAAATAGCCATTAGGAGGGGAGAGGCAGAGCGCACGTTGAGCGTTTCTGAATAACTAGGGATGTCAGCATATTGGTGGCCACATTATAGTTTAACTTGGGAGACTGATGATGATCCACAATCACCATCAGAAGAAGCCCTCCCATTTTCCTATGGTAGGCTATCTGTTAACTCCAATACATCCTGACAAAAATACAACACGAGTGGCCTGCTAATCTACCTTTCTGGACCTTGTGAAAGCTTACAGAGCAATTGAGAAATGTACACAGTTTACAATGATGTTTTATATTTTATAGTGATACCATTTCAGTAGCCATGGAAGTTTGAACAATAATAAACCTTTATCTCATGCAAAAGAATGGTTTATAGCCGTCTCATATCTGGTGCAGTAACATCCGTAAACAGTTGTTGACCTTCCTAGTTAGCTGCATTCACCTCTGTCAGCAGATGAACTGCTAGTGGAGATTATCTTCCCTATATATCCAGGCCACCACCCTCTGGGACCCAGTCAGCAGTTAGTCAGCATCACTATTGCCAACACAACAAATTTCATCCTCTCAGAAAATGTGCTTACATCAATTTAGTATTGGGAACTCACTAAAATACAAATCGCTATGTTAATGAGGAACATAACCATCTTAAACCAACCAAATTCATTCTAACATAAGGGGCCATTCTTTCCTCCCTTTGTCTTTGGTTCTACACAATTTTTTACAATAAAAATCAGCTGCATTTGTGTGGCAGAAAGAACGCAAAGCCGAGGGTCAACTGTGTTTATTTTTGTTCACAGAATGCATGGGTGTGAGCAACTGCATACAGTACAGCATAAAACACACGGGCGCACACATACCTCTTCTCATCTAATGCAATGTGTTCCCGTGTGCTGTAGAAAACACCAGCCTGTCATAAGTTGTGAATGAGGTGGGTAATGCCATGGTAATACTGACTATCACCAATACATGGCCAAGGGCATTAGTCCTCCTAGAGCAGGGTCTGCCGTGTTGCAACACTCACTGCCGAGTACCCTTAGGTACTCAGTCGAGGACTCAACTTACTTTTGAGAGCTACAATAGTAGAATACACAAAGTGCAGTTTCTAAATTTGGTTGTGCACCAGCAGTTTAGTTGTCAGTCACTAACAATTTTGAGACTAATTTACAGTCTAGCCAGCTATCTAAACACGTGCCCAGGGGCCGTGACCTCCAGGGCCCCCCCCCCATTGATTTTGTTAGTCACCCTCATAGTAACACGTCAACAGTCATGGCAAAACGTGTAAAACTGTAGGAAATGTTATAAAAAAAATAGCAACATTGTCTATGCCCCATGGCAAAAGTGTAGAATTACAGAAAATGTACTTTAAAAAAAACCAACCAACCAAATCTCGCTTTGGGCACCCAAAAGGAGAGTTAAGCAGTTTAACTGCACAAATGGATTGATTTCACAAATCAGTTGACTGCATTTGTGGATATGGGTAAGCAGACCCACGAGCCACTGCAGCCGCTTAATGAGTTCAGAAATTGTGGCACCCACCCTTATCAAAGTAGCCCATCCCTACACTAGATTTCCGTGGACATAACCCATTTATATTTCCAATGTATATGCACCATATCCTGAATCCAGGTGTCTATTAGACCTACACTATATATCTAAAAGTATGTGGACACCCCTTCAAATTAGGAGTTGGCCATTTCAGCCACGCAATTTCCATAGACAAACATTGGCAGTAGAATGGCCTTACTGAAGAGCTCAGTGACTTTCAATGCGTCATAGGATGCCACCTTTCCAACAAGTCAGTTCGTCAAATTTCTGGCTGGTTGCAACACTCACTACCGAGTTCCAAACTGCCTCTGGAAGCAACTTCAGCACAAGAACTGTACGTTGGGAGCTTAATGAAATGAGTTTCCATGGCCAAGTAGCCGCACACAAGCCTAAGATCACCATGTGCAATGCCAAGCGTCGGCTGGAGTGGTGTAAAGCTCACCGCAATGGACTGGAGCAGTGGAAACGCGTTCTCTGGAATGATGAATCACACTTCACCATCTGGCAGGCCAACGAACAAATCTGGGTTTAGCAGATGCAAGGAGAACACTCCCTTCCCCAAAGCATAGTGCCAACTGTAAAGTTAGATGGAGGAGTAATAATGGTGTGGGACTGTTTTCATTGTTCAGGCTAGGCCCCTTAGTTCCAGTGAAAGGAAATCTTAACACTACAGCATACAATGACATTCTAGATGATTCTGTGCTTCCAACTTTGTGGAAGGGCCTTTCCTGTTTCAGCATGACAATGTCCCCGTGCACAAAATAAGGTCCAAATAGAAACAGTGTCTACATCGGTGTGAAAGAACTTAACTGACCTGACCTCAACCACATCGAACATCTTTGGACTGCTGACTTCGAGCCAGGCCTAATCACGCAACCTCACTAATACTTGTGGCTGAATTGAAGCAAGTCCCTGCAGCAATTTCCCAACATCTAGGGAAAAGCCTTCCCAGAAGAGTGGAGGCTGTTATAGCAGCAAAGGGGAGACTAAATTTATATTAATGCCCATGAGTTTGGAATGGAGATGTTCAATTAGCAGGTGTCCACATACTTTTGGTAATGTAGTGTTGTACGGTTGCTGGTAACTTACAAGCTTCTGTCCCCCCAGTGTTTTGTGGTGGGAAACTGAGCATAACACCATTACTCATAGATAACTTAAATTGTTAACATGTCTAGCCTTTCATTTCTGAAGTCTGCATCCAATTGCCCCTCCCTGTTGCACACACACTTACATTCCCCATGTAACAGAATTTGTCTAATTTAAGATGAAAACCCTGTTACTTGGCACTTACTAGTCACGTTTTTTTTTAACCACGTTGATGTGAGACAACATGTTTATGAAGTTGAACATGTACTCGTTATAGAACACAAATTAGGTGTAATTCGTTTTTTTATAAGTTACATTACCCAAAATGTACTCCATTGGTGGATTGGCCCTTTTATCTGTATTACTAATTGCAAATACTTTGTACCCATTGTCATGACATCCACAAGCTTGGCAGAACGTTGCGCATTGTATTACTGAAATGTTGACAGTGGTACTTGACTTAGCCAAGATAACTTCGCCCAGGCTTGGCATGAGCAAGACAACACAATGTGTATCACGATACAGCATACATGCTGGCCAAAAAGTTGTTTGCGAGTGAAGTAGTCCTTTTCCCCGTCCAAGTGCATGAGTTTAACAAATTACAGACCAATTTCGCCCTGTTTACAAAACGTGTGTTACTCTTACCGTACTTATCCCTTCAACTGCTCGATTTCCACAGCGAATCGAAGGTAACGTTTTGTAGTTACCAATTTCATACAATTCCTGTGTGCGCGCTTTGGTAGAAATACACTGGCCAAACCTTGCGGCGCTGTTCTCCAAACATACTAGGGTTGCGTTCCCCTGCTCAGACATTGCATGCATCAACCAGGACAACTTTAAGTGGTACTTCTTCTTCTTTGATATCATGGTGCTTGCACATTTTGTTTGTGCATTCCGCCACCTACTGTGCGGGAGTGTGTGGTCGATCATGTTACCTTTTGTGATTCAAAAACCCTACAACACAGGTGGGTGGCGCCTTAATTGGGGAGGACAGGCACATGGTAATGGATGGAGCTGTGTCGATGGAAAGGTACCTTATAACTCTTCTGCAGTAAAACATTGTACACCCACATACTTGGAAAACAGAAAGGAAAACGCTGCACACTGCTGCTCATGCTCCCAGGTTATATTTATTTACAGCGTTTCGACCCTTAGGTCTTCATCAGGCATCCACATACTTCTCTGCAGCTTCCATCACAACATCTATAATTCTGTGATTTACATTCCATTTCTGAGGTACAGGTGATAACTATGGCAATGAATGCTAAGAAGCCAACCTCACTGAAGTAAAAATGTGTTTCACTCTGTATTGGCTTAGACCAACTATTCACCCTTGACCCATCATCCTCTATTCTCATCACTGCCTCAGCATATGACACCTTCTGTTCTACTCGGACCCTGGCAACCTCAACCTGTCTCTCTCGCACCGGGGACTTCTGATCCCCAACAACATGGGCACCCAATTGACACACAGATTTTTCCACCGATACTAGACATTCCTTTGTCCCATGCCCTGCATACTTCTCACATCTCAGAATCTCCCTCCTACACACTGCTGCATATGACCATATACATGGCCTAGCCTGCATCTGAGAGCAGCATCCTCATTTCCAGTCAGTGATTGCTGGAGTGCTTGCATTTGGCCTCTGGGCAGAAAGAATCAACAACACCTCTCACCTCTTACCACATTGAGTGGTTGATAATATCCAAGGCTTATATGCTCTGTGCGCAATAGCCTGGGGATGAAGCAGAGATCTGTGTATAATGACGAGATGCTCATGTCTCTGCACTAACAATGGGAGTTTTTGTCCCAAAGGCAGGAAGGCAGGTGACACGCCTAGGTCTGCATATTAAGCCCATAGAAATTAATTGGGCTTATTTTGGACATATTTTGGTGTGTGCAAAATCTCTCACTTCACTTGTTCCTCTTTGGATGAGGTTACTAACCATGCAACTGCCTTACCACGGGAGTTTGGACTTCTGTTTTAAAGCCAGGGGATGAGTCTGAGTCATATTTCACTGTTACAAATAACTGTACATTTTTTAAAATTAAAAGTAGTCATGATGGTTGTACTGTTGCTTGTATGCGTTGTATCCGTGTGCTTACTGGCTTTTACCCTAATATTGGCTACTCTAGGTAGTAGCCCTGCTGCCACAAAATGGCGCTATTATTCCTTACATCGTTTGTCATTGATGTCTTGCGTTAAAAGAAAAAAAAACTTTGTGGATTTATTTTTTTATTAGTCCACTGTTGATACAGTCCCAAAATATTTTGCATGTCAGCAGTCAAGTTTTCAAGATATAGGATTTTCAAGAAGCAAAATGTAACTTACAGCAGTTGTCGTACCAGGCGGTCAGGATGCTCTCGATGGTGCAGCTGTATAACTTTTTCCGAATCTGAGGACCCATGCCAAATCTTTCATTCTCCTGGAGGGGGAATAGGCGTTGTCATGCCCTCTTCACAACTGTCTTGGTGTGTTTGGACCATGATAGTTTGTTGGTGATGTGGACACCAAGGAACTTGAAGCTCTCAACCTGTTCCACCACAGCCCGTCGATGAGACAGTGTCCGTCGCTCAACAGTGTCCCATGTGGATCATGAATGGTCCACCACCCAAAAGACATCTAGCCAGATGTACACAGCTATGGGAAAAATTGGAGTCAACATGGGCCACATCCCTGTGAAACGCTTTCAGCACATTTTAGAGTCCATGCCCCAACGAATTGAGGCTGTTCTGAAGCCAAAGGGGGTGTTCCTAATGTTTGGTATACTCAGTCTGTGATCAAAAGATGTAGCTCTTATACAGTCTGTAATGGGATCTGTATTTGAAACTTTGTGTCAATGCACCTGTAAAAGGAACACTACTTTAACTTCCAAATTTGATAGAAGCTGAATAGATTTTTCAGCCGTGGGTGTGTGAACATTGAGTCATGCTTACTGCAATCATTATTTCTCATGATGTCAGCACAAAAGTTCCAAATACAGATCCCATTACAGACTGTATAATAGCAACATTCTTCGATCACACACTGAGTATACCAAACATTAGGAAGACCCCCCTTTCGGCTTCAGAACAGCATCAAATTCGATCAGGACTCCATTTTGCTCCTGCCGTCCTATAGGTAGAAACTCAAACAGGATGTACCCGTGACTAGAACCATCCAACGCTGGTCTGATCAATTGGAATCCACGCTTCAATATTGTTTTGATCACATGGACTGGGAAATGTTCCGGGAAGCCTCAGAGAATAACATCGATTTATATGTTGACTCAGTGAGTGAGTATATAAGGAAGTGCATTGGAGATGTACCCACTGTGACTATTAAAACCTACCCTAACCAGAAACCGTGGATAGATGGCGGCATTTGAACAAAACTGAAAGCGCGAACCACCTCATTTAACCATGGAAAGATGACAGGGTATATGGCCGAATATAAACAGTGTAGTTATTCTCTCCGCAAGGCAGTCAAACAACTGAAATGTCGGTATAGGGACAAAGTGGTGTCGCAATTCAACGGCTCAGATATTAGACGTTTGTGGCCAGATCTACAGGCAATTACGGACTATAAAAAGAAAACCAGCCACGTCACGGACACCGACATCTTGCTTCCAGACAAACTAAAACACCTTCTTTGCCCGCTTTGAGGATAATACAGTGCCACCGACGCGCCGCGCTACCAAGGACCCCCCTCTCCTTCTCCGTGGCCGACGTGAGTAAGACATTTAAACGTGCTAACCCTCGCAAGGCTAACCCTCGCCCTATCCCATCTGGACAAGAGGAACACCTATGTAAGAATGCTATTCATTGACTACAGCTCAGCATTCCACACCATAGTACCCTCCAAGCTCATCATTAAGCTTGAGGCCCTGGGTCTCAATCCTGCCCTGTACAATTGGGTCCTGGACTTTCTTCACGGGCCGCCCCTAGGTGGTGAAGGTAGGAAACAACATCTCCACTTCGCTGATCCTCAACACTGGGGCCCCGCAAGGTTGCGTGCTCAGCCCCCTCCTGTACTCCCTGTTCACCCATGACTGCATGGCCATGCACGCCTCCAACTCGATCATCCAGTTTGCAGACGACACTACAGTAGTGGGCTTGATTACCAACAATGACAAGACAGCCTACAGGGAGGAGGTGAGAGCACTCGTGTGGGGTGTCAGGAAAACAACCTCTTCCTCAACATCAACAAAACAAAGGAGAGGATTGTGGACTTCAAGAAACAGCAGAGGGAGCACCCCCTATCCACATCGACGGGACAGTAGTGGTGAAGGTGGAAAGATCCTCGGGCTACACTTTACAGACAAACTGAAATGGTCCACCAACACAGACAGACTGGTGAAGAAGGCGCAACAGCACCACTTCAACCTCAGGAGGCTGAAGAAATTTGGCTTGTCACCTAAAAACCTGACAAACGTTTTACAGATGCACAATTGAGAGCATCCTGTTGGGAATGTATCACCGCCTGGTAAGGCAACTGCACTGCCCTCAACCGCAAGGTTCTCCAGAGGATGGACAATGCATCACCGGTGGCAAACTACCTGCCCTCCAGGACACCTACAGCACCTGATGTCACAGGAAGGCCAAAAAGATCATCAAGGACAACAACCACCCGAGCCGCTGCCTGTTCTCCCCGCTACCATCCAGAAGGCGAGGCCAGAACAGTTGCATCAAAGCTGAAAGAGACTGAAAAACAGCTTCTATCTCAAGGCCATCAGTCTGTTAAACAACAATCACTAACTCAGAGAGGCTGCTGCCTAGATACAGACTCAAATCATTGGCCACTATAATAAATGGATCACTACTCACTTTAATTAATGCCACTTTAACAATGTTTACATATCTTACATTACGCATCTCATATGTACAGTTGAAGTCGGAAGTTTACATACACTTAAGTTGGAGTCAATAAAACTGTTTTTTTAACCACTCCACAAATTTCTTGTTAACAAACTATTGTTTTGGCAAGTCGGTTCGGACATCTACTTTGTGCAAGGCACAAGTAATTTTTCCAACAATTGTTTACAGATAGATTATTTTACTTATAATTCACTGTATCACAATTCCAATGGGTCAGAAGTTTACACACACTAAGTTGACTGTGCCTTTAAACAACTTGGAAAATTCCAGAAAAGGATGTCATGGCTTTATAAGCTTCTGATAGGCTAATTGACATAATTTGAGTCAATTGGAAGTGTACCTGTGGACGTATTTCAAGGCCTACCTTCAAACTCAGTGTCTTTTTGCTTGACATCATGGGAAAATGAAAAGAAATCAGCCAAGACCTCAGAAAAAAAATTGTAGACCTCCACAAGTCTGCTTCATCATTGGGAGCAATTTCCAAACACCTGAAGGTACCGCGTTCATCTGTACAAACAATAGTACGCAAGTATAAACATGATAGGACCATGCAGCTGTCATACTGCTCAGGAAGGAGGCGCGTTATGTCTCCTAGTGATGAACATTCTTTGGTGTGAGAAGTGCAAATCAATCCCAGAACAACAGCAAAGGACCTTGTGAAGATGCTGGAGGAAACAGGTACAAAAGTATCTATATCCACAGTAAAAACTAGTCCTATATCGACATAACCTGAAAGGCCACTCAGCAAGGAAGAAGCCACTGCTCCAAAATTGCCATAAAAAAGCCAGACACAGTTTGCAACTGCACATGGGGACGAAGATCGTACTTTTTGGAGAAATGTCCTCTGGTCTGATGAAACAAAAATAGAACTGTTTGGCCATAATGACCATCGTTATGTTTGGAGGAAAAAGGGGGATGCTTGCAAGCTGAAGAACACCATCCCAACCATGAATCACGAGGGTGGCAGCATCATGTTGTGTGGTTGCTTTGCTGCAGGAGGAACTGGTGCACTTCACAAACTAGATGGTATCATGAGGCAGGAAAATCATGTGGACATATTGAAGCAACATCTCAAGACATAAGTCAGGAAGTTAAAGCTTGGTCGCAAATGGGTCTTCCAAATGGACAATGACCCCAAGCATTCTTCCAAAGTTGTGGCAAATGGTTTAAGGACTACAAAGTCAACGTATTGGAGTGGCCATCACAAAGCCCTGACCTCAATCCTGTAGAAAATTTGTGGGCAGAACTGAAAAAATGTGTGCAAGCAAGGAGGCCTACAAACCTGACTCAATTACACCAGCTCTGTCAGGAGGAATGGGCCAAAATTCTGACACACTGGGAATGTGATGAAAGAAATAAAAGCTGAAATGAATCATTCTCTCTACTATTATTCTGACATTTCACATTCTTAAAATAAAGTGGTGATCCTAATTGACCTAAAACAGGCAATCTTTACTAGGATTAAATGTCAGGAATTGTGAAAAACTGAGTTTAAATGTATTTGGCCAAGGTAAACTTCCAACTTCAACTGTATCTTATACCATCTATTCCATCTTGCCTATGCCGCTCGGCCATCGCTCATCCATACAGTATGTATATGTACATATTCTTATTCCATCCCTTTAGATTTGTGTGTATTAGATAGTTGTTGTGGAATTGCTAGATTACTTGTTAGATATTACTGCACTGTCGGAAGTAGAACCACAAGCATTTCACTGCACTCACATTAACATCTGCTGGCCATGTGTATGTGACCAATACAATTTCAGTCAATAAAACTGTACGATAACCCTTCATCAGTTACCTTTATTTAAGCCAACCCATAAAACAGTAGCCTGGATGAATTATTCCAATAAAATGGCCATGTCAACATTCACAACGGATGTTTTTGGAACAGCGTCGGTTTTCTGACAACCTATGCCGTGCCCAGGCTTCTACCAAGCATGTGAAGGAGAGTCTGCTCAAAAAGACTTGTTGAGAACAGCCGTGTATTTGAATGGGTTTGCAGCGGGTAAACACAGTGTATCTTCCACAGACAACAAGCTGATTCATGTTATCTCACACAGATGCAGAACACAATAATTGGTGTGGTTGTGCCTCAGTCCCATTGTTGAGATTGCATGAATCCCAAGAGTCGAGGGAACAAAATGGAGGATATTACATAGGATACAGGGAGTGAAATGAGTGTGATAAATAAAGAATACATTATAATAACATGGATGGCCATACTGACTATAGATCTTATTAAATGTATATTTGTTATGGGGCAAAGTAGCGTTGTGGTCCCTAGTAAAAACAAGTAAAACAAGTAGGTACTCAACTGTAATTTGCTCTGGATTATTCTTGATAGTTTCTGTCAAAAAGCTTGAGGGAGATTTATAAAACTAATATATTTAAATAATGGACATTGACCCATTGGACCATGAAGTACTGAAGATGCACATGCCAGCCAATATAAGGCTGTGAAATATCTCCTTCAGGTGGTGTAGAAAGACAAATGGATGTGATAGTTGTTACAAGATGGGCCACCAGGAGGAAGCAGTGATGTTAAAGAATAAAGTGGCTCAGATGCAAAAAGTAAGCACTATCTTACCTTTCTGTTTTTTATTTCACAAATGAAAGCTTATTCTATAGAGTTTAAACACAATGTGCTTTCATTGTGCTGGGCAGAGTTCATGCTCCACTTTAGTCTAACAGATTATGATATGGGAAAATGATTGTTGGTGATCTTTGCTTTTCCGAAGAAACTTTTATAGACTGATACTATTCACAGTCAAGCCATAAACCATGTCATAAAGACGTATACAGTAGTATATTTATAAAGGTTTGTTAGTGAACTTTCCCCTTGAGTACTTGGTAAGAAAAACAAGAGATAGGTCTATACGTATACACTTGAGTGAGTCATACTGTAGCTGACTTAGATACTATGGGAGAGCTAGTTCTCATTAGCAACCAGTGTTCTTTCGGTGTTTCACCACAGAAGTTGTCAGACAAGCTTCAGTCATAAATGTCTGTCTCACAGCCCTGTCTCATAGTTTACAGTCTGTCTTTCTTCCCTTTCACAACATGTCTCCTCTAGATACAAATATGTGACATTGTCTGTCATTAGGTCACATGACCCAGGTGGAGTGGTGTCATTGGCTCACAGAGCTTTCACCTGAGAAGGGTAAATGTCCAATGCGTTGACCCAGATATGACACATCCCTCTAATGATATAATATTGCATCCAAAAGAAGGAAATATTATACAATCTGTCCTCTATGTAGGCAGTAATTGAAAACAATTGTGCCGATTAGCATCCTGACAGTTGACAATGATTCAGCCAATTTGTCCATCCATGGCACAAACTCTTTCAATTCCCATTAGAAAGGAAGGAGTTTGGAGTTCTCCCTATGTATAGTGTCTGGTACAGTGTCTTGGGTTTATTGAAAGGCCCTTAGAACAAAATATATTACAATCATATGTATGAGGGGCACCATTCTCAAAGTCTCACTGGTAAAGCTGGTCCATCACCTGCAGGACATCTTCTAGTATGGATGGCCCCAGGTCAAGGTTCAGGGCAAAAGATGAGTCTTCCTCGACCACTGGAGAGGCCTCCACTGGGGGACAAGGAACCTGCTGGGGGGCCGCATTTAATTCAAATCCATCCGGACCCATAGTTAACCCTCCCTCCTCTTCCTGCTCCTGCTTTACCTCCTCTCGTTGGTACAACCCATCATGCTCCACCACCTCCACATCATCCAGTAAAGGCAGGGAGTGGCACTTATTGTGCCTGAAAGCATGGGGTAGGGTTCTGGCTTCGGCGGACTGTGCATCCATCTCTTCTGGGCTGAGGAGTCGTGGGGGCTTGGGTGGGGCTGGGGAGGTCCCTTTGCAGTAGAGGTCCTGGTGGCTTTGAGAGCTGTGGAGGATGAGACTACCAGTCCGGTGAAAGGCTGTGAGGTCGCCGAAGGTATCACCGTGGGCATCCAATCCGATGTGGGAGAGGTGACGGAAGTCGCCCAGTGGTAGGCTGATCATGTTGACTGACAGAAGCTCACGGCGCTTCTGCTTGCGGGGCCAGCGCATCGTGGCCGATTTCAAGTACAGGGAATTCTTCAGAGGCATTGACTTGATTGTGTGTAACGTCAGTTAGTGAGTTCAAGGTCACTCAGTTGAAGGGTCAAGTTGGCCTTTGGGCAACTCTGAAATTGTGAGGACAAACAAAATAGATAGAGAAAACTCATTTATAATTATCTGATAATCATTCCATAGTTTTATTTTTCATTTTGGCATTTCATAGATACACCCCAAATTCCAACCAATTGCCATGACCTTGGATTCCAGGTTGAGATTGGTCCATTTATGGACTGGTTCCTGCAGCAGTGACTGTATAATATAGGAACCCGTTTTTATTGTGCATGTCAAAGCTAACACACTGTAATACTCTTCTAACTTCACACACATAGCTTTCTGCACAAAGGTTAATCTAGTAAGAGTTGATGCTTAAAAAATGTTGAATTAATTGTCTCACAGAGGGAAAAGTCTAAACAACCTCGTACAGAGGAGGCTGGGGAGGAGCTATAGGAGGATGGGGCTCAATGTTAATGGCTGCAATGGAAACAATGGAAGGGTACCTGGAAATAACGTGTTTGACTCTGTTCCATTGATTCCATTCCAGCCATTACATTGATCCTAAAGCTCCTCCCACCAGCCTCCTCTGACCTCTTGTACTGGAACGTGAACACTGGGGTACCTTAGTTTGTTAATAAGTAATCTTGGAGG
Organism: Oncorhynchus clarkii lewisi; assembly: GCF_045791955.1. NCBI lineage: Eukaryota > Metazoa > Chordata > Actinopteri > Salmoniformes > Salmonidae > Oncorhynchus > Oncorhynchus clarkii. The sequence goes on along the minus strand of NC_092150.1, from coordinate 69,090,795 downwards.
CTTGCTTTTATTACTTTAAAGCATTAAAAAACGTTTTTTTCTTTGAATGTTGCTATGATTACATTAGATTTGATTTCACTCAATGTCATCATTCACACCACAGGAGGTTGGTGGCACCTTAATTGGGAAGGACAGGCTCGAGGTAATGGCTGAAGTTTCCATGTGTTTGATGCCATTCCATTTGCTCCGTTCCAGCTATTATTATGAGCCGTACTCCCCTCAGCAGCCTCCACTGGTTCACACCATATGTGTCTAAAGCTCCTTGAACTTTTGAGATAGTGTTGCAATCATGGCTTGTTCTAACTGGTAGTTCCACATTTCACTCAGATTAAGATTGGAAAGATCATATTTTTTCCCCAAGGTTAGTGTTTCATATTCATATACCTGTAATGGAACAACAGTTGGGAATTCTAAGGAAAACGTTCACTCCTGACTGGAAGACAAACTGGTTAGGGACTTTCTTCATTTGTCTAAAATGTGAAGGTTATGTTGTCTTGCTTGTATTGTTAGTCAACCCCCCCCCCCCCCCCAAAAAAAAATGCTGCTTTTAAGGAATTTGCCCTATCTTTCAGACAATACAGAAATCCAAGTTGTACAGTTCTGTACAGTTAGTACAAGATTCAACAAACTTCATGATAGTTCCAATTATGGATCCTCAACAAATTAGCTCCAATGGAGACCCAATTATTTATCTAAGATTTGTATGTGGCTTTTAAAGGTTTCTCAGAGATCGGGATATTTGATAGTGGTTAGTTACTTACTGCAGCTATGAGGACAATGTGTCAGATACTGCCTCAGGTAAACTGAGGTGGCTGGTATGATTCAAATCCAGTAGGACTGACAACTTGTTATGCTGTTTCCAGATTAATATAAACAATTTCTTTGGAAAGTTAGTTGTTCTACTGACAAAGTCAACACGGTAACCACTAACTAAAGCCGTGTATAGGCCACACCGTTTGATCAAGTTGTAGTGAGGAAAAACCTTTACTGTACACGCTTAGAAAAAAACGGTTCCAAAAGGATTATTCGGCTGTCCCCTTTTTGGCTCTAGGTAGAACCCTTTTAGGTTCCATGTAGAACCCTCTGTGGAAATGGTTCTACCTGGAACCAAAAAGAGTTCTACCTGAAAACAAAAAGGGTTCTGCCTGGAACCAAAAAGGGTTCTTCAAAGCGTTCTCCTATGGGAACAACAGAAGAACCCTTTTAGGTTCTAGATAGCACCTTTCTTTCTGAAGCATGGCGTTCATTCACTTATTGCTTAAAAGTCTTGAAAGTTTACCTGTGTCTGTCTTTATATCCTGAGGTAACTTTATGCTCACTCAATATATTTCACTCTTCTCTGTTGGGTTAGAACACACAGCTCTCCAGACGTTCTGTGTTTGAATGAGCGCCCCGGACAGCCTTATCAGCTCACCTGTGTCTGTGGGGCGTTTGTATGAAGTGATAAACCTCCAGTCCCTCCCCCTTGATTAATCTCTGTCTGTGTGTCTGTGACTATCTTCTCTCGGGTAGTTCTCTAGTCTAAATAAGCTGTAGAAAAGAGGATCACCTTTTATTGTAGAAGTGTGACGCTCATGTGAACTCTACACTGCTTGCATTTCTTCAAGTTAGGTAGGGAAAGGGGGCAGTGATAGATGTTACTGTATCACTTGCCCTATGGGTTGGTGAATTCCTGGGGAAGAAGCCAAAGCATCTCTTCCTATAGGGTGTGGGTTTTCCAATGGAACTTACTTAGGTCTACTGTACATGTATAGGAAGGGGTAGGATTGGGGGGGGACAAATAAAAATCACTCTACCTTCTGATCACCAGGCATTCGCCACAAAATACTCAAAAACAGATATCTATTTAAGTCAATTCACTATTTACATTACTGTTTATGTAAACATTTTCCCTCTGAGATTTTCTCTAAAAATAAACATAACTGCTCCTATCTGTCAAATGTGGAATACAACAAAAACTGTGGAGAATCTATTATGAATCATATTGCATCGTGGCTGCTATCGGCACCCAGTGTGTCATTAACCTAAGTATGAGATGCGTGGAGCAAGTCAGAATACTCTAGTTTGATATAACACTACAGAAATAGAATGAGTAAGATGTTTGGTGAGGTTTGCTAGGAAGGACATCCTGCCTGTAGTGTATAAACAGCAATCAAAGGATCTTAAGTCTAGAATATGAAAATGAGATGGAATATCCTGTTGTTTTATGCATACAGACACCTTGTAATTATGTGTGTGCCACCCCAGCTTGATGATTCATAAATACAGTACACAAATTCAGCTTGACTTGGCCTGTAATGATTGGATATTGTGAAAGGAATTTTCGGTTTTGAGTGCTGTTAAGTGGTCCCAGTAGCCACACACTGGACACAAACTGGTTGAATCCGTTGTTTCAATGTAATTTGTCAATGTATTGTTACGTAGAAAATACATTGGAATTGAAAAAAGGGTGAAATGTCAACCACAGGGTAATGTCATCATGGTAACCAAATTTCAGCATAAGCAAACTTTGAATATAATATGTTGTACCTTTAATTTGTACCTTTTTTTATTTTATTTTTTTATTTATTATATATTATTATATTCCTCCCAAGATGGCATAGCAGTTCAGACGTATTTTTGTCCTCGTCCTGTCGTGTCCCGTATATATATATGTTTACAACTTTTTTTTTCACATACATTTTTAATTTTCCAAAAACTCATCTTCAGAACACTCTCCTCCATCAATTGTTCCGGAGCTAGCCAGCTGAAGAGTTCCATCAATCACTCCTGGGCTGCAGTCACCTATCCGGACCCGTTTTGCTGCCTACGCGGAGCCCCACCGGGCCTTCACGGCTAGACTGCCGACGTTGTCTACCTGAGGGAACTGTCCGGCTGGCTCCTCCGGCGCAACGTTGCCTGGGCGCCCATCTGCGGCCTGCTAGCCGTTGGCTATCTTATCGGCTGCTATCTGAATAGACAATCGGACAATTTTTATTTTATTTTATTTATTTATTTTTCTTCTTGGGCCTCTATAACTATATCTATTGTTTTTATTTTTGTTGTTGTTGTGTGATTTGGATTCATCCCCTCTACCACACGGAAACCCACTAATCTACTGACGGAACGCAAGAGTTGGCTAATAACAGACCTCCATCTTATGCTAGCTTGCTCCTATGCTAGCTGCTACCGATTTAGCTGTCTAAATCGCCGTGACCCCCAACCAACCTCTCCACTCACTGGACCCTTTTGATCACTCGACTGAGCATGCCTCTCCTTCATGTCAATATGCCTTGTCCATTGCTGTTCTGGTTAGTGTTTATTGGCTTATTTCACTGTAGAGCCTCTAGTCCTGCTCATTATACCTTATCCAACCTATTAGTTCCACCACCCACACATGCAATGACATCTCCTGGTTTCAATGATGTTTCTAGAGACAATATCTCTCTCTTCATCACTCAATACCTAGGTTTACCTCCACTGTATTCACATCCTACCTTACCTTTGTCTGTACATTATACCTTGATGCTATTTTATCGCCCCCAGAAACCTCCTATATATCTGCTATATCTGTTCCTGGTTCTAAATTTATTGAATGGGGCATGCTTATTTAAGATGGTGAGGAAGGCATTTAAAAAAAATAACCAGGCATCCTCTACTGACGGGATGAGATCAATATCCTTCCAGGATACCCCGGCCAGGTCGATTAGAAAGGCCTGCTCGCTGAAGTGCTTCAGGGAGCGTTTTACAGTGATGAGTGGAGGTCGTTTGACCGCAAACCCATTACGGATGCAGGCAATGAGGCAGTGATCGCTGAGATCTTGGTTGAAAACAGCAGAGGTGTATTTAGAGGGCAAGTTGGTTAGGATGATATCTATGAGGGTGCCCGTGTTTACGGCTTTGGGGTGGTACCTGGTTCATTGATAATTTGTGTGAGATTGAGGGCATCAAGCTTAGATTGTAGGATGGCAGGGGTGTTAAGCATGTTCTAGTTTAGGTCGCCTAGCAGCACGAGCTCTGAAGATAGATGGGAGGCAATCAGTTCACATATGGTGATCAGAGCACAGCTGGGGGCAACGGTGAGAGACTTGTTTTTAGAGAGGTGGATTTTTAAAAGTAGAAGTTCAAATTGTTTGGGTACAGACCTGGATAGTAGGACAGAAGTCTGCAGGCTATATTTGTAGTAGATTGCAACACCGCCCCCCTTTGGCCGTTCTATCTTGTCTGAAAATGTTGTAGTTACGGATGAAAATTTCAGAATTTTTGGTGGTCTTCCTAAGCCAGGATTCAAACACGGCAAGAACATCCGGGCTGGCAGAGTGTGCTAAAGCAGTGAATAAAACAAACTTTGGGAGGAGGCTTCTAATGTTAACATGCATGAAACCAAGGCTATTACGGTTAAATCAAATCAAATCACATTTTATTTGTCACATACACATGGTTAGCAGATGTTAATGGGAGTGTAGCGAAATGCTTGTGCTTCTAGTTCCGACAATGCAGTAATAACCAACAAGTAATCTAACTAACAATTCCAAAACTACTGTCTTGTACACAGTGTAAGGGGATAAAGAATATGTACATAAGGATATATGAATGAGTGATGGTACAGAGCAGCATAGGCAAGATACAGTAGATGGTTTCGAGTACAGTATATACATATGAGATGAGTATGTAAACAAAGTGGCATAGTTAAAGTGGCTAGTGATACATGTATTACATAAGAATACAGTCGATGGTATAGAGTACAGTATATACGTATGCATATGAGATGAATAATGTAGGGTAAGTAACATTATATAAGGTAGCATTGTTTAAAGTGGCTAGTGATATATTTACATCATTTCCCATCAATTCCCATTATCAAAGTGGCTGGAGTTGTGTCAGTGTGTTGGCAGCAGCCACTCAATGTTAGTGGTGGCTGTTTAACAGTCTGATGGCCTTGAGATAGAAGCTGTTTTTCAGTCTCTCGGTCCCAGCTTTGATGCACCTGTACTGACCTCGCCTTCTGGATGATAGCGGGGTGAACAGGCAGTGGCTCGGGTGGTTGATGTCCTTGATGATCTTTATGGCCTTCCTGTGACATCGGGTGGTGTAGGTGTCCTGGAGGTTACAGAAGTATTCAAAAGAGAGCGCATGGGGAATAGGAGTGGAGCTTGGCACTGCAGGGCCTGGATTCCCCTCTACATCACCAGAGGAACAGAGGAGGTGTAGGATAAGGGTACGGCTAAAAGCTATGAGAATTGGTCGTCTAGAACGTTTGGAACAGAGAGTAAAAGGAGGTTTCTGGGGGCAATAAAATAGCTTCAAGGTATAATGTAAAGACAAAGGTATGGTAGGATGTGAATACAGTGGAGGTAAACCTAGGTATTGAGTGATAATGAGAGAGATATTGTCTCTAGAAACATCATTGAAACCAGGTGATATCATCGCATGTGTGGGTGGTGGAACTGAAAGGTTGGATAAGATATTGTGAGCAGGGCTAGAGGCTCTACAGTGAAATAAGCCAAAAAACACTAACCAGAACAGCAATGGACAAGGCATATTGACATTAAGGAGAGGCATGCTTAGTCGAGTGATCATAAGGGTCCAGTGAGTAGTGAGGTTGGTTGGGGTCACAGCGATTCAGACAGCTAGCCGGGCCATTGGTAACAAGCTAGCATAGGATGGAGGTCTGTTTTTTGCCACCTCCTGCATTTCCGTCGGTAGATTAGTGGGGTTCCGTGTGGTAGAGGGGATCAATACAATTGGAAAAATAGATATAGTTATAGTGATCCAAGAAAAATTGTCCGATAGATCTATTCAGATAGCAGCCGATAAGACAGCTAACGATTAGCAGGCCGCAGATGGGCGTTCAGTTAACGTCGCGACGGAGGGGCCAGTTAGAGAACTCCCTCGGGCAGATAACGTCGGTAGTCCCATCGTGAAGGCCCGGTGGGGCTCCGCATTGGCAGTAAAAATGGGTCCGGATAGGTGATTGTAGCCCAGAAGTGGCTGATGGAACTCTTCAGCTGGCTAGCTCCGGAATAATTGATGTTTGCTCCGGGATCGACGTAAGCCAATAGTCTCACGGATAGCAGCTAGCTAGCTGCGAGATCCAGGTGTAAATGTCCAGAGCTTGCGGTTGAAATCCGGGGATATGGAGAGAAATAGATCCGGTATGTTCTGGTCTGAGTCGCGTTGTACAAAACTGCCGATAGATTTTTGAGCTAAAGGATAGCTGATGACCACAAACAGTGGTTAGCTGAATACTAACGTTAGCCGGTAAACTGGCTAGCTTCTGGATAGCTTCTATTGTGGATTTCAGATTTGAGGTAAATTATACCTTTTTTTTTTTTTTTGGTGAGGCGGGTTGCAGGAGAGTGTTTTGGAGTTGAGTTTTTGGAAAAGAAAATATATAAAAGATATGCGAAGAAAGGTGTGTATATATTTATACAGTGGGGAGAACAAGTATTTGATACACTGCCGATTTTGCAGGTTTTCCTACTTACAAAGCATGCAGAGGTCTGTAAGTTTTATCATAGGTACACTTCAACTGTGAGAGACGGAATCTAAAACAAAAATCCAGAAAATCACATTGAATGATTTTTAAGTAATTCATTTGCATTTTATTGCATGACATAAGTATTTGATACATCAGAAAAGCAGAACTTAATATTTGGTACAGAAACCTTTGTTTGCAATTACAATGATCACATTTTTCCTGTAGTTCTTGACCAGGTTTGCACACACTGCATCAGGGATTTTGGCCCACTCCTAAATACAGACCTTCTCCAGATCCTTCAGGTTTTGGGGCTGTCGCTGGGCAATACAGACTTTCAGCTCCCTCCAAAGATTTTCTATTGGGTTCAGGTCTGGAGACTGGCTAGGCCACTCCAGGACCTTGAGATGCCTCTTATGAAGCCAATCCTTAGTTGCCCTGGCTGTGTGTTTCGGGTCGTTGTCATGCTGGAAGACCCAGCCACGACCCATCTTCTATGCTCTTACTGAGGGAAGGAGGTTGTTGGCCAAAATCTCGCGATACATGGCCACATCCATCCTCCCCTCAATACGGTGCAGTCGTCCTGTCCCCTTTGCAGAGAAGCATCCCCAAAGAATGATGTTTCCACCTCCATGCTTCACGGTTGGAATGGTGTTCTTGGGGGTGTACTCATCCTTCTTCTTCCTCCAAACACGGTGAGTGGAGTTTAGACCAAAAAGCTCTATTTTTGTCTCATCAGACCACATGACCTTCTCCCATTCCTCCTCTGGATCATCCAGATGGTCATTGGCAAACTTCAGATGGGCCTGGACATGCGCTGGCTTGAGCAGGGGGACCTTGCGTGCGCTGCAGGATTTTAATCCATGACGGCGTAGTGTGCTACTAATGGTTTTCTTTGAGACTGTGGTTCCAGCTCTCTTCAGGTCATTGACCAGGTCCTGCCGTGTAGTTCTGGGCTGATCCCTCACATTCCTCATGATCATTGATGCCCCACAAGGTGAGATCTTGCATGGAGCCCCAGACCGAGAGTGATTGACCGTCATCTTGAACTTCTTCCATTTTCTAATAATTGCGCCAACCGTTATTGCCTTCTCACCAAGCTGCTTGCTTATTGTCCTGTAGCCCATCCCAGCCTTGTGCAGGTCTAAAATTTTATCCCTGATGTCCTTACACAGCTCTCTGGTCTTGGCCATTGTGGAGAGGTTGGAGTCTGTTTGATTGAGTGTGTGGACAGGTGTATTTTATACAGGTAATGAGTTCAAACAGGTGCAGTTAATACAGGTAATGAGTGGAGAACAGGAGGGCTTCTTAAAGAAAAACTAACAGGTGTGTGAGAGCCGGAATTCTTACTGGTTGGTAGGTGATCAAATACTTATGTCATGCAATAAAATGCAAATTAGTTACTTGAAAATCATACAATGTGATTTTCTGGATTTTTGTTTTAGATTCCGTCTCTCACAGTTGAAGTGTACCTATGATCAAAATTACGGACGTCTACATGCTTTGCAAGTAGGAAAACCTGCAAAATCGGCAGTGTATCAAATACTTGTTCTCCCCACTGTATATATATATATATGGGACACGACAAGACAAGACAAGGACAAAGGACGTCTGACTGCTATGCCATCTTGGGATATTAATTTATGTTTTTATGAATTTATGTTTAAAACGTCAGATTTTTAACAATATACACACTATCAGAAATAAACAAACAATAGACTGGGCAGCACCTCCTACTGGAAAATGTATCTACAACTATCTTTTGGTCTCTCATCCAGATTTTTAACCAAGCCCAGCCCTGCTTAGCTATGATATTTGTCGTTGACTATTACCAATTTGCTATTGTGAGAATGATTGTTGAGCAATCTTTAGGTAAAACAAAATATATTCACTGTTGCTATCAAAGTCATTCATAACGGTAGGTTTAACAGAGCATATGAAATGTGACCATACTTTATCCCTCAAGTTTCATGAATGATGCCATTTAGGGCTATATAGCATTTGCAATGTAATCAACAGCCAATTTTTCAATTCAACTAAAAATAAACAATACAGTAGGCCTAGGGTTTCAAGCTCTGACTTAGTCCGGCTTTAATTCCAGTTTGTCTACAAATGAATAATTTATATGTCTCCATATTAACCAAGAAACAAAGTTAAAGAATAGGACTAAATCAAATAAAACCTATTCTTTAACTTTGTTTTTTGTTTGAGATGGAGAAGTGAATCCACAGGGAGCGTTCCACGGGGATGCTGGCCAATGCAATACTCCAATTCTTCCCAAGTTGGCTGGATGTCCTTTGGGGGGTGAACCATTCTTGATATACACGGGAAACTGTTGAGCGTGAAAAATCCAGCAGCGTTGCAGTTCTTGACACAAACCAGTGCGCCTGGCACCTACTACAATATCCTGTTCAAAGGCACTTAGATATTTTGTCTTGCCCATTCACCCTCTGAAGGTCACACCTACAATCCTTGTCTTAATAGTTTCAAGGCTTAAAAATCCTTCTTTAACCTGTCTCCTCCACTTCATCTACACTTATTGAAGTGGATTTAACAAGTGACATCAATAAGGAATCATAGCTTTCACCTGGTCAGTCTATTTCATGGAAAGAGTTCATAATGTTTTGTACACTCAGTGTAACTTCTCCTTATGTAATTGTATAAAGCATGCATGTTCAAGATATGCATAGGTCATCGCAGGTCTGTGGAGGTCTCAACAATTGCTGTAATAAATTGCGCAGTCTCGAACGGCATTGATCACTTTCACCATGTACTTTTAATGTAATCTCAACTGCAATTCAGGCCATTTGCTATTAGATCAAGCACAGTGATAACATATGAATCTGTTGTATAAATAAATAAAATATCTGACATTGTATCCTCATTTGAACTTTGCTGTGCTTTTAAAAATGGTTGAAAACACAGTGACAGACATTTGGGTGACAACTAAATAAAAAATCTGACATTGTTTTTCCATTGGAATTTGGTTGTGCTTTTAGATGGTTGAAAGCATAGTGATAACACATTGGATATTCAACTAACTTTTGGCTGTCTTTGAGTGGATGAATACAGGTTGTGATCTCATTGATCAATTTCTAAACCAAATATTACCCAATTATCCACGTTGAAATGACGTGGACTAATGTGGACGTGGACTAGTGGACTAATTTATGCTGACACCCAGTCCCTATGGCACAGGTCCAACAAACTCACCTGGCCATGTGGAGCCATGGCGCCTGTCGTCTGTAAGACGCGACCTCAGCTTGCACAATCCCTTCAGTATTGAAATGGAAAATGCCACTCAGAGACACAATGTTCAGTTTGCCATGATAGTCCTGAGGGTGAATTATCTAATAAATCTCTCACTAGAATACTAAGTACGCTATAAACACTGACTCAGATTATTTTACAGTACATCATGGTATTGTGAATCAATTGTCGCAGCTATCTTTTTCTCCTTTTCTTTGCCAACTTGTGGATTTGAGCATTATTATAGACTGTTTTGCTTGTTTCTGAATCGTGCAATTGAAGGCACACAACATTTTGGTTTGCACAGCAAATTATGAGTCTGGTCCTAGGGTTTTCCAGTCCATGACCAAGTGGAAAAATGTACCCTTCAAATACTCAGAAATAATTGCATTAGTAAATCACTAGCTGAACACCTTGATTTCTAAGAGAAAGTCGGCCTGTTATGTACACATGGTGCGGGGACCTGCATTCCAGACCCGGTTTGCTTCTCACAATCATTAGATAAGGATTTCTTGCACCATCATGTTGATCTAATATGCAAACAAACCCATTTTCCTCACACCTGAAGAACATGCAGTCTCTCCAAAGAATATCAATCAATTGGCTCATATTCACAGTGTGTCAGAGTAGGAGTGCTGATTTAAGATCATGTCAACACTGTCCATATAATAATATTGATTAGGATCTAAAAAAAAGTAAATTGATCCTGGTTTATCACTCCTACTCTGATGACACTTTGTGAATATGGGCCCTGATGTCTTCACCTTGTGGGTAGTGTCATGAATTTTGTACTTTACAGTTTGACTTTACAACCATATCGTAAATTCCTTGCAGATACAGTCTCCCTGACCATGCAATATGGGAGAGAGGGGGTCACAGTAGAACAAAGGAACTCTCCTGACAAATTCTACTACATCCCAGAATTTGAGAATTGAACAATATTCCTATTCGGGAGAATGTGGAAACGGTCAGTAGAGAAGCCAGCTACGACCCAGTCCATTTTGTTTCATGGTTGTGACCTCATTAAAGACAATACAGCCACATTACCCTAACTCTGTTTATACAGGTTCCTCAGTTATGAGGTTCACCATCCAACAGGACAACGACCCTAAGCACACAACCAAGACAATGCAGGAGTTGCTTCGGGACAAGTCAATGAATGTCCTTGAGTGGCCCAACCAGAGCCTGGACTTGAACCTGATCGAACATCTCTGGAGAGACCTGAAAATTGCTGTGCAGCGACGCTCCCATCCAACCTGACAGAGGTTGAGAGGATCTGCAGAGAAGAATGGGAGAAACCCCAAATACAGGTGTGCCAAGCTTGTATCGTCACACCCAAGCACTCGAGGCTGTAATTGCTGTCAAAGGATGCTTCAACAAAAGTACTGAGTGGAGGGTCTGAATACTTATGTAAATGTGATATTTCCATTTTGTTTTTAATACATTTGCATAAGTCTAAAAAAAAAGGTTTTGTTTTGTCATTATGGGGTATTGTGTGTAGATAAGCAAAAAAAAAAAAGATATAATCCATTTTAGAATAAGGCTGTGAAATATGAAAAAAGTCAAAGGGTCTGAATACTTTCCAAATGCACTGTACATGTCAGTACACACACGCACACGTATGTCACATGGGGGAGAGGCATTGTTCCGTGAGGTGTCGCTTGAATTGTTTTTGAAAACAGGTCTGTACTGTATGTTTCCTTGAATTTGTTCTGGACCTGGGGACTGTAAAAACACCCACTGGTGGCATGTCTGGTGGGGTAAATGTGTGTCAGTGCTGTTGATCTGAGACTGTTGCACAGATCTCACTAACATGCTCAGGTGATGATCCCCTGTGAGAAATAGCCTACCAGGCTATTTCAGATTCCATAAGCATTTCCCCTCTGCAGCAGAAGGAAGATGACAAATGGTACATTAATCTGAAGCTTGCGAAAAATGCACAGAGCAATATGGGAGGCAGACACTCACTTTGCACACCTTAGACCTGTTGTAGCCAAATAAGGGATGTCACTCATTGGTTAAGATCTCTAGTTTACGTCTGTCAGTGACTGGTATTGTGAGCTGTGAAGAGAGCGCAAGAAAACAGCCAATAATAAAACTTACTTTGCCAGTGAACCTTAATTCCATCTCTGATGACTTTAACAGACAGAAACAGCATGAACATCCCCCTTCAACTCTGTGGCAGGTTCACACGAAACTTCTACTTATGCAAAATCTGTGTATAGAGCCTCGGGCCACTGCTACAAACCACTTTACACAATTACCACTGGTATGCAAGAGGAATACAATAGATTGGAACATTGCAGTCATAAATAAACAGCATATGATGAGAAAACATTAGCACAAAAACTGGGGTAACTTTATTTTGTGATTTACTGATGTCTTAAAATACATGATACCAAATGTGCAACATAAGATTTGTCACAAACCAACAATTTAGTGACAGAGTGCAATAGTAAATGTCATCATTGTTCAATTTGTTTGAATGTCTCAAAAGTATATTCATACCCCTTGTTATTCAGGCTGAATTCAAATTATACTTTTTTCCCCTCACCTATCTACACACACTAGCACATAATGACAAAGTAAAAACATTTTTGCAAATTTATTGAAATACAGAAATCTCATCTACAGTGCCTTGCGAAAGTATTCGGCCCCCTTGAACTTTGCGACCTTTTGCCACATTTCAGGCTTCAAACATAAAGATATAAAACTGTATTTTTTTGTGAAGAATCAACAACAAGTGGGACACAATCATGAAGTGGAACGACATTTATTGGATATTTCAAACTTTTTTAACAAATCAAAAACTGAAAAATTGGGCGTACAAAATTATTCAGCCCCCTTAAGTTAATACTTTGTAGCGCCACCTTTTGCTGCGATTACAGCTGTAAGTCGCTTGGGGTATGTCTCTATCAGTTTTGCACATCGAGAGACTGACATTTTTTCTCATTCCTCCTTGCAAAACAGCTCGAGCTCAGTGAGGTTGGATGGAGAGCATTTGTGAACAGCAGTTTTCAGTTCTTTCCACAGATTCTCGATTGGATTCAGGTCTGGACTTTGACTTGGCCATTCTAACACCTGGATATGTTTATTTTTGAACCATTCCATTGTAGATTTTGCTTTATGTTTTGGATCATTGTCTTGTTGGAAGACAAATCTCCGTCCCAGTCTCAGGTCTTTTGCAGACTCCATCAGGTTTTCTTCCAGAATGGTCCTGTATTTGGCTCCATCCATCTTCCCATCAATTTTAACCATCTTCCCTGTCCTTGCTGAAGAAAAGCAGGCCCAAACCATGATGCTGCCACCACCATGTTTGACAGTGGGGATGGTGTGTTCAGCTGTGTTGCTTTTACGCCAAACACAACGTTTTGCATTGTTGCCAAAAAGTTCAATTTTGGTTTCATCTGACCAGAGCACCTTCTTCCACATGTTTGGTGTGTCTCCCAGGTGGCTTGTGGCAAACTTTAAACGACACTTTTTATGGATATCTTTAAGAAATGGCTTTCTTCTTGCCACTCTTCCATAAAGGCCAGATTTGTGCAATACACGACTGATTGTTGTCCTATGGACAGAGTCTCCCACCTCAGCTGTAGATCTCTGCAGTTCATCCAGAGTGATCATGGGCCTCTTGGCTGCATCTCTGATCAGTCTTCTCCTTGTATGAGCTGAAAGTTTAGAGGGACGGCCAGGTCTTGGTAGATTTGCAGTGGTCTGATACTCCTTCCATTTCAATATTATCGCTTGCACGGTGCTCCTTGGGATGTTTAAAGCTTGGGAAATCTTTTTGTATCCAAATCCGGCTATAAACTTCTTCACAACAGTATCTCGGACCTGCCTGGTGTGTTCCTTGTTCTTCATGATGCTCTCTGCGTTTTTAACGGACCTCTGAGACTATCACAGTGCAGGTGCATTTATACGGAGACTTGATTACACACAGGTGGATTGTATTTATCATCATTAGTCATTTAGGTCAACATTGGATCATTCAGAGATCCTCACTGACCGTCTGGAGAGAGTTTGCTGCACTGAAAGTAAAGGGGCTGAATAATTTTGCACGCCCAAGTTTTCAGTTTTTGATTTGTTAAAAAAGTTTGAAATATCCAATAAATGTCGTTCCACTTCATGATTGTGTCCCACTTGTTGTTGATTCTTCACAAAAAAATACAGTTTTATATCTTTATGTTTGAAGCCTGAAATGTGGCAAAAGGTCGCAAAGTTCAAGGGGGCCGAATACTTTTGCAAGGCACTGTACATACTGTAACTATTCACACCCCTGCGTCAATACATAGAGTCACCATTGGCAGCGTTTACAGCTGTGAGTCTTTCTGGGTAAGACTAAGAGCTTTGCCCACCTGGATTGTGCAACATTTCCACATTCTAATTCTTCAAGCTCTGTCAAGTTGGTTGTTCATCATTGCTAGACAGCCGTTTTCATGTCTTGCCATAGATTTTCAAGCAGATTCAAGTCAAAACTAACTAGGCCACTCAGGAACATTCAATGTCTTCTTGGTAAGCACCTTGTGTATATTTAGCCTTGTGTTTTAAGTTATTGTCCTGCTGAAAGGTGCATTTGTTTCCCAGTGTCAGTTGGAAAGCAGACCAACTTTTCTAGGGTTTTGCCTGTGCTTAGCTCTATTCTGTTTCTTTTAAGCCTAAAACTCCCTAGTCCTTGTCAATGACAAGCATACCCATAACATGATACAGCCAACACTATGCTTGAAAATATGAAGAGTGGTTCTCAGTGACGTGTTGTGTTGAATTTGCCCCAAACATAAGACTTTGTACTCAGGACAAAGTTAATTTCTTTGCCACATTCTTTGCAGTGTTACTTTAGTGCCTTATTACAAACAGCATGCACATTTGAAGAAAAATCTGTAAAGCCTACCTTCTCATTCTGTCAAATAGGTTATAATTGTGGAGTAACTAAAATGTTGTCGATCCATCCTCAGTTCTCTTATCACAGTCATTAAAATCTGTTTGAAAGTCACCATTGTCCTCATGGTGAAATCCCCAAGTGGTTTCCTTCTTCTCCGGCAACGGAATTAGGAAGGGCGCATGTATGTTTGTAGTGACTGGGGGTAATTATGTCTTTTTTTTATTTATTTAAAAAAATGTATCATCTACCAATAGGTGCCGTTATTTGTGAAGCATTGGAAAAGCTATCTAGTCTATATGGTTGAATCGGTTTGAAATTCACAGCTCGACTGAGGGACCTTACAGAAAATTGTTTGGGGTACAGAGATGAGGTAGTCAAACAGGGTGAGGCCATGCAAATTATGCAAGTTAAGCAAACCTTGACTCCTAAACGTATTTAGGCTTGCCATAACTTGAATAGTTGACTCAAGACATTTCAGCTTTTAATGTTAAGCTATTTTATAAAAATGCCTAAAAACGTAATTCCACTTTGACATTATAGGGTATTGTGTGTAGGCCAGTGACAAAATCCATTTAAAATCCATCAGTCTAACAAAATCTGGAAAAAGTCCAGCAGGGTGAATACTTTCTGAAGGCACTGTAGTTACACTATGACATCAGTACTGTAGCCACGTCATATTCTATTATCAACAATAAAATGACACCGACATACATTAGAGAGAAAAAAATACATCCTCACCAAAGTTAGCACTGACCATGGACACCCCTCCAATCAAACACACAGTGATGCAGTAGTACAATTCTGACCGACTATGGTGAAAATACTCATGCCTTGTTGCAGCAGTGACACCCAGTGGTTTGTGTAATGACTGTCACATGGTGTGCTTGTGTACAGTAGATGCCACAACAGTGTTTGCCCCACACCTGTCATGGTCGCTGCAAAGAAGCCCAGCTTCTCCAGAATCACCCAGGGAGGCTCATCCTCATGGTACTCCCAACTGTAAATGCAATTATCTAGTTATTATTTGCCTTATTATGCATCATAATAAAAAGTATGTACCTTGCAAATCCATGGCAGACAAAAGGCTTTATAAACAAACACTATGGTGTTTGGGTATTTGTTGTAAATTCATAAAGAAACTCAAAGTAACACTAGGGCATTTGTTTGCCCTATGAAGGCATGTTAATAAAACACTTGTTAGACTACAAATTCTGTAGATTCTGAGCTTTAAAAAAAAAAACCAGTAAATTATTCGAATTCATCACAAGTTGTTTCCAAATGTCTTTCTGGCTCATAAGTAGTTTATTATGGATGGGTCTGAAAACTCACCACCAACCCTTGTTGGACCAGTCTCCTAAAGCACAGTGACAATGCAAGGTAAAATTGCATTTCAAATGACCTCCCAAATGCAATTCGGCATTTGGACTGACATTTTTCTCATTTGCTATGGCTATGGCCAATTAGTTCTTACACAAATTGCAGAAATGCCACAACACATGTGTACATTAAATTGAGATAATTGTGTGGCTGTAATTAAATAAAACAGATTGTAGCAGACATACATGTCACCAGTGGTGTAAGGTACTTAAGTAAAAATAGTTTAAAGTACTCCTTAAGTAGTTTTTTGGGGCATCTGTACTTTACTATAAATATATATGACAACTTCACTACATTCCTAAATAAAATAATCTAATCCACACATTTTAACTGACACACCAAAGTTCTTGTTACATATTGAATGCTTAGCAGGACAAGAAAATGGTCCAATTCACACACTTATCAAGACAACACATGGTCATCCCTACTGCCTCTGATCTGGTGAACTCACTAAACGCAAATGCTTCTTTTGTAATTGATGTCGGAGAGCGCCCTTGGCTATCCATACATTTTAAAAACATGAAAATGGTGCCACCTTTGCTTATTAGAAGGAATTCGAGATGATTTATACTTTTACTTTTGATACTTAAGTAAATTTAGAACCAAATACTTTTACTCAAGTGGTATTTTACAAGGGGACTTACTTTTACTTGAGTAACTATTGATTAAGGTAACTATACATTTTACTCAAGTATGACAATTGGATACTTTTTCCACCACTGCATGTCGCTCTCAACATATGCATAAATCAAAGATGAAAATAGAAATAGGCTACTGACCAGGCAGAATAGTGTGCTGATGAGTATCTAAGCATCCTTAAAAAAAACTTCCCAGATGGACTTTTTGATGTCGCTCTCCGTGTGGAAAAATAACGCTCTGTGGTTGCTTCAGATGATAGAGCTAACTGGGTGAGTGGTTTGTGCACTGATTAAAATCAATGACAAGTTAACAGACACTATCTTTAATATCCTTTAAGGCTATGCTACAGTAAAATGACAGATTGTTTTAAACTCTGTCTGTGAACTTGTCATTCGGTGCTGAGGAAATATTACTGGAAAACCCGAAAGATATTGAAAAACATGTTTTCCTAAATCCATTTTCACTCACCAAATTAGTTTTGAGGTTTCTCCAACCCGTTTGCTGGACAGCTAACCTCCTGTAGATTTTCACTCCATCTCCAGTTTTAATTAAACTAATTCTTATCAACTAGCTAATTATTAGAATCAGGTATGCTAGACTAGGGTTGGAGCAAAAACCACAGGACGGTAGCTCTCCAGCAATAGGGTTGGATTGCCCTGGTCTAATTCAATCAAATGTGCTACAAACAAATGTTACACTGGAAAAGTAGCCTAAATGATAAATACAAAACATATTATTGACTTGCAAGAACCTTGCCTATCATAAAACCGATGTTTGGTGATGATAATTTAAATAGCTGGAAAACACAATTTTTGGTCGCAAAATAAATCTCCCAAAGACCTTTAGAAACGTTTATGGAAACATAGTTTCTCGACGGAATTATTCATATGTGACACGTTTCATGGAGTCCAGCATTTTTATCTTCCCCCTCCGCACAGATCGAAATGCAAGCGAATGTGGCGTTTTAAGGTTACTGTTCTTACATTATACCAATTCAACGTATCTTATCAGCAGGCGGGAATAGAGTAGGTAGCTAGCTGAGATAATTTAAGAGCATTTTCCTGAAACGATTGCTAGTCGTCACACTGTCAGTAGTACCACGATGCGAGCGTCTTGATTTGACAGCTAGAACCGAGGGTGACGATAATAATCGTTCCTAACTAGCTAACATTGCTTGCTAGCAGATCTCTATTTTATTTACAGCAAATGCTAAATATTGATTAACAAAGCTAAAGATGTCAGATAGCTTGGCGTTATTGATTGCAAGATAGCTAGCTAACATTAAACTTCAGCGTTTATTTCACTGTATCTATGCTAGTAAGCTAGCTAGCTGCCAGATCATTTCGAAAGCAAAAGTGGCTAACGTTATCAATATCGCTACCATGAGGGTTTTCGAGACGGACAGAAAGTTATTGCCAGTTACCCTATAAGTCATTTATCTAGCTAGCTAGCTAGAATTTTATCAATAGACCAAGGCAATTATCAAACAAAAACTAAATACAAAAGCTAAATAAGATATCTAAAGAAGTTGCTATGGTCCCAATTTGGCACAACATGAAGCCGTTAGGGAGAAATTGGATGATAGGACTGGGTGTAGGAGCCACCGCGGGTGTAGGCTTGATTACATTAATAATCTACAAAGAAATTAGTAGAAGAAGATCTCAAACATTATTACTCCACACTAACCCCCCTGAGTACTTGATAGACAGCCCAGATGGAACACCCCTTCAGATTGAGTCACTTGAACAAGGTAGGTGGTAAGCACTGCATGGCATAGCAGCATAATCTGAGACTGTCCGTTTGTGTGTCTAGCTGTCTGCACGTGTGTAATGAGTATATTTGCAATGGTGTGTGTCTATACAGCCCCCCCAGACAACCTAGCTATATCTCTTCTGTCTCCATTTGTCCCTCCATAGAGGTGGTGGCCCAGCAGCAGGCCCTGGAGGCGGTGGTGCAGGGGTTGTCCCCTGAGCAGGTGGAGCTGAGGAACCAACTGGATGAGGTGCTGACCTGTGTGTCTTCCCTCCGCTTCGAGGTGGCTGAGCTCAGGACTGGCCTGCAGGACATCGCCCAGCAGATTATCCAGGATGTCAAGTGAGTGGTGGTGTTTGGTGGTGGCCACATGGGTTCACCAAGTGGACACTGAATCTAGGATATATCATGTTTCAGGTTTTTTTGTTCAGTGTCTTTTGTTCAAGACATGTATGTTGAATGTCTCTTTGCTGCTCTGTGCAGGAAGGGTGTTGAGGATAGCCAGAGAGCACGTAGACGCCGCCACATCATCAGCCATCGGGAACGCACTGACTCCATGAGCTCCAGCTCCATCTATTTCTCTGCCAGTCAAGGCGTGTATGGAGGGGAGACCAGCGAGGGAGGGTAAGATCAGCATGGACTGCAATCACTGGGATAGATATGGGATAGATAGCATTGTAGGAACATGAGCATAGGGCTAATTGTCCACGAGCCACCCACCAAAAAAGGCTTCAGAAAAGGCATTCTGTGACCCAGAAAACAACAGTTTCAACATCATTACATTCCTTAATTTTATGAATATGAACACTGTGTGGTTCAAACTTGTAAAAGTTGCACGTTAAATATTAAAGCAAAGGTACAATTTTGAAATCATAGTGCATTTTGGGTCATTTCCCCTAGCAGCAATAAGGTTGCAATTGTTACGCACATTTTGTTGTCCATGCTTGCAGAAAGCAAGGTATGTACCGGATCTGAGGAATCCGAAATAATACAAGATAAAAAGCTGTTGAAAGCTGCTAAATGGATTTTTCTCAGATGCCAGAACAGCGCTTTATGTAGCTGTCGTGACCTGTATTATCTAGAAACCGATGTGCTGTCTTTAGTTTGGCTAGCAGGCAAAATAATGATGTCCCTTGTAGGCTAAATACACCTGCCAAAATGTCTTAGATTAACTGAGAACCACTGTATATGGTTGAAACATTTCTTTGTTTTGTGGTTCAACTGGATCAGTGAAGGATCGGTAACGTGTTGCTTGAGCTTATGCAAGGATGAGCACTGATCTCACATAGTTCTGTGAGGCAGTGTGCAACAAAAGTAACCAAGGTGAAACATGGCAA
Source organism: Oncorhynchus clarkii lewisi (assembly GCF_045791955.1). Classification (NCBI taxonomy): domain Eukaryota; kingdom Metazoa; phylum Chordata; class Actinopteri; order Salmoniformes; family Salmonidae; genus Oncorhynchus; species Oncorhynchus clarkii. The sequence goes on along the minus strand of NC_092150.1, from coordinate 69,071,105 downwards.
TGTCGGAACATTGCTAGGGAAATTACACAAGATGCGCAATGATTTTGCGACATAAAATCTTCACTTTTATTAAACATAACTAATGTGCAACTTTTACAAGTTTGAAACAGTGTTCATATTCATAACATTACCTATGTAATGTTTTTGACATTTTGCAGTTTTGTTTCCTGGGTCACGGAACAACACCATTTTGGTGGATGGCACTTGGACTATACTTTTGTAGTGACATTAACTGTCTGCCTATACTGTCTCAGGTACTCCACCGCCAACGCTGAGTCAGACTACACGGATCGGGACACGGATCGGGAGACCGACAAGGAGGCAGAAAGAGAGCCGGAGGAGGATTCCGATGAGGACAAGAGCTGTGCCACGACCATCACTCTACGCCAGGAGGACTCCCAGGAGGAGGGAGAGGAACCACAGGAGGAAGACGAAGATAATGATGACGACGATGAGGAGGAGATGTTGGAGGTGATGGCTGAAGTGCCAAGTGGGGAGTTGGCATTACTCCTGGCCCAGAGTGATATCCTTCATACGGGTGACGCTAGGCTGAAGGCAGAGGGCTTCCATCTGCTCCTTGCCAACAAGCTACAGGTCAATCCAAATGAAAGGAGTCTGAGAATGTGGATCTTTTGTGGCAAATTTTGTTTTCATGTTGCTGAAGTTAAAATATTTTTTTGTTCAGTCTAGCTACATCTGTCATATTTAGTTTTTTTGTGATACCAGTATGGCGACAGCAGGGAGTTTCTATGGCGACTGGCCCGTGCCTACAGTGACATGTATGATTCTACCGAGGACAAGCAGGAGAAGAAGTCGTATGCAGAACAAGGTAAAGAAAACATTTGATTTTGTAGTGAACTCTCACTTTAACATGCACTGTCAGATGGTTCGCTTTTGACCTTTGATCTATTCTCCACAGGTCGGGAAGAAGCCGAGTTTGCTCTAAAGAAGAATGGCCTGAATGCGGAATGTCACAAGTGGTGAGTCACTGAAAACCGTCAGATGTTGTGCTGACCCTTTGCAAAATGGTAAAATATATATTTTTAATCTCTTTCAATACTCCACAGGTTTGCTGTTCTCACAGGCCTTACCTCCCAATACGAGACTATGCATAGCAAACTGAAAAGCAGTCACATTCTAAAGGTGTGTTTTTGTTACTCTATTCAGAATCCTATTGGAATAGTCATCCAAGTCCTCCGTTCATAAAGTGTAATCTATATCAGAAAACAATTGTGAATGTCAAGATCTGCACTTTTCTAAAATGTTGTAAACGGTAAACAATGAAAGTGACTTTTGTATGCACTATTCACCCTTCCTTTGTGCTAGGAGCATTTAGACCGAGCGATTGCCCTTAGGGACGATGACCCACTGTGTTTCTACCTTTTGGGGCGCTGGTGTTATGAGGTAAGCTGAACAAGCTTTTTATCCCAAATCCTTATCTTGGGACTTGACTGAAAAACAACAACCATACAACCAGTCCTATGCTAACTAAAACGTGTTTCCTATCCTTTTTCCTCTGTAGGTTTCCACTCTTGGCTGGCTGGAGAAGAAGGCGGCAGCTGCCTTGTATGACAAACCACCAACATCTACTCTTGACGACGCCCTTGGAAACTTCCTCAAGGTACTTAATCAGTTGCCCAAAGCCAAATCGACTGCTAGCCTCTATACAGAAGGGAAAAAAATAATTTAAATGTTTTATTTTTTTATTCCACCTTGTTTGATTTCAGGCAGAGGAGCTGAACCCAGGATTCTCCAAGACAGTGAGACTTTACATCGCCAAGGTATTGGAAATGCACTTCTGTAGACAAGATCAATTAAACAGTGGATTTCTCCAGTTTATAACTAGTGTAAAAGGTAACTTTTTTGATCCTCTGATTTGTTCTCTTGGTGGTTTTGATTTCCAGTGTCACAAGGAGCTGGGGAATGTGTCAGAGGCCAAAAACTGGGCCCTGTTGGCGTTGAAGATGCCTAGTGGCTCCAGTGAGGTAAGCAGACATTTCTTTGAGATGGAGATTAGCACTCACTGTGCACACAGGGTTGACTTTTCTAGGCAGCACTTACCTTTCTTTTCATTCTTTAGGAGGAGGATAGTGCTAAGTTGGAGGCAGAGCTGGGAGCCTTGATTGACAAAGTGACTGAGCTCTCCCTTGACGGTGGGGACAAATAGGGCAGGACACAGCAGTTGCCACTGGATGGCCATTGGCAAACTAGCCCGCTCATCACAGGCCACCCAATCAGCTGTGTAGTTGAAACGTCTACCGACAACTTTCTCTCTCCTCAGTACGCCAAGTAGATATTCAACTTCCTATGTCACTGAATCGATATGGAGTGAGCTATTTATATTGCAGTCACATGACCTCTCAATTGGAGTAAGTACCTTTTTCAGAATGATCTTTGCCTTTCACTTCACTTAATATGCTATGTTTTCAAAGCACTTTCATCTAACCGGTACTACTGTAATTTAGCATGTTTGTTTCTTGCTAGTGTTGTTGACCAAATGTGTGCATTGTGTGGAGAGTAACTTAGATCGGGACTAATCCCCCTGTACAAACATAAGCCCTACCGTTGTTTAGATGGTGTTGTGATACAATGTTGACAACCTATCCTAAATGTAAAACCAAATGGGATCAAAACATGTCCCCCTTTAGCCTCACAGCTCATATAGATAGCAAGATTATTATTAAAGATTTTGTGTGTAATGTTTCAATGACCTAAGCACAAGTCCAGTCTTAAGTCCATGTAATACCATTTTAGAAGCATGGACCCTTAGGTTGTCTACTTTATTTAATTCCAGTGTTATGCTGCCTTTGATTTGTTTGAGAAAATGTTTACCTTTGATTATTTATTTGTTTGTTAAAGATAACGTTTACTTGGCACTCATTGCATTTATATTCCTCCATTTGCTGGTTTCAATAGGGTGAGTTATTGCTTAACATTCATATACACATTCCTGTAAGTGAGCATGTGTTCGCAGTCAACTTACCTGGTAAAATAAAGTCCTTTAATGGATGTCCTGTCATAATCTTTCCCTGTGACAGTTATGAAACTGGCCTGGTTTTGAAAAGCTTTTTTATTGTACTATTTACTTGTATATTCATGAGGACCACAGTTAAATGCATCTTTGTTTATCCACTGTCGTATGGTAATCTGTCGCCAAAAATGATCAACAATTCCATGGTATTTTTTAATGGTCATTAGTTGACAAATCATAATTTCCCAATTGTACTAAGTCAGAATTCAAATAACTTCAGATGTAGACCAGAGACAGGGTATCCTAATGGTTTTAATACAATGCATCTTATACAGAAAGTATAGTTCTGTAATGATAGGGAAAATGGAGTGTCAAGGGGTCTGTACTGGTATGTTTACTCAAACATCTGCTCTTAATAATAGAATAGATCTGATATACAGTGGGAATGTCAAATCCAAACAATGGTTGTAAAGAAGAACACTTGTAGAAAACCAGACATCCTTGAAAAACCGAAGTCACAATACAACACTTCTTAAATAATAAGTCCATATCCTCCAGTGGAGTTAATACAATAATTATCTTAAGTCTATTGGTTTGGTGAAAAAAATTCCACATTTATGTGAAGCTGAGCTCCCTCTGGTTCTCAGCTTCATAGGGCCATACAGATCTGTATACAGTGTTGGCCAAAGAATGTGCATCACTGAGTTCTTCTGGGAAATGGGCAACACTCCATGCAAAGTAGCCGTTATGGCCAGCATCTCCCATATTAGCCCTTACCTCAGGTAAGTGTACACAGCCCAAGAGAGCTGCCATTGTGCAAGTCTACAGTGGCATGGCCTCATGAAATGCAACCATGCTCTCACGTGGCATGGTTCCAACTGAGCTCAGTCCTTGGCATCACCCACCCCATCTGCGTTGATGGCAAACATGGCTTCAGACTCAGGGAGGCAGGGTGAGTCATAGATTTTGCAGATCCTCGTCTCCCCACGGCCTTTCCTCAAGTACAGTCTAAAAACAAGAAGAGGTTTAGCTAAATTGCTCTAGAACACCAGGGGCTTAACAAGTGGTATGCTATGTTAGAAACCATTAGAACGTAACAAATAGGGAGCAGAATGTAAAAAACTAACCCTCAGTCTTTATTCTGCAACGCCCAATGGAGCTACTCACCGTGTAGTGGACGCATGTGCCATGATGTTGCCCCCGATGGGTTTTTTAGGGTCTGCAGAGAACATAGCAGCACCGTCTACCTGGGCCACCACCTGATTGGTTATCACTACAGCAACGCCAAACTGACAAGGCGAGAGAGACTAAGTTTAGCATTATGACCATACTGAGAGAGTTGTGCGCACACACACATGGGCCCATAAGGTAGTGTTCAGAACATTACTGACAAACGTATTGTATTAGATCGACACCAGAGTCATGGATAAGGAATTCAGCAAACAGACAAAGCCCCTGTAATTCTAACCCTGGCCTTACTTCATCTGCTAGTCTCAGCAGCATTCTCAGGAAGCGTCCCAGGTGGCCTTGCCGTGCAGCGAGCTCTCCCCTCCCTGAGTAGTCTGTCCTGTAGAGGGCCATGGCACTGTCCACTATCAGCATGGCATACCTGAGAGAGAAGGGGCCATATGGTTAGAGATGTATAGCGTTGCAGACTGGGTGACCAGAGGGTAGTGGCCTTATTCCAGATCACTTCAATTCATGTCATAAACAATACTATCAACATGGAAGGAAAACAAGGAATGTGAGAAATAGAAAAACATTTGAGGGATCAGAACCCTCAGGAACAGGGTTAAGGGAGGGATAGATAGATCAAGGGAAGGCAGGGATGGATCGAGGAGAGGGGGATGGATAGAGGGGGAAGAATGGATAGAGAGGGGGATGGATAGGAGCGGGGGGGATAGATGGATAGGAGCGGGGGGGGTGGATGGATAGGAGCAGGGGGTGGATGGATAGGAGAGGGGGGATGGATAGGAGAGGGGGGGATGGATAGGAGAGGGGGGAGATGGATAGGAGAGGGGGGAGATGGATAGGAGAGGGGGGAGATGGATAGGAGAGGGGGGAGATGGATAGGAGAGGGGGGGAGATGGATAGGAGAGGGGGGGAGATGGATAGGAGAGGGGGGGAGATGGATAGGAGAGGGGGGGAGATGGATAGGAGAGGGGGGAGATGGATAGGAGAGGGGGGAGATGGATAGGAGAGGGGGGGAGATGGATAGGAGAGGATAGGAGAGGGGGAGATGGATAGGAGAGGAGATGGATAGGAGAGGGGGGGGATAGGAGAGGGAGGGGGGAGATGGATAGGAGAGGGAGGGGGGAGATGGATAGGAGAGGGAGGGGGAGATGGATAGGAGAGGGAGGGGGAGATGGATAGGAGAGGGAGGGGGGAGATGGAGAGGGAGGGGGGAGATGGAGAGGGAGGGGGAGATGGAGAGGGAGGGGGGAGATGGAGAGGGAGGGGGGAGATGGAGAGGGAGGGGGGAGATGGAGAGGGAGGGGGGAGATGGAGAGGGAGGGGGGGGAGATGGAGAGGGAGGAGATGGATAGGAGAGGGAGGGGGGGAGATGGATAGGAGAGGGAGGGGGGAGATGGATGGGGGGGGGGGATGGGGGGTCTGACCTAGACTCTGCCATCATGGCTGAGGCTTGGTAAAGCAGCTGGGTCTGGTGGTCTGTGTTAAAGGCCCTAGCGTAGGCTACGTTGTCCAGAACGTCACTCCCAACAAGTCCATACCTAATAAAAAAAAACAGTACATTCTAGTGTGGTACAGTTTTTTGAAGGAAGTACTGCATGTACTATGGTAACTCTCTGAACAGACAGAAATTGATGTGCGTTATTCCTGTAGTGGAATAGTGTTGCTCCAAATTTCACTCAGTGTCATAAGTGTCAGTGTCATATAACCCAGTAGTTACTCCATTGTTATTGTGTTGGTCCATGAGAGAACTCACCTCTCTGCTACAGCCAGTAACCTCTCTGGTCTGAAGGTCCCCTCAGTGTCAATGTACATGGCTTTGCCCTCTCCACCACCCTGGTCAATGGGCAACTGAGTTGGGGGAAAACATTACAGAACAAGAACACAAACAATGTTCTGAGAGTGCTATTGTCATAAGATGTCAGCAGATGTGATAGGAGTATACAGCCAAGTCTACCTTTGTTAGTGCTAAATAATGTCATCATGGCAAGTACCTGACAGGTGACTGCAAGGGTGTGGCACAGTTGCGTCTTTCCTGTTCGGAACTCTCCAAACATCTCTGTGATGGAGCCCGTCTCTATCCCACCTGAGAGAGTGATAAAGCCTTTCATACCCATGATAGTGACAAATAAAAATGGGCAAGTGGAAAAACAGAGTCATGTCTAAGGTTCTAAGTAACTGGTAAAGAGACTCCATCCTCACCCTGTAACAGCTTGTCCAGCTCTTTGGACCCAGTGGAGATCTGGATGATTTCAGCTCTGCGTTGGTGGAACTCTGTTGCTGTGGTGAAGCCCATGGGCACTAGTTTGGCAGCTTCAGCCTGAAGGAGTTACCATAGAGGTATAGGAACATCATTCAGTCATAATAGCAGGCCTAATATCAGCTGTGGGCAACCCAAAATGAGCAGAAAATAACTCAAGAGATTGGTAAATTAAGGTGACCTAACCAGGACTTTGTCTGCTTTGGCCTCACTGATCCCCTTGATGTTGAGCAGCTCCTTCTTGGGGGCATAGGCCACTGCCTCAATGGTGTGGAACCCTGCATCCTCCAGTTTCTTTAGGTCACTGGCACTGATGCCACATTGCTGTGTGGGACATTGTAGAATAATTTGCAATCATGCATTTGACGTTTAGACATGTTAATATTGATCGTCAGTTCTGCCTAGTACAGGGAATATCCTCAGTCAATATCAGCCAAACACACTAATACTGTACCCAGATAAATTAGTATGGGCATAAATGCTCCAACACCTACCTCAAGTCTGCTCAGTGGCTGTGGTCCAAAGCTCTCCTCCTCTACCTCTGCCTCTGCCCTGGCCTCGCTTCTCATAGCCATCTTTTTTTTATGGACAGGCGAGGTATGTCTGTTAAGGTCATAAAATAACGTTAAGTTGTTTTCACAGAGGGTGAAACTGAAAGGCATATAACGTTAGTCGTTTCCTTCTGTGTTAGTTACTGAGACACACTCAAATGCTATTAAACTTGATCAAGACAGGGTTGTTTTCTTGTTGGAATGGAATCCAAAATTATTCTAGTTAGCTAGTTTACACAACTGGAAATTGCAACTGACTTGCTAAAATAGTCAAGTTGTTGATGACTTCTTCGCATCTTGTTATCACATAAAAATGTACTTGAACATATAAGACTTACCTAGATAGTAAAAATACCTAACGTTAAATACTGAAGTCTTTGAATATGACCGATATTGTGTTATGAAACGTAGCTATCTTAAGCTATTTGTTCAGCTGAGCCAACAATGAAATGGTTTGTGACATGGCTTTCGTGTACTTCAATAAGGCGGAGTTATCCACATTTCGCTCAAAATAGTCGCTAGCTTATGTTAATTTAAAGTGATGAATAGGATGTCCAATGTTACAATAACAGCGTCCACTTACCACTAGTTTCTCTTGCTTTCCTTGAACAAAAATCTCCCGCTCGTAACTCAATTTAGCTATTGAGCGTGCTACGTAAATACGCTGTCCTTTCACTCGAGGGTTGGGGTTTCACTAGTAACCACAGCCACAAAGTTGGTCAAAACAACATTCGCTCTTTGGTCTTAATTCCAGGTTAGGCGTAAGGCTAGAAATATGTGAGTATGGTTAGGGTTAAAATCACATTTTAAGAAGAGAAACTAGAAATATGCGGGGTTTATGACTTTGTGTCTGTGGTAACTAGTGACGTCCAGAGCGCTGGGATTCTTCTTCATCTCTAATATAATAGTGGGCCGCAAACAAACGTTAAGAGGCGCATGCCGCCACCTACTGTACCCGGGTGTAAAGTCAATCACAGATCACATATATAAGAATTGAACGAAGCATTACATGTCCATTGCAGCCTTTTTATGACAATATCAAATAATTTCTGGGTAACAATTAAGTGTGATTGTTTTTCAATTAAAATAGTCAAATAGAAACAAAAATAGCTTCTGCACAAAGACATATTTCTCAACAAAGAATTTTGCTAGGACTGTCTAGGAGTGGTCTGAGTGGGGAGGGGAAAACTGAAAACTAGCTGTTATTGACAGAGAGGTTTGGAACTCTCTTTCTTATAGACCTATTAACTAATTTACTGCCTGGTAATGTCACCAGGCAGACCAAAACTCCACCAAAACAGGCTGAAATTTCAGGTGGTCCTTTCAAACAGCTCTTACACTAAAGGGGCATTATCGTCATTTTCACGCTTTCTCAGTATTATTCCAACCTCATTCTGTAGAAATATATATAAAACACAGGAAAATTGCGTTGTTGACTGCACTGGGCCTTTAAGAAAACCAAACCCTCCTACTCCTACCCGATCCTGCACTACTAAGAAAATAAAAAAGAGCCCTCCTAACTTCTAACAAACCCTTCCAACCTCTAACCCTACACATTAATCTTTCACTCTTTTCCCCATACAACAATACAATAGCACATGCTCCATAGTTTCATCAACCATATACACCGGCCGTACAGAAACCATTCACATGCTTGCCGACCAAATGTAATGACACTTTAAATGTACAATGTCCTAGGTGCAACCGAGCAAACACCACCTCTTCCTTCCTAAACTGACCTTTGAATCTTGGTCCACCAACCTTTCTTTGGAGGGCATATAAATTCAGGCCTTTGGCTCGGAGTCCCAACTCTTCTGTCACACAAAATGGCTCTGATCTTACATTTGGCCTCACCTCTACCCCGTGGAGCACGAATATCAATTTTAATTTGTGTTAAAGCCCCTTTGGCTATATATTTTAGCAACAAGATATAAGATAAACAGAGTAGCAGCAGCATGTATGTGAGTGAGTGTGCGTGTATGTAGAGTCAGTATAAATGTATGTGCATATTATGTGTGAATGAGAAGATGGAGTGTGTGTGTGAGTGTGCATAGAGACAGTGCAAAAATAAAGATACAAGGTTAACTCAAATAGTCTGTGTGGCTATTTTGTTAGCTATTAAGCAGTGGTATTGTTTGGGGTTAGAAGCTATTCAAAAGCATGTTGGTGTCAGACATGATGCAGCGGTACCGCTTGCCCTGCGGAAGCAGGGAGAATAGTGGCTTTTAACGATTTTCCGGGCCTTCCTTCCACCCTGCCTGATATACATACAAAGGTATGTGGACACCCCTTCAAATGAGTGGATTCTGCTATTTCAGCCACACCCATTGCTGACAGGTATATAAAATTGAGCACACAGCCATACAATCTCCATAGACAAACATTGGCAGAATTGCCTTACTGAAGAGCTCAGTGACTTTCAACTTGGCACCGTCATAGGATGTCACCTTTCCTACAAGTCAGTATGTCACATTTCTGCCCTGCTAGAGCTGCCCCCGTCAACTGTAAGTGCTGTTAGTGTGAAGTGGAGACATCTAGTAGAAGCAACAACGGCTCAGCCACGAAGTGGTAGGCCACACAAGCTCACGGAATGGGACTACCGAGTGCTGAAGCGTGTAAAAAAAACATCTGTCCGTTGTTGCAACACTCATATACCGAGTTCCAAACTGCCTCTGGAAGCAATGTAAGCACAATAACTGTTTGTCGGGAGCTTCATGAAATGGGTTTCCATGACCAAGCAGCTGCACACAAGCATAAGAGCACCATGCGCAATACCAAGCGTCGGCTAGAGTGGTGTAAAACTTGCTGCCATTGGAGTGATGAATCAAGCTCCACCATCTGGCAGTCTGACGGACAAATCTGGGTTTGGTGGATGCCAGGAGAACACTACCTGCCCCAATGCATAGTGTCAACTGTAAAGTTTGGTGGAGGAGGAATAATGGTTCAGGCTAGGCCCCTTAGTTCCAGTGAAGGGAAATCTTAATGCTACAGCATACAATTACTTAAAAAAAAAAACGTATACCTTTTATTTAACTCGGCAAGTCAGTTAAGAACAAATTCTTATTTTCAATGACAGCCTAGGAACAGTAGGTTAACTGCCTGTTCAGGGGCAGAGCGACAGATTTGAACATGAAACCTTTCGGTTACTAGTCCAACACTCTAACCACTAGGCTGCCCTGCCGCCCCAAAACATTCTAGACGATTCTGTGCTTCCAACTTTGTGGCAACAGTTTGGGGAAGGCCCTTTCCTGTTTCAGCATGACAATGCCCCCGTGCACAAAGTGAGATCCATACAGAAATGGTTTGTCGAGATTGGTGTGGAAGAACTTGACTGGCCTGCAGAGTCCTGACCTCAACTCCATCGAAATACCTTTGCGATGAATTGGAACGCCGACTGCGAGCCAGGCCTAATCGCCCAACATCAGTGCCCGACCTACTAATGGTCAAGTCCCTGCAGACATGTTCCAACATCTAGTGGAAAGCCTTTCCAGAAGAGTCGAGGCTGTTTAGCAGCAAAGGGGGGACCAACTCCATATTAATGCTCATGATTTTGGAATGAGATGTTCGATAAGCAGGTGTCCACATACTTCTGGTCATGTAGTGTAGATGTCCTGGATGGCAGGGAGCTTGGCCCCAGTGATGTACTGGGCTGTCCGCACCACCCTCTGTAGCGCCATGCGATCGAGGAAGCTGCTATTACCATACCAGGCAGTGATGCAGCCAGTCAAGATGCTCTCAATTGTAGAGCTGTAGAACCTTTTGAGGATTTGAAGGCCCATGCAAACTCCTCATGAGGAAGAGGCGCTATCACGCCTTCTTCAAGACTGTGTGCGTTTGGACTATTTTAAGTCTTTAGTGATTTTGACACAGAGGACCTTGAAGCTCTCAACCTGCTCCACTGCAGCCCCATCAATGTGGATGGGAGAGCTTGCCTCCAATTTCCTTTGGGCTAGGATTTGAAAGTGTTTGGTTCTTTTCTACCTCAAAGGCTGGGTTGCATCTCTAAATCAACTTCCTCACCGTGTTTCATCCCCTTGATCTGCACCATTTAGAATCTTTCTCTGCACTGATCTGGAAAAACACAGCGTATATGGAAACAAGCAAAATTCAGTGGGCAGGGCGCACTATTATAGCCTATGCTGTTGCTAGTCCTACTCATTACAAATCAGAGACGATGAAGAGGAGACCACTTTAGACTGTTGAGATGAAGCCATATGAGTATACCAGTATGTCAATGTAATGATCCTGTTGACTTTCCATACTATGAAATCATGTCGGTATGATTGTCAAAACAATATAACATGATCTGTTTCCCCCATTTGCTCACAGAAAGGGTAATGAAGATCCAAGTTTACAGACAGAATTGTTATCCTACAGAGGAGAAAACATGGGTAAAAGTTGTATTAACATTTTAATAACGATTGTCAATTAAGACAATTTGTCCCACTCACACTGGATAAAATGTTTCCTCGCACTGAAAGGGTCATGAAGCCCCATCTTGATATTGTCAGACTCAATAACACCGGTCTGACTTCTTGTCATATCCATATAATCTGAATCCAAAAGACTGATGTTGATCGGTTTTGTGACCCACTCCAACAAAATAATTGCCCTTTTCTCCATTGAAATTTGTCTTTGAGATGGTGGACATCCTAGCCAAAGTCTCATTCCCATTGGCAGAATGACAAACATTTTCCCATATCTGTGCAGTGAGAGCTTGAGTCATCTCCATACCATTGCCATCTTCCCCGAGAAGTGTTTTAGTTGAATCCAATGTGCTGACAGATCTTCCTTTACCACCTCGGAGTGAAGGCGTTGCGACACCAAAACATCTGGCGTCAATGACCCCAGTTTTGCTCCTTGTGATTTCCATGTCATCGGTACTAAGTTCTGCTCTATCCTGGCTCTCCTCAAACCTCTCCTTTTGGTGTTTTGTTATGGGGAACAATCTGCCAGTGGTCTCATCTGTCATGTTCAGACAATTTCTGTGATCTATAGACACAGTGAGAGATTTGGTCATGTCGATACCAGTCATCCTCTGATAGATGACTGGCTCTGTTGGAAGCTGACATGCAGGAGATACTTTTCCTAGTAGGGTTTTGCATGCGATTGACCACATTGAGGCTTTTGGTGTTGATGGCAACAGTTTGACTACTAGTTATTTCCATGTCATCAGGATCCAATATGGCTACAGAAACACTGAACCCACAGACTTCCCTGATGCAGAGCCCTCTCCACACTGTGAGCATCGTCTGAGAACATGGCAGTTTCCATAGAGGATGGCACTAAGGATAGACCCAGGTCAAACTCGGTATTGGGTTTGCTAAGAGAAGGCCTCTCCATCACACAAGAATTGGAATCAATTACAACAGTTAGGCTTTTTGTGATTTCCATGTCATCTGGATCAGAGGATGCAGGTTCCCATACATTACAACTTCTCTGTCCTAAAGTCATCTCCATGTTGGCACTTCGATCAGAATGAAGGGACATCTCTGTTGTGGGGAACAAGCAACTGGAGTGGCTCATTGGTCACTGTATGGCTGTTGGCCACAATATTTATAGTGAGGGCCTCGGTCATATCCATACCATTAGTCTTCTGTAACAAACACCTCTCTGAGAGAATTTCATGCAGGATAAACTGTGGTTTGTATTCCCCAGTAAGGGGATTTCGATTAGGCCTACACTTTTGAAATCAAAGGCAACTGTTTGACATCTTGTCATCTCTATGTCATCCCAGTTTGTGCATGAGGTGATATGAAAGGTCTGTTGATTTGGCTCAAAGGAGATTCTGTTTTTCTTGGGAAACATCCAGGGTGATGATTCACCTTTCTTGGTCAGAGCACACACATTCTCCTGGAGAGGTACATTGAGAGCTGCAGTCATCTCCATACCATGGTCATCATCTGAGAAGATCTGGGTTTAATTGGGATCTTATGTGAAGACCACACTAATGCTTTCAATGTTCCGAAGGGGATTTGGGCCTATCATCCCAATGGCTTTGAAGTCAATGGCAAAAGTTTGGCACCAGGTCAACTCCATTTCATTTGGATCAGTAGAGACAGATACCTGGCTGAAAGGGCTTCCCCTAAGCCAGTGTTCTTCAGAGCTTACAGTTTGTAGACACTGAAATACTCCTTTGCCATCTATCAAAGTTGTATGGCTTTTTGTCAGATCCAACTGATCCTGTTCAGTTTGCATCGTAGATGTATTCATGAACTGTGGACCTTGCCTTTTAGGGCTAACTGAGGCCACTGTACGGTCTCTCCGCGTTGTCGACAAAGCTGGAACCTGATTCTCTTTATCAACTCTAGACCTGCGCGCATTGAGCGCAGCATGGAAACATTTGTTGTCCGTTTTTTTTCTGGAGGGGTTACAGCTCTGTGGAATGCCATTGTAGTTGAGGATTTGGGAGTTGGATTGCCCCTGGGGCCACATGATTTTGTTCTGGATCTATATCTCTGACTGAGGTGGAAGTGTTTTTAAAGAGGGCACAATTCTCTATTGAGTCCTGGGAACACACAGTCTCACTTTTCTTAATTGAAAAAGTAAAATCCACGTTGCCATAGATATATTTACATTGCTTTCATGTGGCAGAACAATAGATGATTCTGAATCATTGGCGATGAGTATTGTGTGACTGTGAGTCATATACATAAATGCTGTCTCCTCTCCTGTGAACATAATAGTTCTCACCATCATCATCATGGTTGAACATTATATTTTCCTATTAGGGGAAACATAAATTACTTTAGTGTCTCATTAATAGCTAAGTCCACTACTACAAAGATTAACACAGTACGTAGCGCACTTGCATGGTACATTTTTGGGGGGGCAATAGTTAACTATTCATATGATTCATAAATTTGTAAGTACAGTGCCTTGCGAAAGTATTCGGCCCCCTTGAACTTTGCGACCTTTTGCCACATTTCAGGCTTCAAACATAAAGATATAAAACTGTATTTTTTTGTGAAGAATCAACAACAAGTGGGACACAATCATGAAGTGGAACGACATTTATTGGATATTTCAAACTTTTTTAACAAATCAAAAACTGAAAAATTGGGCATGCAAAATTATTCAGCCCCTTTACTTTCAGTGCAGCAAACTCTCTCCAGAAGTTCAGTGAGGATCTCTGAATGATCCAATGTTGACCTAAATGACTAATGATGATAAATACAATCCACCTGTGTGTAATCAAGTCTCCGTATAAATGCACCTGCACTGTGATAGTCTCAGAGGTCCGTTAAAAGCGCAGAGAGCATCATGAAGAACAAGGAACACACCAGGCAGGTCCGAGATACTGTTGTGAAGAAGTTTATAGCCGGATTTGGATACAAAAAGATTTCCCAAGCTTTAAACATCCCAAGGAGCACTGTGCAATCGATAATATTGAAATGGAAGGAGTATCAGACCACTGCAAATCTACCAAGACCTGGCCGTCCCTCTAAACTTTCAGCTCATACAAGGAGAAGACTGATCAGAGATGCAGCCAAGAGGCCCATGATCACTCTGGATGAACTGCAGAGATCTACAGCTGAGGTGGGAGACTCTGTCCATAGGACAACAATCAGTCGTATATTGCACAAATCTGGCCTTTATGGAAGAGTGGCAAGAAGAAAGCCATTTCTTAAAGATATCCATAAAAAGTGTAGTTTAAAGTTTGCCACAAGCCACCTGGGAGACACACCAAACATGTGGAAGAAGGTGCTCTGGTCAGATGAAACCAAAATTGAACTTTTTGGCAACAATGCAAAACGTTATGTTTGGCGTAAAAGCAACACAGCTGAACACACCATCCCCACTGTCAAACATGGTGGTGGCAGCATCATGGTTTGGGCCTGCTTTTCTTCAGCAGGGACAGGGAAGATGGTTAAAATTGATGGGAAGATGGATGGAGCCAAATACAGGACCATTCTGGAAGAAAACCTGATGGAGTCTGCAAAAGACCTGAGACTGGGACGGAGATTTGTCTTCCAACAAAACAATGATCTAAAACATAAAGCAAAATCTACAATGGAATGGTTCAAAAATAAACATATCCAGGTGTTAGAATGGCCAAGTCAAAGTCCAGACCTGAATCCAATCGAGAATCTGTGGAAAGAACTGAAAACTGCTGTTCACAAATGCTCTCCATCCAACCTCACTGAGCTCGAGCTGTTTTGCAAGGAGGAATGGGAAAAAATGTCAGTCTCTCGATGTGCAAAACTGATAGAGACATACCCCAAGCGACTTACAGCTGTAATCGCAGCAAAAGGTGGCGCTACAAAGTATTAACTTAAGGGGGCTGAATAATTTTGCACGCCCAATTTTTCAGTTTTTGATTTGTTAAAAAAGTTTGAAATATCCAATAAATGTTGTTCCACTTCATGATTGTGTCCCACTTGTTGTTGATTCTTCACAAAAAAATACAGTTTTATATCTTTATGTTTGAAGCCTGAAATGTGGCAAAAGGTCGCAAAGTTCAAGGGGGCCAAATACTTTCGCAAGGCACTGTATCTACAGTACCAGTCAAAAGTTTGGACACAGCTACTCATTCAAGGGTTTCTCTTATTTTTACTATTTTCTACATTGTAGAATAATAGTGAAGACATCAAAACTATGAAATAACACATGGAATCATGTAGTAACCAAAAAAAGTGTTAAACAAATCCAAATACATTTTATATTCTTCAATCCATTGCCTTGATGAAAGCTTTGCACACGCTTGGCATTCTTTCAACCAGCTTTGAGGTAATCAGCTGGAATGCATTTCATTTAACACGTGTGCCTTGTTAAAAGTTCATTTGTGGAATTTCTTACCTTCTTAATGCATTGGAGCCAATCAGTTGTGTAGTGACAAGGTAGGGGTGGTATACAGAAGACAGCCCTATTTGGTAAAAGACCAACTCCATATGTGACCCGTTTCAGGAAACTATGCGTTTGTCACGATTCACTATTTCACAGGAGAGCCGTTTGAACGCAAATAGTTTTTTGGCAGAAATGCCTTCTCAAACATGTGAACGAATACAATTGCAAAATTACAAGCCTAGTTGGTTTATCCACAGAAAAAAACAGCAACCTTCCCGCTAGGAATGATTGGCTGAGATAATGAGTGGGCTGGACATGCCGAGAGATGAGTTTGGATTGGTTTGCCATATAACATATAACTAACTATTTGAGCTGGTCAGTATGTTTTGGCAATCGTATCTAACGTAGCTTTTTTATTTTATTTTTATGTATTGCGTAGTAAAAATGCATACATTTTACTCTCCACTTTTTGGAGGACCAAGTTAAGTGGAATTTAACAATTGTCGATAGACATTTGTTAGCTACCTGCAGATTCATGCAGGGTAGTAACGTCATGAGTTATGATGTTCATTGTTTAGCTAGTTTGCTACATGTCTTAACAAAAGACTCCACTATGCAAGTAAACATTTTGCGTGCGTTCGTAAATTCAGTCGGGCCATCTACTCCGATTTCAGAGCACTCTCGTCTGAGTGTGCCAGAACTGATGAATTTACAAACACTCAACACCAGTTGAAAATATGGCCGGTGTCAGTAAACGTCGGCAGAAAAGATAATACAATTTTGCCAGCAGCACAGTCACTAACACTCAGGATAACATGAAAACAACCTAACCAGTTCTGCTGGGGCAAGTACAATGGTCAGAGTGGGGTGGCTACAGCCAACAAGTGCTCAGCATGTGGGAACTCCTTCAAGACTGTTGGAAAAGCATTCCTCATGAAGCTGGTTGAGAGAATGCCAAGAGTGTGCAAAGTTGTCATCAAGGCAAAGGGTGGCTACTTTGAAGAATCTCATATAAAATGTATTTGGATTTGTTTAACACTTTTTTAGTTACTACATGATTCCATATGATGCTTCATACTTTGTATTCACTATTATTCTACAATGTAGAAAATAATAAAAATAAAGTAAACCCCTTGAATGAGTAGGTGTATCCAAACTTTTGACTGGTACTGTATATAAACATTAGATAAATGTAGCTGTGCCATCTGAATGTCCAATTTAAAGAACCACCCCATTTTTCAGTCATAGCTTACCTTATTTCTTTGGTGTGAAACATGGAGGGGAGCATTCAACAAGGTTTCTATGTCTACATTCACAAACGGAAGGCAAAACAGGCGTCTTGGTCACAGAGTGCATTATACAGTGTATACCTAAGATATCAGAGAATCTAGGCCTACCTGTAATTGGTTGAGCCCCATCATCAATGGAACCCATATGAATACTTATGTTTTAAACGCATGAAAAAACACTGACATTTTTGAAAGTTTGGATAAAATGAAAGTATTTAACGTGAGCAAGAAGTGCTGGATGTGTCGGAACTTACGACTTTTAAGTAAAGAACTAACTTAACGTTAGCTAGTTAAGTTGCTCACATAATAACGGAAATGTATAATTTGCCACATTCATACCTTAGCAACTTGTTCTCGAACAATTGTAATATGTTAGCTAGTAGCCATCAAAGTTGTTGTTGGTTTTGAATTGAACCGCCCCCCCTTGAGCATGCGCAGACGGATCAACTTCTTCAAACTGTCTGGTTTGTGTGGATACAAACGTTATACTGCGACCTCCTGGACGTCAATAAATCTTCATCCACTTTTACAACAAAAGCTGTATAAGCAAGTTTGACTCCATTTGTTATTTTAGCCCTACGTATATGAAGGTAAAATAATGTAATAAGTGTATAAGCATGTAAAGTATGATTTGCACCAGTGGCGGTCAATGCCATTTAGGATGAGGGAGGACTGTCACATTGGATGACTGTCATTCATATTCCATTCACCCAGTTCAATGTAATAGCGATAGGTTTAGGCTACAACATGATACTAACATTTTCCCTATACACATAATGAGGTTGCTACAACCTAGCCTATGAATGAAAGTTTACAACGTAGGTGCACACAGGTCGAGAGACATGTTTCAGGTGACAGACAGTGGCGTTTGTTTATCCATGTTTGTTCACTTTACAAGTCCACTTTACTTAATGCATATCCGAGGTTGACAGGTGCTAATTTCTCTGGAGAATTCTGTGAACATCAACAGTCAGGCACCATCTTCCGAATTGATAACTTTGACATAATATGAAATCTGATGGGCCCCTTAACCTCCATAAAGTCAGTCAAACATGTTGCAACGATGTTTTGAAGCGATTATTGACAAAAGGGAATATTAATCATGAATTTAGAGAACGTTGTTCCATGTACAATAGATTGAGGAGTGTTCATTAGAAAAGTGGTGTTGGATTTCATGTGGATGATAGTCATGGATAATGATAGATGTTAGACATCCTAGAGAATCATTTAAATTGAAATGTAGTCCACTCCAGCTCAGTTAAACATTCCCATTTACAAAATACATCTGAACAACTCCAACAACACTCACTGTTCTTGTTAATGACTATTGTCTCACATTAATCAGTGAAGATTAGTGAAGGCATGCCTACAATCACACAGGGCCCATATTCACAAAGCATCCAAGAGTAAGAGTGCTGATCTAGGGTCAGGTCCCATCAGTCCATATAATTTGATTCATTATGATCTAAAAGGCTAAACTGATCCTAGACAGGGCCATCATGGAAGGAGCCTACCCAACAGAAGCAGAGTTGTGCTTGTTTGGCAGATCTGAAAGAGGCACAACATTATTTGAATGAGAATTCAGTCCACTTGACAATTCAGCAGAATTCTGGATTCTTCATGCTGATGATTTATACAACTTAAAACATATAGCATTACAGTACAAAAAGATGAAAACATAATCATATTTAATACAGATAGGTGTTGTCAAGTAATAATGTTACTGCAGATGGCTAGCTCTGTCCATGCTTTTCCTAGAAAATGTCCATCTGATGTTATAGTTGATGTTGTTCT
Organism: Oncorhynchus clarkii lewisi; assembly: GCF_045791955.1. Classification (NCBI taxonomy): domain Eukaryota; kingdom Metazoa; phylum Chordata; class Actinopteri; order Salmoniformes; family Salmonidae; genus Oncorhynchus; species Oncorhynchus clarkii. The sequence goes on along the minus strand of NC_092150.1, from coordinate 69,052,262 downwards.
AGCTCACTAAAGCAGGCATTTCTCCTCCTCGCTGGTCTGCAGATGCATGGTCATGATGTTGTGGCTGTAATATTTAATAGACATTACACCAGAATGTCACTGTCATCTCATCTGGGTACTGCAACAACCCAATTGAAGCACCTGCACATCTAATCTTCTCCCCATCCCCTCTTGATCCTACAGGGAGCTAGCCTATTCTCCCTAAATCATCACTAGCAAGCTAGTCATTTTACCCCTCACTACATTCATAAATTACCTCGACTAACCTGTACCCCAGTACATTGACTTGATACCGGTACCCCCTGTATATAACCTCGTTATTGTTATTTTATTGGGTTCCTTTTTACATTTGTTTATTTAGTAAATATTTTCTTAACTCTATTTCTTGAACGGTTAAGGGCTTGTAAGTAAACATTTCACAGTAAGGTCTACACCTATTGTATTCGGCGCATGTGACAAATATCATTTTATTTTGGTTTGAGCTAACGTTAGCCAACTTGAGCAGAGATCTCAGCTTGCTAACTAGCAAAGCCAACCAACTACACACCAAATATTAGGGATGACCCCATGTAGTCGACTGGTAGATTGTGGTTGATAGGCTGTTGGTCGAGTGAGAATTTTTTTGTCAATCAGTTGCTCGGGTGGTTGTTGTCTTTAATGATATTTTTGGCCTTCCTGTGACATCGGGTGCTGTAGGTGTCCTGGAGGGCAGGTAGTTTGCCCCCGGTGATGCCTTGAGCAGACCGCACCACCCCCTGGAGAGCTCTGTGGTTAAGGGCAGTGCAGTTGCCGTACCAGGCGGTGATACAGCCCGACTGGATGCTCTCAACTGTGCATCTCTAAAAGTTTGTGAGGGTTTTTGGGGCCAAGACAAATTTCTTCCACCAAAACTCACGGACCAGGCAAGGAGGTCATTTATCAGAGAGGCAACAAAGAGACCAAAGATAACCCTGAAGGAGCTGCAAAGCTCCACAGCGGAGATTGGAGTATCTGTCCATATGACCACTTTAAGCCGTACACAACACAGAGCAGGGCTTTATAGAAGAGTGGCCAGAAAAAGCCATTGCTTAACTTAAGGATCTTCCAGTGAAACTGGAGGGCGCGCAATTCAAATAAATATTCATAAATATTATGGATTTTAAACATTTAGCTACATATAAGTGTCTTATATCGGCTGAAAGCTTAACTTCGTATTAATCTAACTGCACTCTGATTTACAGTAGCTATTACAGCACAAACATGCTGTGCGATTGTTTGAGGAAGGTGCCCCACATCAAAATATTTTTCCACTGGCACAGGTTTCATACATTCACATATATTCACTTACTTTTTGTAAATCATCCTCTGATTTGTCTTCCAAAGGGTCCCAACTATAACACGTACTGTTAGGTAAAATCTTTCTTCATATCCCAAAAAGTCTGTTTAGTTGGTGCCATCGACTTGAGTAATCCACTCGTTCAACTTGCAGAGAAAGGAATCCAAAAATCTACCCCTAAACTTTGTTTCAACAAGTCAAAATAGGTTTCTATTTACTCCTCAGATACCCCAAAATGTAATCAAACTATGATATTTATTTAGGAAAGAAGTACGTTCAATAGGAAACGGATTTTAGCAGGTGCGTAATGTCTATATGGCGCGTGCAAACATGAATTTTCAAGACAGTGTCCTTTTACTAAAACTGTTATTTCGTATTCCTTTTTGAAGTTACAAGCCTGAAACCTTGAACATAGACTGCTGACACCCTGTGGAAGCTATAGGAATTGCATCCAGGGAGCTAATTTTCAATATGACTTTTCTCTTGCATTTCTAAGAGGATGGTCTCTCAAAACACCCCATTTCCAGTTGGTTTTTCTTTGGATTTTCTCTTACCATATCTATTGTGTTATATTCTCCTATATTATTTTAACATTTCTACAAACTTCAAAGTGTTTTCTTCCCAATGATAGCAATTATATGCATATCCTGGCTTCAGGCCTGAGCTACAGGCAGTTTACTTTGGGCACATCATTCAGGCAGGAAGTGGAGAAAAAAGGGTCCTAGCCCTAAGAAGATTTCTTAAAGAAAAAAATAAGCAAACACGCTTGGTGTTCACCAAAAGGCATGTGGGAGACTCACCAAACATATGGAAGAAGGTACTCTGGTCAGATGAGACTAAAATGTTGCTTTTTGGCCATCAAAGTAAATGTCTGGTGCAAACCCAACACCTCTCCATCACCCTGAGAACACCATCCTCACAGTGAAGCATGGTGCTGGCAGCATCATGCTGTGGGGATGTTTTTCCATTGGTAGGCACAGGGAAACTGGTCAGAATAGAAGGAATGATGGATGGTGCTAAATACAGGGAAATTCTTGAGGGAAATTTGAATTTATGTATTGTTTTTACTTCTTCATATAGTGGTTGGCAGGATAATATTTATGAATAATTTAAAACAAACTTCATTAATTTTGTTAATAAGTAGGTACACTACCGTTCAAAAGTTTGGGGTCACTTAGAAATGTCCTTGTTTTTGAAAGAAAAGCAAACATTTTTTGACCATTAAAATAACATCAAATTGATCAGAAATACAGTGTAGACATTGTTAATGTTGTAAATGACTATTGTAGCTGGAAACGGCTGATTTAAAAAAAAAAATGAATATCTACAGAGGCGTACAGAGGCCCATTATCAGCAACCATCACTCCTGTGTTCCAATGGCACATTGTGTTTGCTAATCCAAGTTTATCATTTTAAAAGGCCAATTGATCATTAGAAAACCATTTTGCAATTATGTTAGCACAGCTGAAAACTGTTGTCCTGATTTAAAGAAGCAATAAATCTTGCCTTCTATAGACTGGTTGAGTATCTGGAGCATCAGCATTTGTGGGTTCGATTACAGGCTCAAAATGGCCAGAAAGAAACATCTTTCTTCTGAAACTCGTCAGTCTATTCTTGTTCTGGGAAATGAAGGCTATTCCATGTGAGAAATTGCCAAGAAACTGAAGATCTTGTACAATACTGTGTACTACTCCCTTCACAGAACAGCTCAAACTGTCTCTAATCAGAATAGAAAGAGGAGTGTGAGGCCCCGGTGTACAACTGAGCAAGAGGACAAGTACATTAGAGTGTCTCATTTGAGAAACAGACGCCTCACAAGTCCGCAACTGGCAGCTTCATTAAATAGTACTCGCAAAACACCAGTCTCAACGTGAAGAGGCGACTCCAGAATGCTCACCTTCGAGGTAGAGTTCCTCTGTCCAGTGTCTGTGTTCTTTTGCCATCTTAATCTTTTATTTATATTGCCCAGTCTGAGATATAGATTTTTCTTTGCAACTCTGCGTAGAAGGCCAGCATCCCGGAGTCACCTCTTCACGGTTGACTTTGAGACTGGTGTTTGTGGGTACTATTTAATGAAGCTGCCAGTTGAGGTGTCTGTTTGTCAAACTAGACACTCTTGCTCAGTTGTGCACTGGGGCCTCCCACTCTTTCTATTCTGGTTAGAGCCAGTTTTCACTGTTCTGTGAAGGGAGTAGTACACAGCGTTGTACGAGATCTTCAGTTTCACACAATCTTTGACAGCCATGAGCTCACATTTATTAATGTTAAGACATGGACCAGCTGCTTTGGAAAAGTAAATCACAAATCACTTCGCATTGAAGCAGTGTGTCCCCTGTCGGCATCACTGATGTAAAAAAAAAAAGGCCTCCACGTAATTTCCTGTGTTGATATAACGTGGTACGGAAGTGACGTTACCAACATTTTCAAATCGTCTGGCGCCTTCACTTAGCTAGCTGTAACAGAACGGGCGCTTTCTAAAGTAAGTTTCTCTGTTTTTATTATTGAATACAATATACGGGAAGAAAGCTTTGTTTTATTGCTACATTAATCAGATATGCCAGAATATTACCCATTCAGTGTTTTATTCTGTGGGTGTGGAGGTGTACATTTGAGTTGAATAGCTACGTCTTTCCCTGCTGATAGTTCTGGAGCTGGGATACTCTTTTCACGCCACTTCGATACAGCTACGGCCGGAAAGGATTTTCATAGCAGGTTAGGAGAGCATTTTCGTTAACCCTTTTCCAAACCTTAACCTATTTCTCGTAACTTTCTACGTTAATGATCCTAACCTGTTACGAAAGTCACTTCCGATCGTAACTGTATTGAAGTGGCGTGAATTTATATGTTGGAGTTCATAGCCAGTCACTAGCCAGCTGTTGGCTTGTGTAATTTGGATATGTATTGCTAAAAGTTACCATTTTCGTTGCAACACAGTTTGATGGCATCGAAAATTCCTAGATGCGGACAGAGTAAGTGTAAGTTATTTCCCCTTCAGTTTCTACATTCACACAACTCGCCTCCACCGTAAGCCTCCGGGATAGCAGTGTTTTCGGTGTTTGTCTTGTCATTCAACAAAAAATGCAACTAGTAAGCATCTTGGCTCATAGCCTGGAAACCCGATATTAAATTATAGGTCGGGCAGAAAGCCTTTGGCTCAGGACAATTCCCCTCACAAACCTCCACAAGCCAGAATGTTGACTTAAATTATATTTTAACTTTACCTGTTGTCCGTGCAGTTTGTCCATTTGCAGATAGGAATGTGAGGCATATCCACATAAGTATAATTACATTTTTTTCAACGCTCTGGTAGTGCATTCAGATTTCCATAACCTGCAGTCGGTGCAATAAACGTAAATGTTGTGCATTGTTTACACGGTTAAGTTGAATTTAATTATACTTTCCTGTGGATAGGTCTCCCGTTCCTACTTTCAAAAGTACCAATCGCAAGTACTGGTAAATTAAGATATAATTTTAGGCAACATTTTGGCTTGTACATGTCTTGAGAATAAAACGTTCCTGATCAAAATGCTAATTATATTGCTCACGTTGAATACAATGAAATTCAACATCTGTCTCCGGGCTACTTGTCTAATCTTAATTTCCCATTTTGTTCTTTACCTATATCAGGTGTGCGACCTGCTGGCAGTGCTGCAGAAATGAAGAGGGCGGCCAATAAATACGTTTTCAAAGAGACTGCTGTACCGTCAGACTTCAATTTCTTTCCAAAAACTGCTATTTTCAAGCCTCTCAATGAGAATGTACCAAGGTGACTAACTTTCAATTTACAATGGGAAGAAAGCAAAGGCTATGTATGGGCAAGATGTTAAGACTATCTACATTCTCTTTTCTTTCCAGAAAGAATGTTGTAGCCAAAGTGCATAAAGGGTAAGATGCACATTTTTTAAAAGTTGGGAGAAATACATTTGACAATTACATTCTCATAGCATTGTCTTTGTTTTAATAGACCTTCCACCAGATATGGGCAGCAGTCAGAACTCAAGAGCCATAATCAACTTTTACTGGAAGCCAATGAAGAACTGCAGAAAAACCTTACAGAAACACAGGTAAGTTCGTTAAAGGGATGATTCACTATGTTCCAAATGTCGGCTATTATGTGAACAAAATGCACTAGGGTTTTTCAATGGGCTATTGAATGGAAGGTCTTAGGAAGGATAATAGTCACTGTTCTCTGTTTGGTTCAGTGCTATATTGTGCACTCTTTCACTGTAGTCAGTTTATAAACAACACAAGTGTTTAATTTTGCAGCAAAAAGTTGCCCAGCTGGAACAACGATGCAGTGACCTCCAAGGAACCAATGCAGACGTCCAGAAACAACTGAAGGACTGCCATGTGCTACTAGTTGCTGGAAATATTGATCCAGGTAATCAATGGGATGACAGGAATTGGTTCACGGTTATAGGTTCAGAGTGTTTATTTGGACAGTTTGGTGAGCTTTCTAAAGATTGCTTTAATCTTTCTTCTGACTTTTTAACCTTTCTTCTTGACTTCTCAGTTTTGGGAGAGAAAATTGGAAAAACTGCACAGCAAAATGAGGATCAACAAAGAGAGGTGGTGGTAAGGTCTTTTTTTGTCGGCCATATGGTTGAACTCCAGTCTGATTACTTAGACTCAAATGTTACTCGGGTCCTTGTTTGCAGGAATCTGGCTTTGTAATTGTGTTTAGTGATTTCTTTCAAATGGATCTCTCCCAACAATGCAGAACGTATCCCAAGATCTGTTACGTGAACTGCAGACATTTGGTGACATGGCAACAGAACAAAGTGCACAACTAACAGTAAGTTCCATATGTTTGATTGACACGAAAGCAGAATTGTCAGTAATCCTGTAAGCCAGTCTGTCTAGAGCTTGTTTGCCATTAATTTCCAGGAAGTTCAAAAGACCATGAAGGCTCTCACCGATTCTCGGGAGCATCTGGTGCAGGAGAGGGAGAATTTCTACTTGGAAGTTGAAGAAATGGATAAGGCTTTTGAGGAAGCAGAGCAGCTCTTGTTGGACTAGATCTTGTGTGTGTCTTTGATTTTAGTGTAAATGGAAGTATAAATATTTTGTATTTTTCAACTAACTTTGATAAGTCATTTTGATCATTACTACTTGCAAAAGTTGTTTTCACTTAGTCATATTTGATTTATCTAGAAGACTGCACAATTTTAAGTGATTGAACTGTCAGTGTTTTGCTTGACAAAATTTCATTGATTTCTTTCTTGTATATTAAACTTCTCAATTTATCCCATGGTAATTCTGGTCCCGTTCTCTTGTGAAGGAGAAAAAAAGAAGCGATTTCTTAGTCCAAGTCTTTGCACAACTTTTATTTTGAAATTCGTTAAACGAAAGCTGCCTACCGGAAGTTAGACGCAAGTCTGCATACACTGCTCGCAGATTGACTACACTAACCCAAGAACACGTTTTTTTTTGTCGGGATAGACTGAAGTAAGAAACCATAGCTACATGCGTTCTTTTGTATTTTAAATACCTTTGTTGAATGACGGCATAACTCGCAGTTTACTGGCTTGTACTGGATTACCTTGTTAGCCTAGCTTGCCATTGGGCATTTCTAGCTATGTGTAGTTAATTGTAAAAAAGGATCTGAATCTGTTGCACATAGGCTGCAAGCTTTTTTGTATTAGTCACGTGCACAGGGTCGCACAAATAATCGCAGTGTACAGTGAAATGTTATGCTCCCAACAGTGCAGGTAACAAAAGTTAGTGCTAATATGCACATTTTCAACTAGCGATGATAAATGTCCATAGGGGAGAAGTGAATTAAATAATATACATATTTACAGCTGTAACAATTATACCATTCCGTTGGGACAGGGTAAATGTTCACTGCCTAGTGACTGACTATTCAGCACCCTGATGTTCTGGAGGTAGAAGCTGTTGGCGAGTGATAGTTGCCATGACACTGTCTGAGTGATGATTCGGCAGAGCGTACCACCCCTGCCCTGTAGAGTCTTGCGGCTGGTGGAGTGGCCGTGACGCAACCTAACAGCTGCTGGTTAACTCCCTACCAGGGATGTGTTATGTTAGCAGAAGTGCGTTATCGCCTACCTCCCTATCTTGGTTATTCCTATGCGGTGCCATCCCGACAACATAAAAAATGTATTCTGTCAAAGGACAATTGACTTTCAAATAAACGTATTCGTAAAGCTCAGGCATTTAAACAGGGTGGAACCAAACGGACATTTTGAGCCTAAATTAGCTATAGCTCTGAGTGCGCAAGATTTAGCTAGCATAATGGAGAACACTTGAATAGGATTTTAACTTATCAAACAACGATTAAATACATGTTTTTTAAGTAGCCTAACGAGGTGGACATTTGAGTGGGATATAGACTAACAGGTGACAAGTAGATACAACTGTTTTAGAATTATTTAGCTTAGCGCCATAGTTTTCCCACCAAAGAAATGATGACGCTTCCTGAATGTGGTGTTATTGTAGGAAGGGGTTTTCTTACATGGAGAATTACTACAAACTAACAGGGTGCAAAGTGATATCGGGAACATACAGAAAATCTTATACCATTTTTATTGATAATGCTACCTATAAAATAGATGTTAAACATTTATTGGCTTCTATTTCTTGAGGCACTTGATAAACGGCACCTGGGGAAAACCGTCTACATCCTCTGAGACAGATGGGTTTAAAATTCCCTTTTCAGGGTCCATATTTGGTTTTAAGGTAAAGGACACCTGACCTTATTTAAAGCATTTTGTAATCCATATTTTACACCAAATAAGAACTGATATTTCCTTGAGACAGAAAAGGCACTTCCTAGTAGGAATGACCCAGTTATCTAAGCCAGGGTAAAATTGTAGAGGCAAAGATGACTAGCTAGTTAACCCTTTTCATCTGTGGTAGAGAGAATCTTTACTTTAATGAATTTAGCTTGTTAATTTTAAGTCGAGGCCACCATCCAAATGCAACTTTGCCTATATTGTGTGGCTTGCATTGCTATCTTAGTTTGCTTACTAGCTATCCACTTTAATGGGTAAAATGGCTATAGTGTATTGCATTTGCCACAGTCTCCAAATGTAGACTTGGCTAAACTAGAAATGTCAGACATGCCAGTAAATCATGTGTATGACACTGATGTGCCAATGCCTATTTTGTAAAATTATATGCTGGTTTTTGGTGTAACAGATGTGAAACGGCTAGTTTAGTTAGCGTGGGCGCTAAATAGCGTTTCAATCAGTGACGTCACTTGCTCTGAGACCTTGAAGTAGTAGTTCCCCTTGCTCTGCAAGGGCCGCGGCTTTTGTGGAGCGATGGGTAACGATGCTTCGTGGGTGACTGTTGTTGATGTGTGCAGAAGGTCCCTGGTTCGCGCCCGGGTATGGGCGAGGGGACGGTCTAAATTTATACTGTTACATTGATGCTGTTGACCTGCTGGTTGCTGCAGAAAAAGGAGGAAGGTCAAAAGGGGGGTGAGTGTAACAGATGTGAAACGGCTAGCTTAGTTAGCGTGGGCGCTAAATAGCGTTTCAATCAGTGACGTCACTTGCTCTGAGACCTTGAAGTAGTAGTTCCCCTTGCTCTGCAAGGGCCGCGGCTTTTGTGGAGCGATGGGTAACGATGCTTCGTGGGTGACTGTTGTTGATGTGTGCAGAAGGTCCCTGGTTCGCGCCCGGGTATGGGCGAGGGGACGGTCTAAATTTATACTGTTACATTGATGCTGTTGACCTGCTGGTTGCTGCAGAAAAAGGAGGAAGGTCAAAAGGGGGGTGAGTGTAACAGATGTGAAACGGCTAGCTTAGTTAGCGTGGGCGCTAAATAGCGTTTCAATCAGTGACGTCACTTGCTCTGAGACCTTGAAGTATTAGTTGCCCTTGCTCTGCAAGGGCCGCGGCTTTTGTGGAGCGATGGGTAACGATGCTTCGTGGGTGACTGTTGTTGATGTGTGCAGAAGGTCCCTGGTTCGCGCCCGGGTATGGGCGAGGGGACGGTCTAAATTTATACTGTTACATTGGCAGGAAACATGCTATGGAAATACCATATAATCACTTACCCAATTTATAGCCTATGCCAATGTCAAACTTTTTCAGTTGTATGTGGTTTCTCATTTGCAGTGCATTCGGAAAGTACTCATACACCCTTCACTTTTTCCACATTATCTTACGTTACAGCCTTATTCTAAAATTGATAAAGTTAATGTTTTTCCTCATCAATCTATACCCCATAATGACAAAGCAAAAACAGGTTTCTATTTTTCTCTCATTTATTGCAAATAAAAAAACATGCCTTATTTCCATAAGTATTCCGGCTCTTTGCGATGAGACTCAAAATTGAGCTCAGGTGCATCCTATTTCCGTTGATCATCCTTGATGTTTCTACAACTTGATTGGAGTCCACCTGAGGTAAATTCAATTGATTGGACATTATTTTTAAAGGCTCACACCTTTCTATATAAGCTCCCACAGTTGACAGTACATGTCAGAGCAAAACCAAACCATAAGGTCCAAGGAATTGTCTGTAGAGGGCTGAGATAGGATTGTGTCAAGGCACAGGTCTGGGGAAGGGGGACCTTCAATGCTGCAGAAATGGTTTGATACCAAGTGGCCTCCATCATTCTTAAATGGAAGAAGTTTGGACCCAACAAGACTCTTCCTAGAGCTGGCCACACTGAGCAATTGGGGGAGAAGGGCCTTGGTCAGGGAGGTGACCAAGAACCCAATGGTCACTGACAGAGTTCATCTGTGGAGATGGGAGAACCTTCCAGAAGGACAACCATCTATGCAGCACTCCACCAATCAGGCCTTTTATGGTAGAGTGGCCAGACTGAAGCCACTCCTCAGTAAAAGGCAAAACGGCCTGCTTGGAGTTTGCCAGAAGGCACCTAAACACTCAGATCATACGAAACTAGGTTCTCTGGTCTGATGAAACCAAGTGGGAACTCTTTGGCATGAATGTCAAGCGTCACGTCTGGAAGAAACTTGGCACCATTCCTACGGTGAAGCATGGTGGTGGCAGCATCATGCTGTGGGTATGTTTTTCAGCAGCAGGGACTGGGAGACTAGTCAGGGTCAAGGGAAAGCTGAATGGAGCAAAGTACAGAGATCCTTGACGATAACCTGCTCCAGAGTGCTCAGGACCTCAGACTGTTTCAGACAGTTTCACCTTCCAACAGGACAACGACACAAAGACAAAGGACTGGCTTCGGTACAAGTTTCTGAATGGCCCAGCCAGAGCCTGGCTTGAACCCCGATCGAACATCCCTGAAGAGACCTGAAAATAGCTGTACAGTGACGCTCCCCATCCAACCTTACAGAGCTTGAGAGGAGAAGAATGAGAAACTTCCCAAATACAGTTGTTGCACGCTTGTAGCGTCATACCCGAGAAGACTCGAGGCTGTAATCGCTGCCAAAGGTGCTCCAACAAAGTACTGAGCAAAGGGTCTGAATATTTATTAAAATAATTATATGTTTTTGGTGTGTGTGTGTGTGTGTGTGTGGGGGGGACAATTTAATAAATTTTAGAATATGTCTGTAATGTAACAAAGTCAAGGGGTCTGAATAATGTCCAAATGCATTGTACCCCTTTGAACCTGCTCTTTTCACATTATCATAAAGCAGTGACATCCCTTTCTCTCTACAGCCATTTGTTTTTGACAGCTACATGTAGGGTCTGAAAGGGGAAGAAGTTTTAATGTCCATTCACCCGCAAACTTGGCCTGAAGTCATTATTCTTGTTCCCTGTTGGTTTCCTACATTCCTCATACATTGTCCCTTGCTTTCAATTCTTTTGCATTACATAAATTTGAAGAGAGCGCTAATTTTCACGACACCTGTGACGCACCACCCAATGCCTCCAAAATGACCTTTTTTGGCCCTAATGAGAGGGCGAGAAGGAAGGGTGAAACTTGATTTAATGTAATGCTGCCTCATCCTGCTTTCTGACAAACAACAAATCACACAAGAATGGCTCTGGTGGTGTGGGTCAGCTCTGGTATGTCTTAGTTATATGTGGCTGTGCTAGTAGAAAACACAGCTTGGCCATTCTAATTGTGGGGCACTGTTAGTTGGTGGAAGTGTTTCTCTTATTAATCCAGTTCTCATGCCTACTTTACATCATATGAATGTGAACAACAGCTCCCTAGCTAAGAGTGTTTGCTGTTCTGTGTGGGAAATAAGGCCTAATGGTTGAGCGATTGGGTCAGAGAAAAAAAGTAATAAAGCATAATTATCACACAACACATCTTTTTTCGAGCTTTTTCACAAATATGACTAGGGCTGGGAATTGCCAGAGTCCTCATGATATGATCTTACCACGATACTATGGTGTTTATACGATATCTATTGCAATTTGATGTTCCAAACATACTGCTCGCCATATATCAGCTGCAGAGAGACGAGAAAGAGCCATGAGAGAAATTAGTTTTAATCAGTCATAGATGTAAAGTGCTAAAAACTAGTTGGCTAACTGGAAGAACTAACTGGAGAACAAGCTATGAAGGAAAAATACTTGGTGCAGGTACAGCCCACTAGTGCAAAAATAATATTCCGATATGTAACTATCAATGTTATCCCCATCACAAAATAATCTCCAGGTACAAGATGCTCTTCAATAACATTGAAACTGGGTTTCTATTTTGGGGAAAAAAATTGTTATTCTAAACTCAGGTATGTATGAATACGAATCTAACTTTGTAAAGAACCAGTGAGAAGGAACACATGTTTTTGTTGATGCAGACATTGAGACATGAGCCTTGCTCTATGGCCTCTTTCCCCTTAGGGCCTAGGGTAGAGGAATGGTTCTAGTACAGCCATGTGGCTTCTCCTCGCTCCCCACATCATTAAAAGAGAATCCCTGAGTCTGAGTCCCAGGAAGCCCCAGTCAGTCTGTTTGCCCATGCACAGACGCCTCAGGATTTACTATGGGAGTAAATTATACAGTCTCTCCTGGGGTTGCACACTATCCAGTTGCCGACACTGTTGCTGGATGACCCCATTTTTCACCCCCTCTAGATAAAGATGTTAGGATGAGAATGGCCAGCCTATTTCATCACAGACCGATAGTTGAGAACAGAATGGGGTAGGCCTAATTTTAGATCCTGGTCTCTGAACATAATTCTGAAAACTAGATATTTGGGTATGGGTAGGCTTACTTTTGTCTCCACTTCAGTCTCTGAAAGAGCTGGAAAGGAAACAACCAGCATCAGCTGAGAAACAAAACGAGTGGATTCTGCATGCAACTCAATGGAGGAGGTGGTTTAGTTTCTTAAATGGTCAACATTGAATTCTTATATACATCTAATGTGAAACAGTAGTGATAATGGTTGCAATGCTTTACATAAAGTGTTGTTTTTGCAGTTGAACTTAGGCTATATCGGCTTAAATATGTGACTTAAGAGGAATGCTGATCCCTTCTTTTCTTCTAGAAATGTTCCCTTATTTGCTCATGTCACTGAAATATGTATTATACAGTATTTTTGTTATATAGCCTAGCCTTCCAACCAAGGTTGGAGAATGTGGTTCTCCACAGAGAATCCCAGAATACTCCACTGATTAGAACTCTTTGTCAATGTCATGTTTTTATCAGGGATTCAGGAAGCCAGTGGACTGAGATCATATGCTGTCAGAACTGGAGGCCAGAGCCCGGAGATTAGGCTACATTCTGACATGGTCTGAGAATTCCCAGTAAGTACCTTTTAATAAGTTAGACACTCCCCCTTGCATGTTTCACATTAATACACACAAGCCAGTCATGACCTAATAGAGGTCCTAAGTTAGGCTTAGACTTCACAACATTGTTTCATTGTTTAGCCTAATGGAGTATGTTTGTATTTTAATCCTGAAAATGTTTTTAATTCAAAACGATAGACCTCTGGAATGGTCTCAGGTGATAGAATCCACACATAATTGAGCAGTTTTCAACAATTCCCACAAGGGGGTGCTCAAATGCTAACTAAACAAAAGAGAGTGTGTGAGAAGCTATGGTAGAAGGGAAAACACTGCTATGATTTCATATTTCTGGTTGGGGGGGAGAATAAATCATTTGCCAAGTTTTGCCAATATTTTTGGCAGTTGCATCCGAAACCAATGCATTTGTATTTTTCTTACTTGTTCTTTATGAACATCAAGTTAACTGAACCAACAAAATAAAAATTCGGATAGAAAAACAGATGTGTTCAGCCCTGAGTATTTTATGGAGAAAGGGACAAAAAAAATATGTATCTGCAAAAGGCATAAACTCAGAGATATACTCATGACTGGCTGTAGGGACTGTGAGCGACTTAAGTGAGAGGAGGGGAGCCCATCCTGGCTGGTGGATAGGATAGCGGGGGTTAAAGTTTTCCACACTCAGATACTGGAGGTGGTCCTCAGGGAACTGTGACCTGTTTACTGCCCCAGGCCTTAAAATGCTGCCTCCAGGCCACTGAGGCCTGAGTGTCCAGGTGCTCTGAAGAAAATGTCACCCAAAGGATGAAGTATGTCAAAGGATAGTTAGTTTTTTTATATGTTGGAAGATGGATTGTGTCTTATTGTGGAATGTCAAACATTAAAAGGCCTGTAGCATAATCAATTAATGCATGTTTCAATTATCAGAGGGAGAGTAAATCACCACCAGAGCCACTTATTTAGAAGATTTGTAAGACCAAAAGTTTTGTTTTGAATCTGCTTATCTATTTAATCCGTCAATAGATGTTTTATGAATAACTAATATATCCCGGTGAAACTCTTATGGTTAAATTGAGCAGGTCAGGGCTTTGGAATGGCTCATCCTTATAAAAGACAACTGCAGCTTTGTTGACTGCTGTGTGGACTGTGGCCTTGACTGTAAATTCCTCTTGAGTTTAGCATGCTTGGCCAGCTCCAGCTCAGAGCACATCTAGACTGTTACTGTTCTTCTGTCTGGACTATCTGAGTGCTGTCCTGTCCTATAGGAGGAGCATCTCGGAAGGGTCTCTTTCCAATCCCTGTTCCACCCCTGTTCCATCCCTGTTCCACCCCTGCCATCCTCTGACAACTGGGCTGGACACCTGCTGTTGGCCTCATTTTTTTTTTACTGCTGCATGAATATGCACCAGTGGCAATCTGGAGCTATCAGCATTCTCAGAAATCTAAGAATGTGCTCTTACTGTATGTGCTGAATGTGCTCTTACTGTAATTTGAAATATAAGAAAAGGCTCTGGTGGGTGCCTCTGTCATTTTCAGTAGCCCCCCCCCCCATTGAAGTTATGTTTAACATCTTCCATCTAGTGGTGACATGGGTAAAACAGACTGGTTGGTTCCACTAAAGGCTTGACTACACTCTTACCATCTATAACGCATCATTGGCTCTTACATTTAGATGAGAGAGAGACGGGCGAATCCAATCCCTGCTCCCACTTGAATCATACACATTGCCTTGTCTAATCTCCCTGTAGAGACGTCAAACTGAAACAGTGCTTGTATTAACCGCTTAGTCATTGCCAGCCCAATGCTGTTGAAGTAAAGGTCATAGAGTAATGTAGAGTTCAGTCTTTTGTGTAGTAGAACTGATTGGAATAACTACTGAAATATCCCTTGGTTATTGGAAATACCAAGAATGAGTAAGATTGCATGACTTCATCTGTCAGATGGGACTGAGATTGGAGTAGTTCAATTGTATATAGGCCTTAGTCAAGTCATCCTGAAGTTCCCCTGTAAGTTCATGACCCTTCAACTTCAAACCAGTGGCTTTGGAGGCAAAGCCTACTCTTAGTGATACTTTGACCTCAGCAAAGTAGCTATCGACTGCATGACAAATACATACAAAGTAAGTTGAACGGAAGTCTTAAGTCTGAGTCATTTCACCATTCTTTGTAGAGGCTCTTGGCCTGTGCTTACAAATGGGTTTGAAGGTAGTGGAACTGGATTGATACATTTATATAACTGATAGTATTATATTCAACTGTCACTCTTTAGAGCTGTTTTCCTCTCCTGTCCTAAATGTGGAAGAATTCCACAGTCCCTTTAACTGCTTTCACATCTACTTGTCTTTAACCTTTAGTTACAGTGTAATGAATCCCTCCATCAAATCTAGTCTGAAGTTTATGATATTCATTTCTAGACGCTGTCCTCATTACTGAGAGCGAGAGAGCACCATCTTGTCACCTCACTAACCCATAAACCTGTCCTAGCTTGACAATCTCTGTATTCAACTTCCCTTAGCATTCACCTGGTACGATGGCATGTGTGTCGTCAGCAGGCATGCCGGTGGATGGGATGGATCCTGGCATCTACCAGGCTGTACATCACACCAGCTCTATCACTGGGCTTTATGGAGCCCATAATTGAAGCCAGGCTGCTGATAGGGCTGCTTCTCTGAATCTCCGCTTAGATGGGAGAAATCGATAGTGCGTGCTGTTCCTTCAAAAGCCACATGTTAAATATTACTGACTTAACCATTACACTCTGTTTTCAGCTATTTGACCTGGGCCCACAAGATAAAGCAGAGAGAACAACGCATGGCTCTGTCTTTCTCATTGCCCGGTTCTGCTATCTCAGTCTGCGGCGCAGCTGTCACTGTTTGCATATTTGATATACTGGGGATGCTGAAAAGGAACAGGTGTTGAGTATTAGTTCCATTATTTTATTTCCCCAAAAATGTGGACTGGAGTCAATAGAGTTGTCAGAGCACATTATTGTAATATATGGCAATCTGACTTTTAAATTGACCATTGCTGCAAACCATCACCCTCCCCTTTTCTCCAGGAAAAAAAGCGGGGGAAATAAATAATGCAGTTCAGGTGGACTGACCTCAAAGAGAGATCAGAAAGATGCAACTTTCTTTGAACCATTTTTTTTAAATGCTTTCAATACGTTTTACATTGATTCCCTGCATGAAATATTCTACCTAAAACTCCGGTAGCAGATATTCTGCTATTTACATTCTTTCAAAGTTTTTGCAAACATCTTGGATATGCAGTAGGTTATTGTTCCAGTATTGAAAAAGCTCTAAACTGATTTGTCATACTGTACTTGTAACATCTTAATAGGGTCATTGACCTCAATGACCTGTGGTCACACACACACACACACACACACACACACACACACACACACCAGCAAACTTTGAAAAGGTGCTCTGTGAGAGCCCATTAGTGAGGAAAGGTCAGGTCCCCATAGGAATCAGTGGAAGCCATGCTGAGTAATGGCGTGCATATGGAATATGTAACTCATTAAAGAGGCCTTCTCAGCACCTTGCATCTGATTTCCAAGTGACTTCAGGATGCAGGGGTTTTGCCTCTTTTTACAAACTTAAAATGAAATGCACTTAAGTTTAGAAGTGATTGTGTTTTGCCTCTATTTTCAGAGGAAGTTTATTTCCTGAGGTTTCAACATTTCACGCTGATGGGTCTATATTTCTTTGTAGTCATATTTTTTAAACATTTTTTTATACTTAGTTTTTATTGAGGAACACAAAGAAAATACAAATAAAGTAAAGTAAAAGAACAAAAAAGATCTGTCAGTTACAGCGCACATCATACTAGTCATATTAGTTACATTGACATCATCTTTGAATTAGACCATTTTCAAGTACGAAACCCATTTTCCCCAGTATTCCTGGCCTCTCTTTTCTTGAGTTCTTAAAGCAAAGGTCATACGCTCACATGGTGTATTTCTTTTACAATGTCTATCCATTGTGTCACTGTGGGAGAGTCTTTTTGTAGCCATTTCCTAGTGAAAGCCTTTTTACTGGCTGCCAGTAGGACCTTCAAGAGGTACTTTTCTCTATTGTGTAAGTCATCAGGTATTTCACCCAAGTACAAAGAAATTAATGTTTGTTCTATGTCAAATCCCATTATTTTTCCAATGTTCGATCTTATTTCTCCCTAGTAAGTTTTGATTGCGGAGCAGGACCAGAAGATATGAGAGTGATCCACCCTTGATAGCCCACATTCTCTCCAACAACGGTGTAGGGAGCCAGCCTGTTTTGAGTTCAGTTTAGGTGTTATGAAGAAATAACATTCTTCCAACAGAATTCTCTACATGACCTGGAGTTGGTGGAGCTATGTTGAGTCTCTAAGATGTTCTATCATGTTTCATCAGTTATTTCAATGTCAAGTTCCTCCTCCCATTTCTTTTTAATATAGTTTGTAGAATATTTCTTTGAGGATTGAATACCCAAGTAAGATTTGAAGTAGTTTTTTTGTTACTCCCCAAGTTGTATGCGTTACTGAATACTTGGATTCATTTGAGGTGCTCGAGGGTCAGTCACTTTTATCTCCCTTAAGAAATAGTGTCGGACTTGTAGGTATCTGTAAAAATCTTGTTTATCCAAGCCATGTTTTTTTACTTTGGTCCTGGAAGTTATCTAGGTTCCCATTCCTTATAATTGTACTGAATGATGTGATGCCTTTCTGCGTACATTGTTTAAATCTGCTATCCTGAATTGCAGGACTGAGCTGGGGTCGTATGCGGGCCAACTCAGCAGTTTGACCGCTCTGTCTAAATTATTTTGCTTAACTACACTAAATCATGTCTTAAGAACAAAATGAATCCATTGATTTTGTCTATTGTATATTTCTATTACCATGTCCTTGTTACCCATACAGTCAGTTTTGTGAATCTCTGTCAAAGTAGTCTCCATGTCTTTCCATTTGGATTCATATTGTGAATTGCACAAACACACCAGAGGTCTCAATTGGAGATCACAAAATCATCTTTTAGGTTTGGTAAGGCCATACCCCCACAGTTGTTTGGTAATTGTAATGTTGTATATGTAGTTCTTGGTCTCTTACTGTTCCAGATAAACCTTGATATCCGTTTATCCCATTCCCTAAACTGTTTAGGCGGGATTTCTATGGGCAGGAACAAATACAGTAACCTTGGCAGGATGTTCATTTTGCTTGTTTCAATTATACTACTAAGATCTAAGGGAAGTGAATTCCACCTGTCTAGGTAATCATATACTTTCTTGTTGATGTGATCGTAATACACGTCATAAAGTTTGAGTGTATCTTTTGGTAAATTTACTCCCAGATATTTAATGGATGAGGAGGTCCAGGTGAAGTTATACCTATTCTTCAGCTCTTCCTGTGGGGTATAATTATATACTAGGGCTTGGGTCTTGTGTACGTTAAGCACATACCCTGAATATGTTCCAAATGTTTGTAAAACATCCATCAATCTAGGTACACTTGAGCCTGGGTCTTTAAGGAATAACAGAACGCCATCAGCATACATGCATATCTTATGTTCACTGCCTCTTATTGTTATTCCCTCTAAGGTTGGGTCCTGTCTTATTGCCTGTGCTAATGGTTCGAGGTACAAGGAGAAGAGCGTGGGTGAAAGATTACAGCCTTGTCTTGCCCCTCGCTCTAATTTTATCGTTCATGACAAATGTCCATTTATCTTTATTATAGCAGTCGGACATGAATACAGTGTTTTGATGCACTGTATCACCTCTTTGTTGAAAGAAAATCTTTCCATAACTTGGAATAGGTAATCCCATCCCACTGAATCAAATGCTTTTTCACTTCTTCTCTATAAATCTGGTAAATTTCCTGTTTTACCTTTTGAATCTCTCGTAATATAAGAGGGTCTTTGTATTAACTATGAGATCGTTCTAAGTTTCTTAATGTTTCCTGTAATTTCAGCGGTTTTTGTGCTTTAATCTTTTTCTTGAGAGATGTGGCTATGATCTTTCCTCTAATAACTGCCTTAGCTGCATCCCACAATGTAGCAGGAGATACTTCCCCGTTATCATTATTCTCCAGATAGATGTTCAATTCTGTCTTTATTGATTCCTTGAATGCTGGATCATTCAGCATGCTTGTATTAAGTCTCCATATATCAAATCAAATGTATTTATATAGCCCTTCTTATATCTGCTGATATCTCAAAGTGCTGTACAGAAACACAGCCTAAAACCCCAAACAGCAAGCAATGCAAGTGTAGAAGCATGGTGGCTAGGAAAAACTCCCTAGAAAGGCCAAAATCTAGGAAGAAACCTAGAGAGGAACCAGACTATGAGGGGTGGCCAGTCCTCTTCTGGCTGTGCCGGGTGGAGATTATAACAGAACATGGCCAAGATGTTCAAATGTTCATAAATGACCAGCATGGTCAAGTAATAATAATCACAGCGAGGGTGCAACAGGTCAGCACCTCAGGAGCAAATGTCAGTTGGCTTTTCATAGCCGATCATTGAGAGTATCTCTACCGCTCCTGCTGTCTCTAGAGAGTTTAAAACAGCAGGTCTGGGACAGGTGGCACCTCCGGTGAACATGTCAGGGTTCCATAGCCGCAGGCAGAACAGTTGAAACTGGAGCAGCAGCACGGCCAGGTGGACTGGGGACAGCAAGAAGTCGTCATGCCAGGTAGTCATGAGGCATGGTCCTAGGGCTCAGGTCCTCTGAGAGAGAGAGAGAAAGAGAGAATTCGAGGGAGCATACTTAAATTGACATAGGACACTGGATAAGACAGGAGAAATACTCCAGATCTAACAGACTGACCCTAGCCCCTGACACATAAACTACTGCATTATAAATACTGGAGGCTGAGACAGGAGGGGTCAGGAGACACTGTGGCCCCATCCGATGATACCCCCGGACAGGGCCAAACAGGCCTATAACCCCACCCACTTTGCCAAAGCACAGACCCCACACCAATAGAGAGATTTCTTCAACCATCAACTTACCATCCTGAGACAAGGCCGAATATAGCCCACAAAGATCTCCGCCACGGCACAACCCAAGGGGGGGCGCCAACCCAGACAGGAAGACCATGTCAGTGACTCAACCCACTCAAGTGACACACCCCTCCTAGGGACGGCATGGAAGAGCACCAGTAAGCCAGTGACTCAGCCCCTGTAATAGGGTTAGAGGCAGAGAATCCCAGTGGAGAGAGGGGAACTGGCCAGGCAGAGACAGCAAGGGCGGTTCGTTGCTCCAGTGCCTTTCCATTCACCTTCACACCCCTGGGACAAACTACACTCAATCATAGGACCTACTGAAGAGATGAGTCTTCAATATCGACTTAAAGGTCGAGACCAAGTCTGCGTCTCTCACATGGGTAGGCAGACCATTCCATAAAAATTTAGCTCTGTAGGAGGAAGCCCTGCCTCCAGCTGTTTGCAAACTACTTTCCAAATTGGAAAGATCGGTAGGAGCAAGCCCATGTAATGCTTTGTAGGTTAGCAGTAAAACCTTGAAATCAGCCCTTGCACTGAAGCCAGTGTAGGGAGGCTAGCACTGGAGTAATATGATCAAATGTTTGGGTTCTAGTCAGGATTCTAGCAGCCGTATTAGGCACTAACTAAAGTTTATTTAGTGCTTTATCCGGGTAGCTGGAAAGTAGAGAATTGCAGTAGTCTACTCGAAAAAGTGACAAAAGCATGGATACATTTTTCTGCATCATTTTTGGGCTGAACATTTATGATTTTTGCAATGTCACGTAGATGTAAAAAAGCTGTCCTTGAAACAGTCTTGATATGTTCGTCGAAAGAGAGATCAGGGTCCAGAGTAACGCCGAGGTCCTTCACAGTTTTCTTTGAGACGATATAGTATTTATTGGTTTGCTATCAAGGTGTAGAGTTAGGTAAACTCCATTATGACCTGATAAGTCGCTCTGCCCGATCCTACAATCCTTAAGCTGTGTCTATCTGCATTGTACATGAAAAAGTAGTCTAAACCTAGAGTATTCAGTGTGGCGGGATGAGTAAAAAGTATAATCCGTATCTGTCATGTGGGTGTCACGCCATACATCAAGCAGTCCTAAATCCTGCAATATCCTATTCATATTTTTAGCAACTAGACTCATTTTCCTATTTTGATTTGTGTTGTCAAATTTAGAGTTTAAAATCGTGTTAAAATCTCCTCCACAGATAAGAGTGCCAGAGGTTTCTGTGGCAATTAAATCAAACACCTTCCTGTAGAAGACCATGTCACTCCCCGGGGATGCGTATACATTAAATAATATAACTTCCTGGTTATCCAGTTTATATTTAACAAGTATCAATCTACCCTCCTTGTCTTTAATTTCTACATAAACTCGAAATTAACTGAATTTGGGATCAAGATTGCAACTCCCCTTCTTCCCATTTTGTAAGAAGAAAAAAAAGTGTTCCCATATCCCATTTTCTTGAGTTTCTCGTGTTCAGGTGTGGATAAGTGCGTTTCCTGCCAGAATAGTATGTCACCGCCCTCCCGTTTCATCTTTGCTATTACCTTACTTCTCTTGATGTCACTCCCCAGTCCGTTTACATTGAGACTTATGACCTTATATTCCCCATGATGCATCAATATAAATAAAAACCCTGTGCACTATATCTGCCTGCTTAACATGAGCCTAAAAATGAACAAAAAAAAACAAGAACGATAATAAAGCAAACCAAAGTGGGGAAAAACTTTGGTATTTGGACTCCCATGTCAGAGGACTGTCTCTTGCCTCTGGGGTTTGAGGGGATGAGTCTGTCTGCAGGATAGGCCCCTCACTCAGATATGAAAATGTGTGACGTAGTCAGTCACAAACAAGACCTGTTGGAACCTAAAATAATAAGGGCGCCTATTCAATAAACTTGAGGTTGATCGGTCAGTAGGTTGGGTTCAAAAACCTGCCCTGAGGCTGAGAGCCCTCCATCCTCCTCCCCTTGCGGGAAGCATGTTTGGAAGAGGTGTTTGGTGACAGGGTCAAGGATGCATTTTCTGATTACTGTCGCTGGTTTCTCTGCCAAAACAGTTGGGTCTATGTGGGTATATGGAGGACGCTAGAGAGCCTGCTGGCCCCAGCAGCTAAAGCATGGAGACATATGCCCAAAGTCTGTTCTCACTCCCTGTGTGCCGGAGTCAAACGGCAGCATCACATGCAGACTTTCAAAATAGCAATTAGCTTGAGTATAGATCATCATGAGATGGCCTCAGTTTGGTGAAACTAATGATGAAGTTACATAGGCTTTTTCAAATCATTTCATTAATATATCATCTGGTAGTCCCAAAATGGCGGAACTCTCAATGAATATCCAACTATTTTTGGTTTTTAAGATATTTTCTGAAAATGTCTGTTCCCAGCAGTGGAATTTCAATGGAATTTCTGCACTATACCTGCGTTGTTTGACTGAACCCTCATTCGTTGGTTCTTTTTGGCATCCGGGCTGCCCGAGTAATACCATGGAGACCAATTAGAATATGCCTAGTGATATAATTCAGAAACTGTGTTGATGGAAACATGGTCCTAATGATCATGTCAGAGACCCAACCAAAGCAGAGGCCTCTTCTGCTGTTGCTCTTATCGTGGCCAGACGGGGCCCTAACCTGTTTGCCCTCTCCATTGCTGATTCATAGCCTGAAACTTCTCTTTCATAACCAGGCTCCTATCATTCATCACGTCTGAGCTGAAGCCTTTAAGAAAAATGTCAGTGCTTTAGTCCTCTACGTTTTCTACTGAAAGGTGTCCAAGAGTCTGAACTCTTAATTCAATAAGAGTTAAATTGAAAAAAATTGCAAATGTAAGCCGTATTCGCTGGCCAGAACCTAGGAGTGGGATTTTATTCCCCCTCGCTCTCTGTGCTGTAAATCTTCCCAGAGTTCCATGTTCTTGGCTCCAAACAATTAAGAAACTGTTCATTAGACTGACACAAACCAGAGAGAACCATGAGGGTGGGAAGTGGCTCTCTGTACGCAAGAGTCTTGGACGGGGCCCAAAGTCCCCCTGAGGGCCTGCTGATTTGGTCACCATACAGAAGGTGGGACTGGGATGGGAAGGCTTTGGGTTCAACTTAATCCATTTATTTTGTTTCAGTCAACAGAGACCTTTGTAAAGTCTGAGCCTTTCCATACATTGAGTTAAAAGGCACAGCGACTGCCAAACAAATGATTTAGCTTGCGTTCCATCCCCTCAGAGGAATACTGGTTTTGATTGCAGTAGCCAATATTTTCGTTGAACTGAAGTATTTAATTTAATTGTGGTTTGAAACTGTGTGTTTCATTTCACTACTGTGAGCTGACTGTTTGGTAGAGTTTGATTGATAGACAACCAGAAATGTTTATATATCAACCAATGGAATTCAAATATTTTTGGATGTGTTTTAGCGATTGATTAAAAAGCACATTCAGCAGACAGGTTCCAATAAAAGGCAACATATGATGGGGAAATGGTAGCCCGTAAGGGTAACAGTCAAAACTTCAAAGGTCTTCTCTCTTTTTTTAGTACTGCGTTAAACTGATGCTGATTTTGTTTTGGATTCCTGGTGGAACGGCAGCTCAGCCTCGCTCAGTAAAGTGGATGACATGACGTTGCCCAGCTCCCGGCTTTGGGGTTATTTTTTTCGTTAAAGAGGGAGCTCTGGTTAAGCCACAGTCAGGGCCTTGTGTCAGTGTTTACTAAATGGGATTCTCTGGAGCACTGGCAGCTCTTCAATCCCCATTATATGCTCTGTCTGGACCCTGATTGTGTTGTGGAGGAGCTGCTTGCTTTCTCCCAGCCCTGAGCTCCAGAGATGGCCAGGTCGTTACTGGAAAAAAATAATGTGTTCTCAATGGGGTACCCTGTTAAATGAAGGCAATATTAATCTCATTCCTCCTACTACTCCTCTTCCTCCTTCAGATATCAGAGTTTGGAGTGAACAGTAAAGGGAAATAGTAGTTTAATGGAAATCTGATAGGATGATGCCTTTTGGCCTTGACTTTAGATTGACTTTATTTCCTCTCTTTCTCTCCTCAGTCCACCCATGTCTACGTAAGTGATAACAGGGAAGAACGGCTGATTTCCTCATTGGTGAGGGTAAACGCTGACGGACTGTTCCCTGTTGGTGCCCTTGACGTGGGCTCCTCTAGGTTATCACACCCCGCCTTTGGCACTGCATCTGTTCTCATTAGACTGTTGTGGAACCTTGTAGCCATCTGCAGCGGTTCCTACAGCCGGCCAGACCACCCTCTTTTTCTCTGTGGACCTGGCGTGCTACCAAGCGTTAGAACGGGAGACTGGCCTTTGTGATTTGTCTGCTTGTACCCAGGCCTGAGTTATGCCATCCCTCCTGTACTGTAAACACAGGGATTGGATGGACCCCTGGAGACCAACTGGATCACCTCTTCTTTTATTACCTCACAGCGAATCCACTGGTTGCCATTAGCTTGGAAATATGTGCTTCATCTCCAGGGTCAATCACATTCTTATTCATGGAAGTTGTGACTTTTTCATTGATCATCCAGTTGAATGATGGAGTAGGCCTATGTGTTCAAATAATTTTAGTTTAACTTTGTTTTTAGAGCTCACTTCTTCAAGTAATATTTTCCTATTTTACTCTGTCATTTTTGTTAATATAGAGCAGGTCATTTTGTTTGACAAGAAACTTCTCAAAGGTCACTGGTCACCAATCGCTGGTTAATCAATTCAAAACCCTTCTGGTTCATTTTATCTATTGTTTTGAGTGTGGAAACATGAGCTTCCTGTTATTTTTGGAGAGAAAAAATCTAAGAATATTCTAAAACGTGTCTCCCCATTTTTACTATGGTGGCTTCAAACAATGGGTGTTATTTTCATAATCATGCTTTGAATTTCATCCCCCAGGGTTGCCTCTTTCCGTCCCTCTCTCCATCCAGAAACAGAACCAGCTTTGTTTTTGTAATGATCACTTAAATGACACTTCCAAAGCTCAAGGTCAGAGCGACTTCCCCTTTCGGTTTGATTTAAGTGGCACCTAGCCACGCTACTGTAGCTAATCAAAAGGATTTATGGAGTGCATCACTTTGGCCTGGAATAAGGGGTGTTTGTTGACACCCTCCTCCAGGTGTTTTGGACGTTTTTTACTCACTATTATTGTAGCTGATGGAAGGCAGCTGGGGAGACCTTCCACTTGTTTGGTTTTAAAGGGTTTGGCAGAACGTGCAAACCTCTCCTCCCGCTTATCCGGAAAGTCTGTGTGTAAGCTTCCATAATTACATTGATCTTGAGAGGGTTTTACGACCTGCTGACGCAGTCTATCACATTTCAACATGGCTCTTGTTAACGGCCGCGGTGTTTTGCATATTCCAAGTTCACGTACAACCACGTGTGCTTCTCGTGTTTCCTGGTAATTGGGATTTTTCACATGATCCTGAAGTAGAGGACCAGAAGTAGGGAGGATGGGACAGACAGGCAGCCGAGGGGTGGGCCTCAGAGCATTGCCAAATGGTTCCTCTCCTTGATTGAGTCAGAGAGACTGTCAGGCCAGAGGCGTGGACTACAAAAACCAGATGTTGACTTCCACTCTACATCTCCATAACCCTAAAAACGGATTGCAGTATAGTCCTAGTATTAGAAGCCTCGATAAAACGCTGTTTCGCAGCATTGTGTAGTGTGCTTTTGTGTTTTGTTTTTTCTTTAAATGCAGGATGCCAGGAAGTCATTATTAGGCCCCCTTATCCAAGGAAATGTATCGTGCCCCTGAGTTTCCACCCAATCTCATCTTTTGGTCTGGTTTGATTGAACACAACAGCCTGGGACAAAACCCTCCAAGCGCCCTAAATCTATCTTAGGCACTTATTTGGAATTTATGTGTGATTACTTACCATTAAGTGCCTAATAAGTACCTTAGAAGGGTAACGGGAGGAGGATTTATGTCACAATAGAATGGCCGACAGGGGTACGACGTCTTAGGCCAACTTAAGATGGACGACCACAGTAAATGAAAGTGAGCAGTGAAGGATGGGTTGGATTGAGAACCTTTAGTCAAACACTGCCTCTGGCTGAGCTTCGCAGCCCCCTGAGTCCCTAGAGGCTGCAGGTCATTGTTGTGTTCAAATATCCTGACCTTTAGTAATGAGAAGGCAGGTTAGAGGACGACCTGGAAGCGCTTTGTCTGCATCTCCTGGGAACACAAACACCATCAGTATGCACAGGAACAGCTGCAGGGCGCTCCATGTCAATGAACACGTTGTGACACCTATTTGTAATTTCACTGCAAAGAAATTTGGGAACCCTTTTATGGGAGCCTTGCTGTGTGAGAAAAACAGATAGCTAAATGTATGTGTTGTGGGAGCGGATAACTGGTAAATCAGTCACTCAAATGTTTGATATTAAACTTGAATCGAACAGTACACATAACATAGGCCATGACCTAACATTGGCTTCCTAATAGTACATGTGTCATGGTTTGTTGATTGTTCTGGACGTGGTGGAAAAAATGAACGCTGGGGCGGTTAAGCTGATAAGTCGTTTTCTTTTTGATGAGAGCTCTGGGTTTGGCAGAGATGTAGATTTGTATGCCCTTCCTTCAAAAGTCCTCTTAAAATGATGTTATGTCACCTGATAATGATATAGGCTAGTAGGCATTGTGAGACAAGAATGGGTCCCAGACCCAATATTTGCTTGTCTGGTAACTCTATTCATCTCTTTATCTTTACAGATAATCCATAGGCAACTTTGCTAATAGCTGTTCCGCCCAGTAAAGAATGAAGGTGTGTGTGTGTGTGTGTGTGTGTGTGTGTGTGTGTGTGTGTGTGTGTGTGTGTGTGTGTGTTGGTCTCAAGGTATTTTAGTAGTTCACAGATTCAATACTGGGGATTTAGTTTTAGGGCTGATTTTACTCCAAAGGGTGTCCGCTACTCCCCCTTTTCATCCTGCCATTATTTGATTTGTTTAGAGGATTACTCAGCCTACTTTGGCTTTGGTGTTGCCTCTCCCCACTGTGCTTTCATCACTGCAGATTTCCCATGTTGATATCCCCATGTCATCCGATCCTATTTCTTCCTGTCCTAAAACCTAGTCCCATACCGTGTACAGTGTGAGTTTCAGAAGCAATTTACGTATCTAGCGTGAAATTGAACAGCTGAAATAAGGCGCAGCGCAGAGATGTTTCTTGGCAGCTCTCCAGAAAGGGCTGCGGTTGCTAATCTGCTTTCTGGGCTTTGCTTTTCCCCCTGTCTTTGGTTGTTAAGCACTTTAGGAAAATGCATCTTAAGTGCTCTTTCATGTGTTTCTGTTATACTTATTGAGTTTAGCTTGCATGTAAATTCGCAGCATAGCATGCTCAGAGCAAAAGTCAGCGAATGGAGGGGAGGAAGAGCAGGGCTTCTTGGCATAGATCCTGGGAGATGTTCTCTCAAGGCTGCCTGCCTGGGTTTTTGCTCAGTATAGTTGATCCTATAGCAGAGGTTGCTTTGGCTTTTGGAGTTTTCTTGAAAGAAAAAACATTTGAACTTTGATCCAATACAATTGAGAGAGACGTCCATGTTGAATAGAATAAGACAGTAAGCCAGCAGGAATCCAAATGTCTATGACTCATTACTCAAATGTAAAACAAAAATGGGGAAAAAGATCTTTGAAAGCAAAAAGGGGATTACTTTTTCCTCAATGGTAGTCCGTCTTTTCCACAAAAGCTTTCAGGAGTTGATATAGGCATAGGCCTACCTTTACTCAGTGGTGGAGGAGACCAAATACTGCGGCGTCTTCGAACTAAAAACAAGAAGAGTTTTGGAATCTATTCATGCCATTGGAAACTCCAATGTAAGCCACGTTTATGATTTAGAAGTGAACAGTTTTCTCATGTCATTACTTGTTTTGAACCCCCAACCACCTTCATTCTCCTTCAGCAGACTGGGTGATTTGTTATTTTTCTATATTCTTCTGTCCTCCCGGGGTTTTGTTGCCAAGGCAATGGTTGACAAATGCGGCTTTGGATTTGTGCGGGTATGTATCTGCAAAATGCTTGTGTTAAACACGACCAGAGGATCCGATCAGACCCTGAGGCGCGGGAATAAGGGAGACACACTGGTGTCTGAGGATGCCCTTCACTCAAAGGAAATGAGCCTGTGATAAACAGTCGTTGCCCGAATTCCTCCCCTTGGGTTGTCATCGCAAAAGTAAATACTCTGGGTGATGGTTTTGTTGTCTAAATCAACAGGCTTTCTTGCTCAGCTTAAGAGGATAATTTCCCCGAATTGAGCTCAAATGTAAAGAACACTCGTTTTTTCCGAAACATCCATTTACATCAAACTAAAATGACATCAAACTTCTCAGAAGAGGATTCGTACACAGGACTCAGTGATTCCATGGTTTTGAACTTGCCCAGTGAATTGGAGTGACTCCTTTGGAAATGAGTGCTGACTGTGACTCAAGCCAAGCCTCATTGAAGTAATTGGCTTGCACCATGCTGGGACTGTGCCGTTCAGTGACCAGGCAGGGGGAGATGGAAATAATTTGTGAGCAGGATGTATGTGAATTAATTGGGCCTGTGTTTAGGACTTCATCTAAATTAGTATGGAAGTGTTTTACCCTCAAAGATCTTACAGACACATTTTTGTACCAAAACAGCAGAGACCAAGTTAGTTTTGCCGCAGGAAACAACTGATGTTATACTGGAATTGTAAAGAAAATTTAGCCGACATAGAGCATTGTCTCTCTTACTACCCTTCAAAAATTGTTCAGCAAACTAGTGCATTTGTTGGTACCTTGGCTTGTCTTCTTGTGATGTAATAAATAAAGCCAGATGTTTTCCTTGTCAAATGCTAATGATGTTCCTTTCCCCTCCTAATACAGACCACATGGTCTATGTTGTAAATAGTAACATGCATAGAACATGCAGGCTACATATCTGGGAGACAGAAAAAAGCATGGAATGTAGAAGTGGTTTCCATAAAAAGTCAGGTTGAACAACTTAAAGATGCATTTTGCAGAAATCGCTCCACCATTTCCTAGTTGCTAAAATTCAAATTGTTTGCCTAATTTTAGTTTGTGACAAAACAAGCAAGTATAGTGTAGAGCAGGTATTCCCTGGGGGTACGCACAATGCTGTCTGTCGGGGGCACACCAAATAAAAATGTGATTCACATTTAAAAAAAATAAATAAATTATCTTCACATTTTCAAACAGTCCATTTATGTTTTCCAACGGGGCTATACATTTGGGTGAGGTTTTTTTCTCACCTGAGTAGCCTCGTTTCACTGCCAAAAATGAAACTAAACCATGTTCAGAGAAATAACAATACAATGTCAAAGCCTAGTCAAATAATTAACATCCAATCACATTAACCGTTAATCTCTCGCGGGAATTCCAAACGTAGCTGCTGATCATGTTGGTATCTGTACTGATGGCGCAAAAGCCATGACAGGGAGACATAGTGGAGTGGTAACGAGCGTGCAAGCAGTTGCTCCCGACCCCACTTGGGTACACTGCAGCATCCACCAAGAGGCTCTTGCTGCCAAGGGAATGCCTGACAACTTGAAATACGTTTTGGACACTACAGTGAAAATGGTTAACTTTGTTAAAGCAAGGCCCCTGAACTTTTTTGTATTTTCTGCTCTATGCAATGATATGGGCAGCGACCATGTAACGCTTTTACAACATACAGAAGTGCGCTGGTTATCAAGGGGCAAAGTATGGCACAGTTTTTTGTATTGAGAGACAAGACTGGTGTTTTGCGGGAACTATTTAATGAAGCTGCCAGTTGAGGACTTGTGAGGTGTCTGTTTCTCAAACTAGACACTCTAATGTACTTGTCCTCTTGCTCAGTTGTGCACCGGGGCCTCACACTCCTTTTTCTATTCTGTTTAGAGACTGTTTGCGCTGTTCTGTGAAGGGAGTAGTACACAGCGTTGTACGAGATCTTCATTTTCTTGGCATTTTCTCGCATGGAATAGCCTTAATTTCAGAAGAAAGTTATTTGTTTCTGGCCATTTTGAGCCTATAATCGAACCCACAAATGCTGATGCTCCAGATACTCAACTAGTCTAAAGAAGGACAGTTGTATTGCTTCTTTAATCAGCACAATGGTTTTCAGCTGTGCTAACATAATTGCAAAAGGGTTTTCTAATCATCAATTAGCCTTTTAAAATGATAAAACTTGGATTAGCTAACACAACGTGCCATTTGAACATAGGAGTGATGTTGGCTGATAATGGGCCTATCTAGATATTCCATCAAAAATCAGCTGTTTCCAGCTACAGTAGTCATTTACAACGTTAACAATGTCTACACTGTATTTCTGATCAATTTGATGTTATTTTAATGGACAAAAAAGTGCTTTTTTTTTCAAAAACAAGGACATTTCTAAGTGACCTCAAACTTTTTAACAGTAGTGTAGGTGAGAGTGGATTCTCGGGCCTCACTAGCATGAACACAAAAATAAATGCACAGACTGTGTGTGGAAAATTATTTATGACTGAGACTCTCTCCAATACAAACCAACTGTGCATCCTTTCAAGCACACCCTTCTCATTAACCTCTGGTGATTTTTTAAACAATTTTCGATTAAAAAATAAGGTTTTATATGTAAGATGGTTAAATAAAGAGCAAAATGATAAATTATTATTATTTGTCCTATTATTGGTCCTATAAGAGCTCTTTGTCATTTCCCACGAGCCGGGTTGTGACAAATACTCTCACTCATTCTTATGTTTAATAAATGTATCGTATAGTGTGTGTGTGGCAGGCTTACAATGATGGCAAAAAACAACATTTGAGAGTGCGCTGACCCTGTGCTAGAGAGGGGTACGCAGCTGGAGGTTGAATGTTTGAAGGGGTACGGGACTATGAAAAGTTTGGGAACCACTGGTGTAGAGAATCATTGTACCATCTAAACCACTGTAAAAGACGCAAAAAACGGAACTTGAGAATGGGAAGCATAGAAATAGTGCACATAGCCTTGTTTTAAATGAGAATGACAGATCTATAACACACTTTTCTATGTGAATTTGGTCAGGTTGCCCCAAAAAGTGACATATTGAAGCTAATTGATGTAGAATTGTGGTGAATGTAGACGTAGGCCTATGTCAGAGAGAAGTTCAGGTTTTGAACTGTTAGGTCTACTGTGTGAATTAAGTTGTTTAGAAAATGAGTCAAGTCATTAAGATCTTGAATTTATATTGAAGGAATGTCAAACAATTTGAGGATCTTGAAGACTGCACATTTATGTCCATTATGGTAATGTCCCTGTTACCTAAAGTTTTTACACCAATTTACCCCAAAAAACTAATCTGTCCACATTTCACTTCTTCACTTGCTACAGATCTCTTGATCTTCTTGTGGCTATCTCAGCACACCTTGGTAATTGGTGATGTGGACCACATGTTGGCTTTCAATAGCCCTCTGTTCAGTCAGTGGCACCAGGACCTCTAGCACCAGGACCTCTCTTTCCCAGGCACATAGTTGTTGGCATCATCGTTAAGGGAGGGAGGGGGAGGAATAGCTTCCTCTCCTCCCCCTTCCTCCCTCCAAACCCCTCTTGGTAGAACGTTGGTTGGATGGAAAGCTGGCCAGTGGGCAGGCTGTTTTGAAAGAGGCTCCACAGCCCTGCTGCTGCCAGTGTCTATAATCTTCACGTGACCTCCGTGACCTTATTAACGGGCCGAGAGTGGCAGGACTGCTGTTACCCCTCCTCTTGGGGGTCAAGGTGGTTGAGGCGGGGAGCAGCTATTAGCTTGAGAGCGTCCTGAGGAGAGGCTCTTTTGAAACCCCCAGGAAACATGTCACGTTCTCCTTTCCCTTTCTCCTCCAATTAAAGTGATTTTCCTCACTGGTGGTTTTTCAGGCCTGCGAGTTGGGAGTTGTTTTGAATCAGTATTTTTTGGGATGTTTTGTTGGGAGTTTTCTTTTTCTGTTGAGTAGGTAGGCTGTGTGAGGTCGATTTAAAACGTTTCTATCACAATTCTTTGGAATTGTCGAGGTAGGATGTTTTTTTGTTTGTTGGAAAGGTATTTTATATGGGACTGATGAAGTTCATGCATGCTTTCTGGTTGTTCTTCTTTGTAATGTCTGCTGCATACACTGGCTCAGCTCAGTGTTGGCTTTGTTTGGGGAGCCATAAAACATACTGTGCCATCAAGTTTAAAAAGGAAGAAGTACAGTATATCACCATTGAGAGCCAGTTACTCCATCATGATGAGATTGCCAGAGTGAAACTTCCATTAAGTTTTGCTTAGAGACCCTCACATTTCCCAACGGAAGAAAAAACTGTTCTGTGGGGGTTAATTTGGTATTTTTGTCTCTCTTACAGCTTACCCATTGTGAAGCTCTTTCCAATCTGAATTCATGAACAACATCACTAGGTTGGACAATATCTTTCCCCTGGTAAGGTATTTTACTACATCTTTCTCTTTCCTCTTATACATGAAGCAAAACATTCGCCTTTGCAACACTATGCATGTTTGACTGATAAACAGATACAGGTCGAAATCCTCGGAATCAAGTACATACGCAGTATTTTCTTTCTTGACATTTCAGTTACTTTTAAAAGTGACCAATCCATTAGTTAAAATAAACAAACTTGCATTAACTAATAGTTACCAGTACTTTGTCTTCAAAGAGCTGTTGGATAATAAAGATTCCAACTTTAATGTAATCAGATACTGAGTATGTTTTTCACAGTGAATACACTTTGCTTTCCATTGTACCCTCTCCCCCTTTCCCATTCCTCTCTGTCTGGCGTGCCCAGACAAGCTGTCAGTAAAAGTCAAACAAAGTTTATTTTTTTCCTGCTCTTGCTACAACTGGGTCAGTGAGAAGCACAAGGTGAACATGTTTACCTGCAGCTCATGCAGGCAGCCCTGCTGAACCACTGAACCACCTCCAGAGCCATGTCAAAAAGCCCACAACTGTTACATTTTGCGAGAGGGTTTCCCAAGTTCATGTTGAAGACCAGACTGACCACTTTCCTTCTCTTTGACTGTCGCTTTGATTCATAAAAGTCTATCAGACGAGTAAACAGGTGGGTCTGTATGTTTTTGTGTGCGTGCCAGTGTTGCGTGTTGCGGTCCAATATCTGTGCGTGTATGAAAGGTGGAGAGGAGCAGAATGGAACAGCTGGGTCTGCTATGTGTGCTTGTTTTGAAAATGTCAGAGTCTGGTGTTGATTCAGAGCAAAGCTGCATGCTCTACACCTTTCCTGCACAGCTGCAATGATTCTGCTCTTAATAAGGCCCACTTATGTACCCAAGACAAAGCTGGAGGGAATGGGATGGGGGTTAAGGGGTTGGAGGTGGGGGGTGTACGTAGGTGGGGGTTGCAGTGCAGCTAGCTAAGTAAAAATATGGCTGCTGCCTGCGAGGGAACCTAGCAGCTGTGTTGACCGTCTCGTCTGACTGCGAAGAAAGGCACTGATTATAAAGTGCAACATTCTGGCACGGCCGCAGTCACAGCGAGGAACAGCTTTGATCATTTAGCATTGTAAACTGCTCCATCATCTAAGGCCTCAGGTAATACCCTGGTTTATTAGCTTATGAAGGGGTTGAAATCTTTATCTACAGTACTGGGCCCTCAAGCACTTTTGATGCCAGCGCTGAAGTATCTTTTTCGTAACGAGCTCAGTGTTTTCCTTATATTCAATTAACAGCGGCGGGCCGCCACTGCTAAATCGCTGCCGCCACTCAAAAAAAAGTGTTTTTTCTATGTATTTTATATAATAATTTCTGTGATGGTAAAATGTTTTCAGTGTAAACTTAAATGACTAAAACCAGATGTAAACTATGTAAAAAGTTAAGATAATCTTTGAGAACTAACAATCACCAAAATAGAAACTAGACAGTCAAGGAGAATCTGTAAATTCCCAAAATGTCATGATTTTGTTATAGTGTTTGATTCACTCAGATATCATAAGAATCCAGCATAATCCTTTGCAAAATGTGTAGAATTGCAGAGAATTTGCTTTAAAACAGTGAACTCCAAGGGGAAACACTGGAACTTTTGAGCAGTTTGTTTGTGCCCATTTGTGGCAGCTTGGAAGGAAGATATACTAGGCTGCTTAAAGTTTTTATTATCTGTTGATTTTGATACACAATTGGCAACTATCTCGATGAGCTTGTTGATGAATGTATTGAGAAAGTATGAGATAGTTGCCAATTGTTAGTCGGCAAGATGACTTTGAGTAAATTGAGTCATGTGTGACCTTCATGAAGGGCCTTGGATGTTTCAGACAAATGGAGCCCTGAGGTAAACTGATAGTCTAGATACCAGATGGCCCACAACATGCTGCCAGAGCTGCTCCTCTCTGCTTTGACATGTTCAAACCCACAAAGCATACAACCTCTCTACCCGCTTCATGAATGATTCAACCCTAGCAGGAGATTTTTCACCTAATGCTCAGTCACAGCTTATTTCTGGCAGTGATCCCATCTGTGTTGGACACCTCACCGCTGACTCCAGCATAGGTGGTGTAGTGAGTATATTTGTTCAGTAACGGATGCCCGAACTCTGAAACTCCCGGTCGGTCACTCTGATTGGAGTTTTCTTTTCCCTTATTGGGTTCCTTGCCGTCCTAGAGGTTTCATCAAAGGGCAGATGTAGGCTATTCATAGCTAGGGCAGCACTCTTCCCTATAATTCATTTTGGCTGTTGTTTTGTCTCATCTTTGGCCTATTGTGTTGGCAGTTCTGCTGGTGGTCCCATATAAACAACTCTGAAAGGGGTTCCCCTCTCCCTCTCTCTCTCTCTGTCTGTCTGTCTGTCTGTCTGTCTGTCTGTCTGTCTGTCTGTCTGTCTGTCTGTCTGTCTGTCTGTCTCTATCTGTCTGTCTGTCTGTCTGTCTGTCTGTCTGTCTGTCTGTCTGTCTGTCTGTCACTGTCTCTCTCTGTCTGTCTGTCTGTCACTGTCTCTCTCTGTCTGTCTGTCTGTCTCTCTCTGTCTG
This sequence comes from Oncorhynchus clarkii lewisi, assembly GCF_045791955.1. Taxonomy (NCBI): domain Eukaryota; kingdom Metazoa; phylum Chordata; class Actinopteri; order Salmoniformes; family Salmonidae; genus Oncorhynchus; species Oncorhynchus clarkii. The sequence goes on along the minus strand of NC_092150.1, from coordinate 69,017,434 downwards.
TCTGTCAGAGAGCCTGTGCCTCTGGTTTTAATGGGGTAATTGAAGTTAGAAGATGCCTGGTTCTGGTGTTGGGTGCCAGGAAGGACCAGCTCTGTGTCTCTGACCCCTCCAGTACAAAGGGACATTCTCATCCTCCTCTCTGAAAGCTGGGAAAAGTAAATATTTAGCAGGCTGCACAACAATGGCTGGCCCAGAGAGAGAATGAGACTTTCACCAGAACTCATGGCAGAGGGGGGGACAAGTTGGCTATTTCTGGAGGAGGGTTTTTTGGGGGAAGGAATCTCTCAAGCAGAAGTCTCATTTATAGGGCGAGGTTTTCACCAGAACCCACAGCAGCCACGAAGGGGACTTTCTGTCTAAATATATATTTAAGATCTTTCACACTGTTTGAGCGATCAGACATCCTTTCTTTCAGCGCTCTCTCTCCTCTGTTTGGAGAACTCCATTATGGCACATCTTTCTTTCTGCTGTTCTTTTACCCCCCTCTTTGACATTCTAACACTGTCTGTGTCTCTCTGTGTGTGTGTCTCTGTGTGTGTATTTATCTTTTTAAAAAGTAAAGTTACCAGCCTTCCTTTAGACACACTCTGGATTAGAGGTCGACCGATTAATCGGAATTGCCGATTAATTAGGGCCGATTTCAAGTTCTCATAACAATCGGAAATCTGTATTATTTATTTTTTTACAGCTTTATTTAATCTTTATTTAACTAGGCAAGTCAGTTAAGAACACATTCTTATTTTCAATGACTGCCTAGGAACGGTGGGTTAACTGCCTTCAGGGACAGAATGACAGATTTTTACCTTGTCAGCTCGGGGATTCAATCTTGCAACCTTACGGTTAACTAGTCCAACGCTCTAACCACCTGATTACATTGCACTCCACGAGGAGACTACCTGTTACGCGAATGCAGTAAGAAGCCAAGGTAAGTTGCTAGCTAGCATTAAACTTATCTTATAAAAAACAACACATGGTTGATATTACTAGTTTATCTAGCGTGTCCTGCGTTGCATATAATCGATGCGGTGCGTATTTGCGAAAAAGTACTGTCTTGCTCCAATGTGTACCTAACCATAAACATCAATGCCTTTCTTATAATCAATACACAGAAGTATATATTTTTATACCTACATATTTTGCTAAAAGAAATCCAGGTTAGCAGGCAATATTAACCAGGTGAAATTGTGTCACTTCTCTTGCGTTCATTGCACGCCGAGTCAGGGTATATGCAACAGTTTGGGCCGCCTAATTTGCCAGAATTTCACTTAATTATGACATAACATTGAAGGTTGTGCAATGTAACAGGAATATTTATACTTATGGATGCCACCTGTTAGATAAAATACGGAACGGTTCCGTATTTCACTGAACGAATAAATGTCTTGTTTTCGAGATGATAGTTTCCGGATTCTACCATATTCATGACCTAAGGCTCGTATTTCTGTGTGTTATTATGTTATAATTAAGTCTATGATTTGATAGAGCAGTCTGACTGAGCAATGGTAGGCACCAGCAGGCTCGTAAGCATTCATTCAAACAGCACTTTAGTGCGTTTTTGCCAGCAGCTCGTCCCTGTGCTTCAAGCATTGAGCTGTTTATGACTGGTGTAACCGATGTGAAATAGCTAGCTAGTTAGCGGGGTGCGCGCTAATAGCGTGTCAAACATCACTCGCTCTGAGACTTGTGGAGCGATGGGTAACGCTGCTTCGAGGGTGGCTGTTGTCGATGTGTTCCTGGTTCGAGCCCAGGTAGGGGCGAGGTGAAGGACGGAAGCTATACTGTTACACTGGCAATACTAAAGTGCCTATAAGAACATCCAATAGTCAAAGGTATATGAAATGAAAATCGTATACAGAGAAATAATAATATATATAATATTATATATATATATATAATATATTAACTACAACCTAAAACTTCTTACTTAGGAATATTGAAGACTCCTATTAAAAGGAACCACCATCTTTCATATGTTCTCATGTTTTGAGCATTGAGCTTAAACGTTAGCTTTTTTACATGGCACATATTGCACTTTTACTTTCTTATCCAGCACTTTGTTTTTGCATTATTTAAACCAAATTGAACATGTTTCATTTTATTTGAGGCTAAATTGATTTTATTGATGTATTATATTAAGTTAAAATAAGTGTTCATTCAGTATTGTTGTAATTGTCATTATTACAAAAAAAAAAAAATTAAATCGGCCGGTATCGGCTATTTTTGGTCCTCCAATAATCGGTATTGTTATCGGCGTTGGAAAATAATAATCGGTCGACCTCTACTCTGGATGTCCTTTCTCCCCCCCCCCCCCCCTTTCTCCTATGATAGATTAGTTGTTAAGTTGTAAACCCTTGTACACTAGGCCTACATCACAATTAATGCCAACAATGAAAATGGGGGTTACGCTGTCTTTAGGCTTCAGCCGGGTTCCATTGGAAAGGCCTTAAAGCAGGTCTTTGTCTCCCGTGCGCCATCAGTGTGACTGACATGAACAGCCCAGAAGACTGCGGGCGGCGTAGGGCTTAGTGTGCGAAGGTTGTACCCTGGCCAGGAGGAGAGGGAGCAAGCATGGGGCCCTATAATTCAGATCAACACAGTGGTTTACTGTAACTCCTAAATCCTCATAATTTACTGCCATTATTACTCCTCCAAAGGTGTGAAGTTCTTCAACAAAACGCATTGTGCCGGGGTGAATGGGCCTGACCCCTCATTCCAACCGTTTCCACTCCGAGAATCATTACGTTACGGCTTAGCGCTCACTGGCTGCCACTGCAGAGAGAGGTAGAGAAAGCCCAGTCCAGGGTCACTGAGCCTCTCAACACTGGGACAGCTTACTTCTACCACTGACACATAGTGGGGGGAAAGTAGAAGGGACATTTTGCCATGGTGTAGATGGCAGTAAAAAGAAACTCTAGCAACAATTAAGAACACCCCCGCACCCCACCCCCACAGGGATGTTGGCCCATGTTGACTGCAAAGCTTCCCACAGTTGTGTTAAGTTGGCTGGATGTCCTTTGGGTGGTGGACCATTCTTGATACACACAGGGAATCTGTTGAGCATGAAAAACCCTGCAGCGTTGTAGTTCTTGACACAAACCAGGGCGCCTGGCACCTACCACCATAACCCCGTTCAATCTTTTGTCTTGCCCATTCACCCTCTGAATGGCACTCATACATAATCCATTTCTCAAGGCTTAAAAAATCTTCTTTAAACTGTCTCCTCCATTCCGATTACACTGATTGAAGTGGATTTAACAAGTGACATCAATAAGAGATCATAGCTTTCACCTGGATTCACCTGGTCAGTCTATGTCGTGGAAAGAGCAGGTGTTCTTAATGTTTGTACACTCAGTGTATATAATTGCATCACTGAACGTTAATGTTAGGTTGTTAATGATGGATTGCATCATGGAACAGAGGACAAAGACCAGTCATCACTGGCTAGAATCCTCCAACACTCCTCTCCAAACAAGCAATTTCTTTGTTAGAATTCATAAGCATGAGTAGGAATCAACACTTCAAAGGGAAACAAATTGAACAAACAAACAGACAGGATGAATATGGAAAATAACAGGCTGGCAATCTGTCTCTGTGTAGGGTTTTTAATTGGTGTGTTGTAATTAGTCCAGTTAAAGCTGTGTTGTTGGTCATGCTGCTCTAGCAGACTAATGGGCTGAGTATGGAGCTAAGTGGGTGCATGTCCACGGCTGTGCCAGCCAGCCAGCCAGTGGTTTATGAGCCACTCTCATTCACTTGTTCCTTAACACTCTCCCTGCTTGATTATGGATGTGTAGCCTTGGTGTGTGTGTGAGTGTGTACGTACATGTGACACAAACCCGGGGGGGGGGGGTATTGCATATGTGTTTATGAAAGGAAAAAAAGCATTTCCAATGCCTTTTGGGGGAGGCATGTTGACCCAAAGCATGATGTAATTCAATAATCCTGTCACTATAATTTTCCCACTTCTTTTAATGGGCAGGAGTTTAATCCAGGTTCTGTAGTAGGGCCCCATAATTTTCTCTGGGCGAGGAGTTTTTCCTGCTCCATCCATTTTACTGATATATATCACTGTTTATAAATATTTATGCACATAACAGCTAATAAAGTCAGGTCTGACTAGGAACTGGACGGCTTTCCAGTTTTAATTTTGAAGATATTATATATTGTTGGTGGAGACGCCAAAAAGCTGTATCCACCCTTTTAATAATAATAACAGCTTGTTTTCTCATGTAAAATGAAAATGACAAACAGACCTTCACCCCTATAAGTATGCATATACATACACAAACATACCCTCATATGTCCATGTCTGCTCCGTACCCTGATGCTGTGAAGTGGGTGGATGGATGGGCCGGGGCATTCTATACAAACAGAGGGAGTTGTGAGGAGACACCTGTAGCTCTCAAGCCTCTTTCTCCTCGGCTCCTGGTACAGTATCAGTGTCCTTTTGATGTACGATTTGTTATTGGTTTTGGGGCCCGGGGCAGCAACGTTTCAAATGTGTTAAGTGGATCGGCTGTCAGAAAGTTCCACAGCCATTCTTTTTGAGTGATTCTTTTAGTATTATTTGTTTTTACTTTGAGATTAGCCCCCCCTTTCCCCACACTGCCCCCCTTCCCCCAGTGCACCTCTTCTATCACAGTGAAAGGACACACACACCCCATCCTCCACACCCGCAGTATCAGGGCCACATGTGAATGTGACAGACAGGAGTACACACATGTGAGTATTTACAGTCTACATTTGTCAAAGCGCACATTTATCATGTGGCCCACTGGTGTCAGTGCTGCGTTCCCATGTCTCTCTCCCTCTGCTGGTACTCAGTGCGACACCCAGCACCTGCACACCTGATACACACACGCACACACACACACACACACACACACACACACACACACACACACACACACACACACACATTTTGCCTTACATTGATAAATGCACCCCTCACCACAGAAATCACTCTGAGAACTCACAATCTATCCAGTCTGGTACAGGAGAACTCGATGGGCCTAACTTTTCTACAGTCATTTTGTTGTTTGGTCTTAAGATTGTAAGGGGAAGAATTTGAAAGGTTTGCTCCATCCAACTTGCGTCCCTAGCCATTCTCTACATATGGCAGGGATAAGCCTTAAAGAGAGAGAAGTGTTGTGCCTACAGGGCTGAAGTGATTTTTATTTGGAACCACTTAATAAGATGTGTATTTTTTATATTTTTTATTTAACCTTTATTTAACTAGTCACTTAAGAACAAATTCTTATTTACAATGACAGCCTACCCCGGCCAAACACGGACGATGCTGGGCCAATTGTGCGCCGCCCTTTGGGACTCCCAATCACAGCTGAATGTGATACAGCCTGGATTCGAACCAGGGTGCACTGAGATGCTGCGCCTTAGACCGCTGTGCCACTCGGGAGCCCTGAAATTGCTTATTTTGGCAAGAAGGGTAAATAACCTCTTGTGCCTTTTAACCAATCATAAAGTGCACAGAACTGTATTAGAGTGCCTGTAAATTACACCAGTCCAAGACCAGCTTTTTACATTGGCTGCCATTCTTTACTAAACCCTCATAACAACGTATAGCTGGTTAGCTGCCAATAGCTAGCTGAATGCCATTACTCAGTCATTCTGGGAAAGGTTAATGCACTGTTCTGTACTGGTCTTGAGGTGTATAGAGTAGTATTACTTAGCTGTGAACAGATCTAATAACTGGGCCTGCACTTACCGTGTAAAAACCAAAAAGAGAATGAGGTGGGAAAGGAAGAGAGATGTGAAAATCTTATTGTGTTAAAATGTCAACACTTTTCTGTTTTTTTTCTGTTCTGGAGGAGCAGCTGCGGAGGCCTAAGCCCCGTCTCAGTGGTTTACCCCCTCCGGAGGGGGGAGCATGACAGAGTCCAAATGCCAACTCTGCCCCAACCCTCCTAAAAAGAGAGAGACCCATTAGTAAGGCTAATACACATACACACACACTCTAGCCCTCCCAAACCAGAGTCTCATTAGTGAGGCGAATTCACCCCAACCCCGTCAGAAAGTCTGCTTGTCCTTGGGCCGCTGAGTGAGATGACACAGGATGAAGTCATTCCATTTATGTTGGCACAGAGACCGGGCTGATGCCATGCCTGCCGAGAGTTCTTGGACATGTCTCACGATGGTGAGAGGGACAGGAACCAAGAGGTTTGTGTCGCAGTACGTTGGACCCACGTCCAGCATTGCCATTGTAAAGCCTGTGTTGAAAACCCCACTGAAATAAGTCAGGTGGTGACGTTGAAGAATGCATGTCGGTGAGAGTTGGGAGAGGTTCCTGTTCATGTCTCCTCTCCTAAAGCAACTTTTTTTACATGATTATTTTTGGATAATGTGTGTACCTTATTATCCATAATTCCATTCATTTTGTGCTCTCCCAGTATTTCTGAATGACAGTATTATGTCAGTGGTGTGTGATCTCACACCTAGACTGTTTTGCCACAGAAAATGTAGCGTCGTGATTTTTCCTCTCTCTGTCCGGCACTGTGTGACATACCAACCGTTGAATCAGAGGGTCCCAGAGAAATTTGACATCCCCGTCCCAAAAGGTAGCCATCGGAGGCTGGATTTTGACAGACATCCCCCCACCCCCCTTCCTTCCCATCAGAGGCCGGAGAGGAGAGGAGCTGCCCTGTCCTGTGTTTGTAGAGCAGGGGCTAGGGGGAAGTTTGACTCTGGAAAGCTTTGGCTGTGTTTGGGCAATTCATCAAAGGCTCAGCCGACCTGATGAACAAACGCTAAATTTGGGCTCCTCAAAGAGTCTCTTTCCATTACCCCCACAGGCCAACACCAGCCTCCTCCTTTTCCTTCCCCGTCGGCTCGGCTGGACTGCCCTGTCTGTCTCAGCCCTTCGTTAGCATCTCAGCAAGCCCAAGGTCAAACAACTACTCTTTCCTTCCACTGTCACTCTCCTCTAGTGTCTGTAATGCCAGCCTCAGTTTGTTAGTGCTCTGAGAGCCCCCTTCTCGGAGAGGCTAGACAGGGATTGAAACTGTCATTGACCAGAGGAGGAACTATACCACAGTGTCTCTTCTGGCACGGAACGTGTTTTTATGGATCAAAAATGTGCTTAGGTGGTGGGCGTGGCAATGAGCGTTTGCATTTTAAGCCAATTTTCTGCGATATTATAATAGATTTTTTTTACATTTTTTTTTATTTGATTGAATATCTGAAACATACAATGTACTTGCAGTATATATGACACCATACCAGTCATCCAACAGACTCCCATTCAGAGCAACACACAAAATCATCCAGGGTCAATGCCCTGCTCAAGGGCACGTTGACAGATCTCCCACCAGGCCGAAAAACGTGAACCCGAATCCCCCAAGATCCCCCCACAGTTCCCCAATACCTGTCCATCAATCATTCGAGACCCCTCCCACAGTCCCCTCACAAGAAGAACAATTTAAATTAAAAATACAATTAATTCCATTCCCCACCCCCAAGAACCCCCCAATGCACCAACAACCAAGAGAATGAACTAAAGAGAAAAAATATAAAGACAGAAGAAAACAGCAAACAGCAAGGCAAAAAAAGAAAGAAAAATTATAAATTTCAAACAAAGGACATCAAGGACAACTAACATCATTACAGCAATGCCAACTGTATATGTTTGTGTGCATGTCTGGCACTATTACATGTATGTGTGTGTGTTCTTGTATGCGTTTATTTGACTGAGAGTGTGTGTATATGCATGTGTACAAACACCTGCACGGCATCAGCCTCAGGCAAACCGGCATTAGCGGTAAAAACACTGCCCCTCAGTGTCATTCAAACGTACTATTTATTACGTTTTATTTTGACTTTATTTTTGACTTTTATCTTTGACCATCATTCTATCTCTCACACAGCAACTCCACTCCCACTTGTCTCCAATTCCACATCCCAACCCTCAGCCCATCCCATCTATCTCTGCTGGCCACCCTCTTTGGATTTCAACGCAACATATATCTTTCAACTATGCTGTGATGGTTAACGTACAATTTCAATCTATCTAATCGAGTAGAATCCACAGATTGTGAGTTGAAGATAAATACTTTTACTAAGATTATTAGTATATTGGTAATTGACTGACCCGGTCTCTCCAGATCTCCTAACAGTACTATTTATAGGGTCAATTTTAGATCAATGCTATGCATTTTCAGCCATTCCTGAGACCAGAAACAGGCTACCTGAGGGCAATACCAAAATAAATTGTCTATTGATTCTGTATCCTCACAACAAAATTTGCAGAGCTTCAATGATTTTATGCCCCAAATATTCAACGTTTTGTTGGTGGCAAGAATTCTATATAATAATTTTAGCTGAAAAGCACGAAGTCTTGCATTGTTTTATATATCATCTCATACACCCTGTACCATGGAATCGGTACATCAAAAATCTCTTCCCAACTATTTTGCAATCTGTATGGCACAGTTGTCAACATCCTGGTCCTCAAATTAAATTGGTATACTTTCCTATTTATGCTATTTTTTTCCTCCGCCAGTTTGAATCCTTTATATTGGGCAGACAGACCAGTTCCCTACCTCCTCCCACTGCCACCTGCCTCCTCCATTTTTGGGGTAATTCTGTAATCAATTAGTTGTACTCTTGGATTCAGCAGACCTTCCCGTACAATTCTGATAACATAACTCTACCATTCCAATTTACAATATAATTTAAGAACAAAATACCCTTTTCAAACATATTTCCCATAAATACAGGTATTTTATCAAGCAGCACATTTGAGTTCAGCCATAATATTTGCTGTAATATTTGTTCTATCTTTTCAGGGGAAAATTGTAGCCAGCTCTGCAATGCTTGTTTGAAAAAGAGAGACACTTTGAAAAAAGTATAATTTTCAATGAGACATTGCAATCTGCACAATGGATGAGCTTTTCTTAGTAATCTACTTGGGAACCATTTATGGTTCAAGTAAAACTTTTGAATAAGTGAAGCTTTTAGAGAGAGGTTTAGTGCTTTTATATTTAATAATCTCAACCCACCTAATTCATTTTCATTATACAGATAGGCACGCTTTATTTTGTCTGCTTTAGCGTCCCAGATAAATCCAAATATTTTTTGCTCATATGATTTGAAAAACGAATCATCAGGAGTGGGCAGCGCCATAAGTAAGTGAGTAAACTGAGATATGACTAAGGAGTTAATCGGGGCAATTTTTCCATAAATAGACAGGTATTTACCTCTACATGGTTGCAGGATCTTGTCTATTTTTACAAGTTTTCTATTGAAATTCATTGTGGAGAGCTTATTTATATATTTTGTGATATGAATACCAAGTATGTCTACTTCACCATCAGCCCATTTTATAGGTAAACTGCAGGGTAATGTAAAAGTTTTTTAAAGATCCAATACACTTATCATAATTAGGTTTTAGTCCAGAGAGTACGGAAAAGTTATCAAGATCTTCAATGAGATATTGCAGGGATCTATCTTGCGGACTTAATATAAAATTCTGCCATAGAGCTGAGATTTTTACATTTTTAATTTAAAGCTAGTTTCCTGGAATTCTATGCATTTTTGCCAAGGATAATGCTGTTTTGCTCAAACATAATATCAAAATGGATACTGCTAAATTGATTGTTTTGGGAGTTTTCAATTCTCCCTGACTGTCTAGCTGAATATTATTATAATCAGTTTTTTTACCCAACGCTTAGGTGGCCCGCCCAAGAATTACAATGGCAGAAAAATCCCTGCACTTGAGGAGAAGAGGAAGAAAAGGGATAGAGGTGGAGAGAGAGAGAGAGAGAGAGAGAAAGCCGAGGGTGCACTGCCGCTCTATGTGAAAGGAGGACAAAGGTCCAGTCCAAAGCCCTGACACCATGTGAAATCCTTTGTAAAAACAACTGTAATTAGAGGGCAGAGCCTGCTTTTGTGCCAAAGGGCTTTGTGAGGGTGGTACTGGTGGGGTGGGAGGTTACTTCCCAGTCCAAGGCTGGAGCAAGGCTGAAGAACAACCCTCTGTTAATTGGGTTCTAAGAATCCTTTCCCCTTGTCTTCTGAAACATACACATCTAGTTTTCTCTTTTTTTGTGTGTGTGTTCTGGGATTGTCAAAGATATGGCCTAGCAATTCATTGTGACCAAAAATAAGTGTGTTCTTGATCATCCCGATAATAGGCCTATTCCATCCTTAGAGGACTTGAAAGGAAAGGACAAACCATTTATCAGCAAATGACAAAAATGTCACTCTTCTCAGTCTGTCAAAGTGAGTATAGAACAGGTGCTTGTGATCTCATTTACACCTCCAAGCTGCCCATCCACACCTATAAGAGGAATGTAGATTAGCATTACGGCCATCCAGCTACACCACCCCGGTATCTCTTTAATTTCAAGGTTTCTCCAGCCTATTTTCATGTTTATCTTCTCTTCTGGGACATGAAGCAGGTCACATGGCTACAGCATGTAGCTGGTTGTGGTTGCACTTTCTCCTGCTACTCCAGCAACTCCTTGCACTTGTTCTTTGGTCCCTTGAATCTCCAGCTAGACAATGAGGATAATTCAGCACAAAGGCTATTCTTCTAACTGTCTGTGGTCATAGGGAGAGGTGAAGATTCAGTTAGTGTGTATAAAGTCTAGTATACTTTAATAAACGTACAGATTTAGGCCCAACATAGAGTGTTCTCTTTAGGCCTTGTCTAACTTTGGCAGTAAGTCCTGGCCATCCTTGCGGACTTGGGGAGTGTTAAACGGGTGGGAGATGGTGTTAAACGGGTGGGAGATGTCCGTCCTCACTCTGGGGGTGTCAGAGCTATTTGGTTTCCCTGGGTTTCCGAAACTTAGACTCACAGAAGCCACACAGCAATGTCAGCAATGCTGCAAGATGAGAGTGATACTACCCCCCCCCCCCCCCCCTCCATTACCACATGCAGGGGTAACTGCAATGCACAATGGGGTTGTAACATCATCTGACGGATGGTTCCTGCCTGATTTCAGCTTTCACGATTGCCTATTAGGTCACCGTAAATGTGCTTCCAAATCAAAAGCGAGTTGGATCATGTTTAATTTATAGCAGGAAACCTTTGTGCACTGCATGTTTTTTTCCTCTCAGCTGTTTGAAGTTTTATGTCCTTGGAATGTGCAAGAGGGAGCGGCTTTGGCTCTTTACTTTGGGCATTTGTGCTGCATTTTGTTTAAGCGTAGGCCTAAATGTATTCTGCATCTGTGCAAACCTGAACGTGCATCTTTTGTAAGGGATCCTTCAGTTGTCCTACAGTATTTTACTAGTACTAGTCACCCTAGTACTTTCAATATTGCTTCGACCCTTGCATTTAGGAAGTACAAGCTCCAATAGAGCAGGCTTTTGCAAAACCTTATCACATTTCCATTGGTGCTCCAAATTATAACAGGGAACATGAAAGAGAAAACCCGTTCCTACAACTGTCTTACTCCAGGTCCATTCCTGGAAGTGTTTAGAAATGTCTCTCTCCTTCTTTTTTTTCTCTTTCATTTTTTTGCGGAGCCCGTCAGTTTGAACTGTGGGTGATCAGTGCTGGGACCAGTATGCTTTGATTACAGCTTCATCCCGTTGCTGTGCCCTTTGATGTGGTTTCCCTGCTGTCCAGGGCCGCAGTGGCCACCAGCCAGCCTCTTGTTATTTCAAAGGGGGCATCCTCACTGGACTCGGATGGCCTGGGCTGACCAGGCAGATGACCACCGCAGGCATGGCTGGATACTGATACACCAGGCTTTAGTGTGATAATCCTAGCCACTCATGAGGTTTAATGGGGCTATAGGCTCTGCACTTCAACCATAAAGCTGTTTATTCACACTGAGCTAACTAGCCCCGTAATGCAGTGGTTCCTAAAATGTTTCACTCGGCCCCCCCCTTCCAGCATTGGCGAACCCCCCCCCCCCGCGCACAGCACTGTTCATGACACAAACTGTTCACACCTCTTGTTGATGGAGAGAATTTAGCAGGTTTAAAGCTTATTTTCTGTAACTCTACACATTTTTTCAAGGGGTGCAAAGAACATTTAGCAGTTTTAAAGCAAATTTTCATGCAATTTTATACATTTTCCCATGTCTAATGTATATTCATGTGATATTTGAGTGACTAAAAAATTACAACAATATCTATGGGCAAAAAAATAAATAAATGAAAAAACGTTACCTGACATGGGCTCGTTGACCTGGACATTTCTGACAGGTTATAAACAGCTCTCTAAGATATCCAATGACTGACATGACAAGAGGAAACTGATAATGCACTACCCAATTTCAAAATGACACCTTGTGCATTCTACTATTACAACGTTCAAGAGTAAGTTTAAAGCCGGACTGAGGTCCCCCTGCGCCCCACAGTTTGGGAACCACTGCTGTAATGTACACTCTACTGTATATGAATAGGTAATAATCATGTTTGGTCACACGCACAGGCTTTGTCGTTAAGTGAGACTTTATTGGTTCTATGTTATGTAGTTTATTCAAATGGCTTGTTATTATTTTCTTTGTGTATACAGTAGCCTACATAATGTAGTGTAGGCCTACTGTATTTTTGCTTTGCAAGTAGGCCTACATTAGGCTATATTGTTTTTGTTGGCTAGTAATCACTTAAACAGGGTGAGTGTTTATCGAAAGATTTGTGTTGGATGTTCTGCTAGGTTAACATTAGTATTGCTCATTGAAACTACAGATGTACATAACAAACCACAATGTAGGCCTATACAGCAGTTAGGACTCAATGAAAGTTGACCTGAAAGGTTGCTGCTGGTAAACGATGGTAAACACAACTGTTCTAAACAAAGAAATCCTAGGTACTTTCCTTGGAGCCAGCACCCTACTGCAGTGCATATTATGGTGTGCTATATGAACTGTGTCCTGATACTGGCGGACAGATGAAATTAAAGCCAGGTATAGCCTCTCCCTTTCCATGATTCCATGTGAGGAAGAACCCCCCCCCCCCCCCCCCCCCCCCCCCCCCGCTGAGCAGAATGCTCTGAGTACAGAAAGTGTCCAAAGATTTTCCAACAGTCCGGAAGACGAGCCCTTTCCGTTTTTCATCTTTTCAATGTGGGAAATATTGTGATATTGCATGGTGGTGTAATGGAGACATGCAACATGGGCACAAAATGTTCTTGAAATAGTCCAAAGGATATGGTAAACATTTTATTGTGTGGCGGAGGCCCAACTGTTGGTTGGGTATGGTTTTATCAGAAAGTCCACAGTGTGTTTTGAATCAAACCACAGTTATTTCAAGGGAATGGGCAGGGCAGAGAGGTCTGACCTAAAGGGAGGTCTGAGCTAAAGGGGAGTATATTTTAGGGAGTTATTACATTATAGAACCCAGCCAAAGGACGGAACACAGCTGGACTGTAATCTTTAATGTGGTGTAGGCCATGACGTGGGTGGGGTCATAATGAAGTGGTTTGAGGTAAAACAAAAAGGTGTCTTGATACCAAAACCGTGATTATTTCATAACTTAACTTGACAGCTGATTTTTTTGGTCAGTTTCATTTGTAAACTTGGTGTTAGGTCATTATTCTCTCTTACACATCCCTCTGGCTGGAAATCCGCGTTATAATGCGCTTGACATTTAAAATAATAATTTCCAATTGAGCCGACATACAGTATGCAGCGTTTATCTTGAATGCAGATAGGCGACAAAGCGCGATCGGATTGAATCCTGGCCTTAGAAACCTCTCAATAATAGTCGGTGATTGTCTGAATAACATCCTAAAATAAGCAGGTCAGAAGATTTTCATTTTCCTGTTGTGATTATGAAATAAATCAGACTCATAATACATTGTTTCTAGTCTAGTTTGTTTGGCTGTTTACTAGCTAGTAGCCTCGTCGAAAAACTACGTGATTTTGAAGGTATGGCAACGCGAGACACATGCCGCGTTCAAACTAACTGAGAACTCGGAAATGAGAACTGGGAAATCTCCGACTTCCTACTTCAGTGCATTTGAAATAACTGGGAACTCGGAAAAAAAGGAGCTGAGACTGAGAAAAATCGATTATAACGGTAATCAAACTCGGAGTTTCAACTCGGGCAACTTTCTAGAGCTCCGACTTTCCGACCTGAAGATCATTGACGTCATGATTTGACCTCATATTTTTCCGAGTCCCCAGTTGTTTTGAACGCGGCATAACTTGCTTGTGGGGGTAATACTACTACTGATGATGATGATGAGGATGATGACCTCCGTTCCTCCAGCTGCTGTGTGCTGCAGAGGCCTTGATTGGGTTAAAAGTCGACAAGCATCATCATGAACATCCTATCAGTGGGCTAGTGCGCAGTCCCACACCCAGACCACCGCCTGCGTTTACGGAGACAGGGTGCATGTATGTGTCATTCCGGCAGAACGCTTCTCAGTGAGAAACGACCTTCTTTCGCCGCGACGTGTTCCTCTCTTTCTGAGTGTTTTGTTAAACTAGTGGTGGATACTGTAAACGTAATCCGTTTTCGGTTAATACATTCAATTTAGGCGAGTGCGAACGTTTCGTTCGCAAGCATCCAGAGCTTGAACACTTCGATAAGGTACCGTATCAAAAATCCATTAAATGTCTGCTGTGCATTGATCCTCTGAAAAATACTGCTTTAAAACCCATAATCTTAATGGTTTATAAATGTATATTTGTGTCTGTTGTTCCAACTGTTTTGGCTACTAAAGTGGGAGTTTAGGATACGATGTAGATAGCGGATTCCTTCTCCGCTGTTACAAGGTACTGGAACGAAATAATGAAAAGTGATGTTTCGCTGAATGGGATGCACCGGTCTTTTGCTGAACGCTGGTGTAGCTTCCTATCGGAATGTTTTTAACCTCATCATGTAATCTACATAACTTTAGTTGATCAACATTATATTTGGTAGGCTAATATGGACATACTTCGACAAAACAGAGAAACTTCTTCAGTTTGACAGCAGCTTAGTTAGAACGTTAGTGGTCATTCAGCCTACCTTTAAAGTTGAAACAAAACTACATTTTACTCAAATGATTTAATATGGTTTCATATCTCATAGTGAAGCAACATTATAGTTTATTTTCTTATTTAATCATAATGCTCTCTCTGGAGCAATGCATTGTAATACATTATGGCTAAAGTATAAAATAGAAAAAATAAATATGCTGCTTGTCTTCATTTCAGCTTCACATTGATTGGTCAAGGCATGATGACGGTATGACACCAAACCAGCTTATTTACCTATTTAACTTGATACAATGCAGTAGCCTTGAGCGAGAACGCCATATAGGTATGTAAAACCCAGCTGTGGAACTGGGCCAAAGTTTCAGGCTTGTCATAAGTTTCTCAGACACTATTAGAATATGAATGTCAAAGTCCTCATAGTCCTCTCGGGCATGTACTCGTAGTTTCCAGGATAAATTCTGTTATTAGGCGGAAGTTATTAACTGTCTTGACTGAGTCCTCTTATTAATGATTGTCCTATTAGCTTTAAATACAGGAATGAGGTACTTTGCCTCCTGCTGCGTACCTCGTAGTTGCACAGATTCACCCCAAATTAATCACAAACTCAACATGAATGCAGAAAAATGCATCCGTTATTCTAAATCTTTGCAGTTTCCACAAACCTCATTGTGTCGGTCGTAAGCATAGTGTGACCGTCAATTCTTAAAACCAAAATGTGTAACATACCAGTGTTTGCAGATACACACAAAAAATAGATATATAAATAGTTTATTAAATAAGTAATTGTTAAGGACTTGTCCTCAGTGTTCTTTTTTAGGACAGTCATTCCACACTGTAATCTGTCCGTTGTTTCCTGAGGGCCACAGACCCCTGTTTGTGTCAGACTACAGACTGGCCTAGATGTCTCACCTGGATTTCAGCGCTCAGTATTGGAGCCCACACAGCCATCTAAATTCCTGTGGCCGTGGAGCAATGTTGAAGGAAGATGTGTACAGGTAGAGGGATGCAACTGATTTTTTAGCCAAGCATAGTCATGTTTTTCATATCACAGTTCATATCACAAAGATCCAGACTACTCTCTTAAGTCTCTTTTTCATACTTAATCATTTCATTGCCACCTTTCAGCTTTTCTATCATTTTTGGTAACTTGTGATTTTTGGTCAACTAGAAACGTAACCTTCATTTCCACTGCACTGCCTGCTATTCGGAGCCCTTCAGACAGAGTGAGGTTGAAGTTCTCCTTCCCCCCCCCATTCCCACAGCTCTGACCTGACTGGGCTGTCAGTCTCATGTTACCCCCTACCTTATTCATGTTGAGGCATCGCAGAACACAGTCATTCACATTCACTGCATCATGGCTGTTTCCCTGCATGGAGAAAAGGTTTTCCTAGAAGGCTATATTGTATATCTTAATGGGTGTCGGTTGAACACAAACACATCAAGCTTTGTTTGGCGTCAATATATTTGATGTAGCCTACGATTGTGTGTGTGTACTGTGTTCATATGCGATCACATGGAGCCAAGCCAAACTTGGAGGAATGGGACCGTAGTGAGTTTGAGGGAACGTAATTTGCAAGAAGCTGTGTCATGTGTAAAGTTTGTCTTGACAGATGTGAATATTTTTAAATGCAAAATCTCTACAAGGTTCAGTAAAGAAAGTAGCCTTTAAAAAAGTTGCATATTTTATCAAATAGGAAAATAAAGAAGAATAGAAGCCACATTCAGTAGATTTGTTTTCTAAGGCAATATTTATGCGTTATGATATGGTAGTAATAATGTGTTGTGATGTACAGGGGGATTTTCTGCACTGCTTTACATTTCCATCTAGTGCAGTTCCATATCTATCTCTCGGTCCTAGGCGTGATGTGGATGAAGTAGACCGTACTGTGTGGGAACTAGTGAGAAGTAGTTTTTTTTTCTCCCCACCTCAGCCATTAGTTATTGTAGGGAGATGAGGTTCTCTCAGGACTCCCAGTCACATTAGACTGAGAGAGATTTATTTATCTGGGTTCACGTCAAATCTGTTTCAGCGGGGGTTGGTGTTTTGCAACCTTCCAACTTAACAACCAACCACAACCGTGCATTACCTGTGAAAGGCAATTCACTACTTTTTTTAAGTGTGTCAAGCCATATCATGGCAAAAACATATTTTTTATTTTATCTTACTCCAAAATGTCCCAACTGAAGTCATTTTATATTACACATAGCCTGAAAGTATTAATTTTAAGAGAGTGATAGAGTCATAGGGTCTGAAATGCTAGCAACATGAACACTTGAAGACCTCTGTTTAATCTTATTCTGTTGGAAATATTTTATACTTTTCATAATGTAGAAATAGCCTATCTCATACTCCATGAACAGAGGCTGCCAATTCATACCCTATCGTATCGTATTCATACATTATACATCATACTATTTAGACAAAAATGGCAGTGAGGAAGGTAGAGAAATATGGTAAAGTAACTGACTAATATTTCACATTTAGCTTTAATTCAGAAAATCAATGAGGATTGATCACTAATTAACTTTGTGTAGCTTGTATCTGTTCCCAGTCTCCTGGCCTAGAAAGAACAAGTTAATGATCTGTTTTCCTGACTGGTCATTGCATTCTGTTTTGATCTGAGTTTTGAGTGTGAACCCTTGCACTGTTTACTGTCTCATTCTCTCCCCTTCGCCCACGCTACTCCCTGGCTCCAGGCCTCCTTTCCTCTCGTTGCCCCATTCAGCTCAGCTCACCAGCTCTGTGTGAATAGAGTCAATGTTCATCTGAATGTCAACATGACTAGCTACAGTTAAGAGCTAACTATTGGCCTGTCTGCTTTACCTCCCCTTTTCCGTTTATGTTCTGCAGAGGAGTGGCAAACCCTGCGCCAGGCCAGCAGGAGGAGGACGATGGCCCTGAGTGACGCCAATGGTGACCTCCTGCTCCTCAGCAATGGCAGCCTGTCACCCAGCGTCACAGAGGCCAGTGCGAGCCTCAGCAGCACGGAAAGAAGGGACGTCAGCGTTGTATCCACACCCAGAACACAGCGGAGGCAGAGGCACCAACCAAGGCCAACACCACCGCACAAGGAGCTGCAGCAGAGATCCAGAGTGAGTCAGAATGGAAGCATCATCAAGCAGAATGGTTCCCTAAGGGCCCCTTCCTCTTCCTCCACCTCATCACACCTCACAGACTCTCAAAGGTTGTCCAAGCTCCTGCCCTCCACAACCTCCTTCCCCTCTACTCCTCTGCTGTCTCCACCTCCCCCGTGCTGCCACCGCTGCCCATTCCATCCCCCCCTGTGCTGCCACGGCAACCAGCAGGAGTGCCACATCTTCCAGACCCATGCCCCTGCCCTGCCCCTTCACCCGGGCTCCTGCTGCCTGCAGGCCTCTCCTCCATCCCTTTGTTTACACCACTGCTGGCAGGAGCACATCCAGAACCAGCCCAATGTGGCTGGCCTCAGGTACGTGTGTGATGACTGTGTGTTTCTGTGTGTACGCCGGTTCGTGCTTCTCTCTGCAACGGGGTGGCCTTAGGCATATCTCTATTACCCTGCCTCTCCAACAGAAGCCCTTTCATTGCGTTTCCTTGCCAAATGGCTGCTGACTGAATGCTTACTAACATATCACAGTATTTAGGGATAATGTTAGGGGTGCTATGTAGTACCATTATGCACATGGCTGTTTAAGAATCTGTACATGCATGTAACTGTAGCCTTGCCTTTTCCCCCAGTTATGCCTCAGAGGAATGTTTTTTGAGTCTGTTTATGTAGGGTAGGTTTTAAGTTCTGATGTGATATCAGTGTGATATCTGAAACATTTTCGACATTTGACATGGTTAAGTAGTACTTTTGCATTACACCATGTCAGTCATGTAACTGCTTGCATGCTACAGAATTGGACCCTGTATTGAGAAATCATAGTTAGAACTGCCCTTTTCTCCTAACACATATCTAAATTCAGCTCTATAATCCCTCTGCCTGCCTGTTGACCCATTCCTGATTGTTCTGCTGTGTGGAGGTCAAGGTGATTTCCTAGGGAGATAACCTGTGGTCCCAGGGGTGCCAACCCAGCAGATGCAGGGAGGAGGAGGGGTCAGCCAGCCAGGCACCCAGGTAGCACAATACCAGCCCCAGAGCCACCCCTTCTGCACCCCCAACCCCAATAAAAGAGAGCTTTGAGAGCCCCAGGGGCTGCAGGGCCGCTGTCCCTCCTCAGGCCCCAGCCTGTCCCGTCAATCCACAGGGACTGTCCCCCTGGCCTCTCCCAAGCCTCCCCTCGCTCATCAGCATTGAGGCTCTTCTAGGACAGGTGCTGATGGTTTCATGGTCTGGCTGTCCTCTTTCCCAGGCAAACACAATGCAGACAGTACCAACACACAGCTCAGCCAGACGAGATAATCTCTACAAGTATGTCTGGCCGGGGACAGAGGTTTCCTCTGTGTGGCTTCTCCCTGATGTCATAACTCAAATCATTTTGCGTAACTGCCATTTCCTGCAATCTAGAACACAAAAATAGCCATTAGGGTGTGGTGTCTGGCCTTAAATTATAACAAATAAAGTTAAAAAAAATATACATATACACATATACTGTTCAAAAGTTTGGGGTCACTTAGAAATGTCCTTGTTTTTGAAAGAGAAGCACATTTTATGTCCATTAAAATAACATCAAATTAATCAGAAATGCAGTGCAGACATTAATGTTGTAAATGACTATTGTAGCTGGAAACAGCAGATTTTTTAAAATTGAATATCTACATAGGTGTACAGAGGCCCATTATCAGCAACCATTACTCCTGTGTTCCAATGGCATGTTGTGTTAGCTAATCCAAATGTATCATTTTAAAAGGCTAGTTCATCATTAGAAAACCCTTTTGCAATTATGTTAGCACAGCTGAAAACTGTTGTTCTGATTAAAATAGTAATAAAACTGGCCTTTAGACTAGTTGAGTATCTGGAGCATTAGCATTTGTGGGTTCGATTACAGACTCAAAATGGTCAGAAACAAAGAACTTTCTTCTGGAACTTGTCAGTCTATTCTTGTTCTGAGAAATTAATGCTATTCCATGCGAGAAAATGCCAAAAAAATTGAAGATCTCGTACAACGCTGTGTACTACTCCCTTCACAAAACAGCTCAAACTTGCTCTAACCAGAATAGAAAGAGGAGTGGGAGGCCCCGGTGCACAACTGAGTAAGAG
Organism: Oncorhynchus clarkii lewisi; assembly: GCF_045791955.1. Taxonomy (NCBI): domain Eukaryota; kingdom Metazoa; phylum Chordata; class Actinopteri; order Salmoniformes; family Salmonidae; genus Oncorhynchus; species Oncorhynchus clarkii. Next base: position 68,997,351 of record NC_092150.1, on the reverse strand, counting down.
GACAAGTACATTAGAGTGTCTAGTCTGAGAAACAGACGCCTCACAAGTCCTCAACTGGCAGCTTCATTAAATAGTACCCACAAAACACCAGTCTCAACGTCAACAGTGAAGAGGCGACTCCGGGATGTTGAGTTCCTCTGTCCAGTGTCTTGTGTTCTTTTGCCCATCTTAATCTTTTCTTTGTATTGGCCAGTCTGAGAAATATATTTTTCTTTGCAACTTTGCCTAGAAGGTCAGCATCCCGGAGTCGCCTCTTCACTTTTGATGTTGAAACTGGTGTTTGGCGTGCATTCGAAAAGTATTCAGACCCCTTGACTTTTATCAGATTTTGTTGCATTACAGCCTAAATCTAAAATGCATTAAATTGTTTCCCCCCCTCATCAATCTACACACAATACACCATAATGACAAAGCGAAAACAGGTTTTTCGAATTTTTAGCAAATATATAAAAAATACAAAACTGAAATATCACATTTACATAAGTTTCAGACCCTTTCATCAGAACTTTGTTGAAGCACCTCTGGCAGTGATTACAGCCTCGAGTCTTCTTGGGTGTAAAACTACAAGCTTGCTAGACCTATATTTGGTGAGTTTCTCCCATTCTTCTCTTCAGATCCTCTCAAGCTCTGTCAGGTTGGATGGGGAGCGTCGCTGCAAGGTATTTTCAGGTCTCTCCAGAGATGTTCGATCGGGTTCAAGTCCAGGCTCTGGCTGGTCTACTCAAGGACATTCAGAGATTTGAACCGAAGCTACTCCTGCGTTGTCTTGGCTGTGTGCTTAGGGTCATTGTCCTGATGGAAGGTAAACCTTCGCCTCAGTCTGTCCTGAGCACTTTGGAGCCTGACTAGTCTCCCAGTCCCTGCCGCTGAAAACATCCCCACCGCATGATGCTGCCACCACCATGCTTCACCGTAGCGATGGTGCCAGGTTTCCTCCAGACGTGACGCTTGGCATTCAGGGCAAAGAGTTAATTCTTGGTTTCATCAGACCAGAGAATCTTGTGTCTCATGGTCTGAGAGCCTTTAGGTGCTTTTTGGCAAACTCCAAGTGGGCTGTCATGTGCCTGATTGGTGGAGTGCTGCAGAGATGGTTGTCCTTCTGGAAGATTCTCCCATCTCCACAGAGGAACTCTGAAGCTCTGTCAGAGTGACCATCCGGTTCTTGGTTACCTCCCTGACCAGGCTCTTCTTCCCCGATTGCTCTGTTTGGCCGTGCAGCTAGCTCTAGGAATAGTCTTCCATTTAAGAATTATAAAGGCCACTGTGTTCTTGGGGACAGACAATGCTGCAGAAATGTTTTGGTACCCTTCCCCAGATCTGAGCCTTGACACAATTTTGGCTCGGAGCTCTATGGACAATTCCTTTGTCCTCATGGCTTGGTTTTTGCTCTGACATGAACTGTCAACTGTGGTATGGGACCTTATATAGACAGGTGTGTGCCTTTCCAAATCATGTCCAGGTGGACAGGTGGACTCTAATCAAGTTGTAAAAACATCTCAAGGATGATCAATGGAAACAGGATGCACCTGAGCTCAATTTCGAGTCTCGTAGCAAATTAGAATTTGGTTTGGTCCCCCCAAAAAGTTACATATTGCAGCTTTAATTTTACGTAGTGGCCAGTCCACAAGGTGGTGCAGCACCGCTCTTACATTCTTTGGGAGAGAACTCTGCCACGTTTGTTGTCAAACATTTTTTTAAGCGAGACGCATTTAGCAAGTCGTTTTCCCCGCCTTCCTGCAAACCACAGACTGAAATATATTTTACACTGGAGCCATTTAATGCTTTCCTTAATCATTTACTTACTTTGTGTATTTTGTTATTTATCTCCAACTCCACAGCATACAAAATAAAAGTAAATATTGCAGTTACTCATGTCAGCTCCTCTTTATGGTAGCAAGTAGTTATGGAGAGGTTCATTTGTGTAAAACCATATTTTTGCTTACATCTTTTCGCATGGAAATTTCCTACCGAATTGAGTTAGATCCCTGTAACTTCATTAGAGAAATGTCTTCTGTGGCTGTGAGAGATTAGGTATATACTCGTATCAGGTGCCGGTGTGCGCACAGCAAACTCCATCCACGCACATTAGGAGTTGGGTGGGCAAGGTGTGGCAAAGGATATCATTGCAGCCATTTGGATGCATTCGCTGGCATCTGTGGCTTTCTTAAAAAAAATGATATATTCTGTGTCTGAATAAAGAGCTGATGTTCCTCAGCCGCTGTATTTAGTAAATAGGTCCCTCTTGTTCTGTGATGACAGGTTTGAATTACAGGCCGACGTTGAGTTGCTCTCAGTTCCAATCCCCTGTACAGTAGTATTGTGTCTCCAGAGAGATTGGAGATGGAAAGATAAGAGGGAAGGATAAGCCTGGCTGTCTGGTACACAGTCTCCGAGTCCCTGACTGGCCCCAGACGTTCAGGGCTTTGGGCCTCTCCTTTTACCCTCGTGTTGGAGCACAGTGCGCCACAGAATCCCTCCTCGCATGGAGGGAGAGGCTTTTTAATGCCTCGGTAATTTGAGGGTACGCAGTCAGACAAGATCGTGTCAAATATCAATTTGATCTCAAAGGCTGTGATCCGTGAGATTAGGCAGGGGATTACATGTATGATTACAGCACTTGGCTGTTACGCCCTGCTTTATAGAGGCCCCTTCCTCCTCCCCCTCCCGATAAGGTTGCACTGGAGTTTCTTCCTCAGGCATTTCAGGCCTTTGTGTGTTTGTCCAAGAACTATACATTTAGGAACTACAGTATATAACTCCTCTTGAGAATACATGGAAAGTATTAATCCACCCATTGTAAGATTATAGTCTCTCTTTCTGTGTGTATGTGTTTTACTCTGAGAAGTAAATGGATTTATCCTTGAATGTCATGACCAAAATCCACTATTAAGGAGAAGGCCAGCTCAGCAGATCTGTTGAGTAGATGAAGGATCTCTCTGTCTGGGTCTGGGAAATGCATTAAGATTGGCAGTGTCTGAATGGTAAGATTATCCTTCATGGTGACTTTGTTTTTTTATGATTTGAGGATCATGGGGAAACAGTCAGAGCTGGTTTCTTCCAAGCCTGTAATTGTCTTGATAGAACACTCTCAAGGAACCTTTCAGCTCCTGCTGGTCTCCCAGAGAGAGAGTGAGAGAGCTGCGTCCACCTGTGCTGCCGAGACTGGCTTGACCTTCCAAGGCTGAACAACCCCCAAAGAGCCCGCTGACACTGAACTATTCAGGGTCATGTCATGTTTGTAACCTCTTCCTTCACACTCCACTCACCCGGGGAGGGGTTTTGCCCGTGCGTTGCTTCCTGCTACAGTACATTCATGTTATTGTAGCGGCCACAAGTTTGGATTGGTTTCATACTTTCTCAGATAGCCGGCATATTTTTAGTTTGATTTTGTACCAAGTACCATTTTTTTGGTTTCCATGGTGTGCAGAAAGACATATAAAACATGACACCTCATCCAGCTGGAATGTTTCATCATATTGGATGAATTAAAACATTTCTATCAGTTGAATATGTGATTATGACTAGGGGCCATATATGGAAACATGCAGAAAAGCCTTGATATGAATGCATAGACCCTCTTTTAAAAAAATCATGCCTCAGATAACTTTCACCCAGTGCGAGATCATTTTTGGAGACATTAACTAATATGCCAAGCTGTCTGACAGCTGCAAGTCCTGACCAGCCAGGCGGCCTGAAATTGATCTTTGTGCTATGGATTTCAGGGTGTCAGTTTGACAAGGCTTTGCACATTATAAAGAATAACAACTGTTTGCTATGCCTGCTGCGGTCTGAGGGAGCCTGGAGTCCTGGACCTGATGTGAACCCCTGTGAAGTAGCGGCAGGGCTCTTCACGCTACCGTTTTATCCATTTGGCCCATTAACCACTGTACAGGACATCCATCACGCCCAGCCTCAGCCTTGACTTATGAAGAAGCACCCTGGTGTCTCTGGGGAGATCAGGGGAAAGGAGAGATGAGCACTGCCTTCCCCAGAAAGATGAGGGAAGGAGGGAGGGAACCACCCAGTTTGCTTCCAGAGCCTTCCATTGGCTTCTTAGAACAGGTCTGCATCTATGTGGAGTGAGTTAAGCCCACAGATAGGTCAACACTACCCTGTTTCTGCCCTCAGGGTTGCTATGTTGTACATAGTGTTTTTACCTCATGCATACAGTGGGGCAAAAAAGTATTTAGTCAGCCACCAATTGTGCAAGTTCTCCTACTTAAAAAGATGAGAGAGGCCTGTAATTTTCATCATAGGTACACTTCAACTATGACAGACAAAATGAGGGAAAAAAATCCAGAAAATCACATTGTAGGATTTGTAATGAATTTATTTGCAAATTATGGTGGAAAATAAGTATTTGGTCACCTACAAACAAGCAAGATTTCTGGCTCTCACAGACCTGTAACTTCTTCTTTAAGAGGCTCCTCTGTCCTCCACTCGTTACCTGTATTAATGGCACCTGTTTGAACTTGTTATCAGTTTAAAAGATACCTGTCCACAACCTCAAACAGTCACACTCCAAACTCCACTATGGCCAAGACCAAAGAGCTGTGAAAGGACACCAGAAACAAAATTGTAGACCTGCACCAGGCTGGGAAGAATGAATCTGCAATAGGTAAGCAGCTTGGTTTGAAGAAATCAACTGTGGGAGCAATTATTAGGAAATGGAAGACATACAAGACCACTGATAATCTCCCTCGGGTGAAAATTATCACAAGAATCCCAGAACCACACGTGGGGACCTAGTGAATGACCTGCAGAGAGCTGGGACCAAAGTAACAAAGCCTACCATCAGTAGCACACTACGCCGCCAGGGACTCAAATCCTGCAGTGCCAGACGTGTCCCCCTGCTTAAGCCAGTACATGTCCAGGCCCGTCTGAAGTTTGCTAGAGAGCATTTGGATGATCCAGAAGAAGATTGGGAGAATGTCATATGGTCAGATGAAACCAAAATATAACTTTTTGGTAAAAACTCAACTCGTCGTGTTTGGAGGACAAAGAATGCTGAGTTGCATCCAAAGAACACCATACCTACTGTGAAGCATGGGGGTGGAAACATCATGCTTTGGGGCTGTTTTTCTGCAAAGGGGCCAGGACGACTGATCCGTGTAAAGGAAAGAATGAATGGGGCCATGCATCGTGAGATTTTGAGTGAAAACCTCCTTCCATCAGCAAGGGCATTGAAGATGAAACGTGGCTGGGTCTTTCAGCATGACAATGATCCCAAACACACTGCCCGGGCAACGAAGGAGTGGCTTCGTAAGAAGTATTTCAAGGTCCTGGAGTGGGCTAGCCAGTCTCCAGATCTCAACCCCATAGAAAATCTTTGGAGGGAGTTGAAAGTCCGTGTTGCCCAGCAACAGCCCCAAAACATCACTGCTCTAGAGGAGATCTGCATGGAGGAATGGGCCAAAATACCAGCAACAGTGTGTGAAAACCTTGTGAAGACTTACAGAAAACGTTTGACCTCTGTCATTGCCAAGAAAGGGTATATAACAAAGTATTGAGGTAAACTTTTGTTATTGTTGTTAAATACTTATTTTCCACCATAATTTGCAAATAAATTCATTAAAAATTCTACAATGTGATTTTCTGGATTTTTTTTCTTCTCATTTTGTCTGTAATAGTTGAAGTGTACCTATGATGAAAATTACATTTTTAAGTGGGATAACTTGCACAATTGGTGGCTGACTAAATACTTTTTTGCCCCACTGTACCTTTACCCAGGATCAACCGAATTGGGCCAAAAAGCTTTCTCCCCCCCCGGTACAATTTATCACCTGCCTTAACACTGAGACACTTCTGCCTGTTGTAAAACTTGAGAAATGGGACCCTCCTGGCCTCTTACTTCGGCAGTTAATTTGCTGGTGAAGGTGACAATCTGGTGACAATCTTAGAAGCTTGTAAGCCGCTTTTGTTGGTTTTAGACGTTTTCACCTAAATAAACCCAACTTAATGCTCTCATCCATGGGTGAGAGGGATTCGGGGGGGTGGGAAGGATTCGGGGGTGTGGGAAGGATTCGGGGGGGTGGGAGGGATTCAGGGGGGTGAGAGTGATTCGTGGGGGTGGGAAGGATTCGGGGGGGTGGGAGGGATTCGGGGGGGGGGGGGGGGGGAGGGATCCCGTACATGCACGTACGAAAAATAACAGGAGGGGTGAGCTCCCAGTGCCCCTGCTCCAGACTGTGCTCCAGTCCATGCTCTATACTATATGGCCCCTGAGCATGGCGCAAAGCAAAGCCCATAAAGGTACCCACCCAAGCCATACTATCCTATAAACCAGGATCAAAGCTGCATCTGAACAGCACTCTGTCATAACTTCAAATTTGGTTGCTCTTTTTTCTTTCTTCTTCTGGTAGAGAGAGCAGTTAGTGAGGCTTCGTTACTGGTCCTCCCACGGCTGACTCGGCTCCCTGGGGGATTAGGCCTAATGGAAGATTTGATAACTTTTGTAATGCTTTATAAATAGTTACTAGCATGTAATATGATCCCGTATAATGCCCTTTTAACAGCCTGTCCAAATGGTATTTAAGTTGAAGGCACAATCCCTCAATCATGTATGTGCAGAATTGCATTGTATATTTAGTTTATAATGGACCTTCATCTATGGTTCCAATAGTGACTCCCCTATATTTGTTCTCATAGTTTTTCAAAACAGTCTTGAGAATACACTGTATTATTCTTCCTGGATTCAATTAATATTCAAACATTTAACATAATAATGCATGCAGCTTGGTGTACTAACGTCATTCTGATATACTGTAGGTGTGAAGGTTCTTATGAATCACTAGTTTTTTTCTCTTAGTTTCTTCAGCCTCTGCGCACTTGGTGAACATAGCTAATGGTTGGAATTTTCCATCTCGGCCACCACCCCCATCCTCACACTCACTCTCTCAGCTCAGGGAGGACAGGTCAGACTTCATTACTGGCCTTAACTGACGCTCAGCCCCAACAGCCGCTGGCCCTGGTCTGCAACTCACCAGACGGCTGTGTCACCAGACACTTCCAAGATGTCACAGCGCCGTCTCGCCAAACCCTCTTTGTCAAGAGTTGCGGTTAGAGCTGGAGAGCCTTCAGACACTGTGGCCTTAGATGGCCCGGAGAGAGCAGAGAACATGGATAGAATAGTATAAAGAGGAGGTGGGAGTGATGAACATGTATCTCTTTACACAAAAGATACCCTGATATCTCTGTGAGATCAGTCCCAGGACAACAAACTGGCGTGCTGGATCAAAGAGACCCAGGCAGGAGCTAGAGGCACTGCTGTGCTTGAAACTGGATATTGTAGGTAAACAAAGAGGATTATGTGGTGCTTGGGATTTTTACATGAGTTTACCTTTCTGTCTAGACATGTATGCACCAGATCACGTATCAAGTCTTAATGGAGGGCGTATCTTGAAATTGGGCCAAATTATGAGTAAATAAGAATTTGCTTAGTTAAATAAAGGTTATATAAAAAAATATATAGAAAAACGAGGGGGAGGTTTACTCTCAAAATGGCCACCACTACAGGCAGGGAACTCTAGCCTGGTTACCATTCTGTTTAACTGCTCTAGCCAGCATGACAACTGCAACAGAGTGTCAACTAGGGGTGGGCAGCTCATGTCAATCATGCGAAACTCCCAGATCTCCTTATCAAACAGCTTCCAGGCCTTAATACGTTGTTGGACATCTTCATAAAGGCACTGGGAGAGGACTTGATGGGTCAGCACAGCTGCTTGCCGTTGGTTCCACTCCTTGACTTTGTGCAGTAGAGGAATCTCGGTCATGCAAGAAGCAAATGGTAACACAGCCTCCCGTCTTGCAGAAGCCCGGTCCTCAAGGTCTGAATGCGGATGTTGGATGTGATGGGTTGGGGCTGGTTGGGCTGGCAGCTGAAAGCCATTGGTTCCAATGCTGGAGGTCTTGTGCAGCCGCTTGTACCGAATGTGTTCAGCAATAGAGACTCTGACCTGTTGTCCTGCTACAGGAATAGGCCAACATACAACACACTCATCTAGTACTGCCTCCTGTTGGATCTGTGTCAAGACTGACATGAAGTCCATCATCATGACTATGAAATTAAAGGTGTTGGTATTGGTGGTATATTGTAGGAATTATTGCTTAAACCGGTTAAACTTGCTCATCGTGGATCTAGTCTATTGAGCAAATAACTTATGAACACCATAAGCCACCACATTAATAATTCATGACATGGACATACTTATTGCCATAATGACTTATCGGTATCGGTAATTCGCCCTGCTCGGCCTAGTTGACAATGTCTGTTGGTTAGCTCAGTGCAGTGTTGGTGAAAGCATGTGCAATACCCATACATTCTTTGGGGTTGGTCCTGAAGCCCCTGGACTCATGGGGGATAAGCTGGTTGCTATAAAGGGAGCGAGGCCACAGGATGATAAAGACATCTCTTGGACAGCTTGTAACTATTGGCTACAGTGTTGAAATCTGGCCTGTATGTCTGGAATTTGTACACTCCCATATTTCAATCCCAAGAATGTGGAGATGGCAGCTGTGACCTCCAGACCCGATGCACTGGCTGATGTGGCTGTTCCGTTTCCCTTCTACAAACACACAAACAAACTGCGCATAGACTTATTATACAGCAATAACCTCTTATTCAGACTCACATTTTCTCATACACGCTTGCATCCAGAGGCCTTGTTCTCTCCCCAAAATAACTATCAGAGACCTGTGCTGTGTAGATAGCTTGTAAATACAATTTTACGAGCTTGTAAGAATGAATACTGTACCTCATAAATCTATTTAAGGTGTACAATGGAAGTTGATGAGCCCTGACTCTGGTGGCTACTCCCTGATGGTCAATACTTTTTAAAACTCAGCATTTCACTGCTGTATGTTATGCCTATGATATCGTGCTGATATTTGTATTTCACCCTCAAGCAACTCTTACAATTCCATAACTTGAACAAGACTCTAATTGTGTGCAGTGTTCCAGTGAGTTTTAATCACAGGAGCAAATAATTGAGAGTTGACAGTAATTGGGCTGACTTGAGCACTTCATGCAGCCCCTTATTACAGAATATATGCTGTGTCTGTTAGCAGTTTTCCCTCCTCAGCTCTGTAACCCCTGACCCCTCTCTCTCCTCCCTTCACTCCACCACACGTCAACATGGCCACCGCGGCCTGACCTGGTTGCTGCTCCCAAGTAACTTTATTAATTAACCCTGTGATCCATAAACATTCCCCTTTCGGGTAAATAGAATAACATTTAGGAAGGGTAGCTGTTGTAAGTTTGTGGAAGAATTGTGGGAGTTTGTTTGAAGGGGACTGGGATCAGAGGAGGGGAGGAAACCTGACTCTGTGGGTTGTCATCCTGCTGGATTTAGAGCCTGTGATCATCAGTCAACGGATTTCTCCTCCCCACCCCAGCACCTCCTCTCTTCTCCTTTAGAGGGTGTTTTTTCCAAGGACATTAGTCTGCATTTTTTCACATTAATACTCCCATTGACAGATTGGAAAAAAGAGAATTGAGACACAAAGCTGATATTTTTAATGCCAACTTCAATTCATATTCTAGGCTTATACTTTTTTTTTTTTAAGTGAAAAAATATTTAAAAGTTTGCTTCATGCAAAAAAACATGCTGAAATAGAATCTGAGGATTCGGATGTCTGTCGTAAATCTATATAGGGGCTACCTCTGTTTTAGACATCTTCTTATTCGTCTGAAATGTGGTCAGGGTTCGGAAAGTTTAAAATAGATCCAAAACAGATCGCGCAAATAAATAGGCAGCAGTGCTTTTTTTGATGGCTCCACGACTAAAGATGCTTTATGAATCCAGTTCAACCATTTACAATAACTCTCCTTCGTTCTGGGCCATATCTCTGTCCCGAATTCCGCTGTTCGAGGCCCGTACATGGAAACTAACAGACGGCATAGAATAAATGAAGTTACAGATTTTTCCTTGGCAAACAATGCTAACTTAAGGTAGGGGGAATGTGTTTTTCATTTGGCATTGTTAGTATCAGGCTCTCGTATTTTAAAAGGTTAAATCCCTGTCTACTTGAATGCAAAAAAAAATAGCAAAGAGCTTCACTCCAGGTTGGTAGTGTTAATGGGACTCAACTTGTGTCTACAATATGATGATTGTTCAAAGCCTGTGCCGTACAACATCTGGTTGTCATATTAACATGTCCAGCTAACTTTAAAGTGGATTTACTGCCTCCCCAGAAGTTACCCTGTGGTGAAAAATTCCTGCCAATAGCTTTTGTTCATCTGTGCTTCACAGTGCCATGGCAACCACTAATTATAGCATTCCATGGATTCCCTTTTAAAGGGGAGAATGAGGAAAAATACAGCCACCTCCTGGCACCTGTGTGCGTGCACTGTGATTGACTAATGCAGAGAATCGTCTGAGCTCACTTCCCTGTTTGGGATACTGATTTCCTTGTTTATGTTTCTTGTGTAATCTTACCTTGTCCATGATGTGGGCTGTGAGGCCTGTGCCAAATTGTGACCGTGGTAGTGCAATACTCATGCAGGTTGCAGTGAATAGAAGATGAGAATGAGGATGAACATGTCACGGTTGCAGTGTAAAGTAATAATGTCTATCGTCCCTAGGACACAATGTTAGGACAGTCTGTCCACAGTTCTAGAGACTTCATAGCCACCAGCCTGTGTGTATGTGATCATGTGAGTCTGTCACTGCCATTCGCTGTCAGTTTGACCAGTCAGAGTATACACTGAGTGGACACAACATTAGGAACACCTCCCTAATATTGTGAGTCACCCCCTTTTGCCTTCCAACAGCCTCAATCCGTCAGGGCATGGATTCTACAAGGTGTCAAGTGTTCCACAGGGAGGCTGGCCCATGTTGACTCCAATGCTTCCCACAGTTGTGTCAAGTTGGCTGGGTAACTGTTGAGTATGAAAAGCCCACACTCAAATTGGTGTGACTGGCACCTACTACCATACCCCGTTCAAAGGCACTTCAATCTTTTGTCTTGCCCATTCACCCTCTGAATGGCACACACACCCAAACCATGTCTCAATTGCCTCGAGGCTTAAAAATCCTTCTTTAACCTCTGTCCTCCCCTTCAGCTACACTGATTGAAGTGGATTTAACAATTGACATCAATAAGGGATCATAGCTTTCACCTACATTCACCTGGTCATGTTTCTAATGTTTTGTACACTCGTTTTTATGGCATATGAAGACATCTTCCACCTAGGGCTGGGCGGTATACTGTATTTTACGATATACCGGTATTGATGCACGGACCGGTTTGGGTTTTTACTTTACTTTCTATAACGGTATTTGAATGTTTGGTTTGTTAAATGTGATACGCCATATGTAATGTCAATTTTTGTAGTTTACTTCGCTACTTGAGTCATCTCTCTCCATGCCGCTTTCCACACAGTCCTAGCGCCGCCCCATCATTCAAGGAACAGATTTGTTGTTCCTCGATCACAAGACACTTGCATTAAGTCATCATGGTCAATGCAGCGATTGCAACAAAGTTGATGACAACGATGCAGTTTTCACTATGCTTCTTCATTTAAATTCACTAGCGTTCTATAATTACACTATTAGTTTGTGTATTTGTAAACAAAAGCTGGTGCACGAAATCTAAGGAAGTCTCTAGATTTTGCTCGCCTGAAGTAGAGTATAGTGTGATAAATTGCAGGCCACACTACTTGCCTAGAGAGTTTTCAGCTATACTTTTCGTGGCTGTTTATTTACCACCACAGACATATGCTGGCACTAAGACCGCACTCTGTATAAGGAAGCTGTATAAGGAAATAAGCAAACAGGAAACCACTCACCCAGAGTCGGCGCTCCTAGTGGCCAGAGACTTTAATGCAGGGAAACTTAAATTAGTTCTACTAAATATCTATCAACATGTTAAATGTGCAACCAGAGGGAAAACAATTCTAGATCACCTGTACTCCACACACAAAGCTCTCCCTCGCCCTCCATTTGGTAAATCCGACTACAACTCTATCCTCCTGATTCCTGCTTACAAGCAAAAATTAAAGCAGGAAGCACCAGTGACTCGGTCTATAAAAAATTGGACAGATGAAGCAGATGCTAAACTTCAGGACTGTTTTGCTAGCACAGCATGGAACATGTTCCGGGATTCTTCCAATGGCATTGAGGAGTAAACCACATCAGTCACTGGCTTTATCAATAAGTGCATCTAGGACGTCGTCCCCACAGTGACTGTACGTACATACCCCAACCAGAAGCCATGGATTACAGGCAACATTCCCACTGAGCTAAAGGGTAAAGCTGCCGCTTTCAAGGTGCGGGACTCTAACCTGGAAGCTTAAAAGAAATCCTGCTATGCCTTGCGACGAACCATCAAACAGGCAAATTGTCAATATAGGGCTAAGATTGAATCATACTAAAGCGTCGGAGCCGGTGGTCTTATGTGGCAGGGCTTACAAACTATTACAGACTACAAAGGGAAGCACAGTTGCGAGCTGCCCAGTGACACGAGCCTACCAGACGAGCTAAATCACTTCTATGCTCGCTTCGAGGCAAGCAACACAGCGGCATGCATGAGAGCATCAGCTGTTCCGGATCACTGTGTGATCACACTCTCCGTAGCCGACGTGAGTGAGACCTTTCAACAGGTCAACATACACAAGGCTGCGGGGCCAGACGGATTACCAGGACGTGTGCTCCGGGCATGTGCTGACCAACTGGCAGGTGTCTTCACTGACATTTTCAACATGTCCCTGATTGAGTCTGTAATACCAACATGTTTCAAGCAGACCACCATAGTCCCTGTGCCCAAGATCACAAAGGCAACCTGCCTAAATGACTACAGACCCGTAGCACTCACGTCCGTAGCCATGAAGTGCTTTGAAAGGTTGGTAATGGCTCACATCAACACCATTAACCCAGAAACCCTAGACTCACTCTAATTTGCATACCGCCCAAACAGATCCACAGATGATGCAATCTATATTGCACTCCACACTGTCCTTTCCCACCTGGACAAAAGGTACACTTATGTGAGAATGCTATTCATTGACTAGAGCTCAGCGTTCAACACCATAGTACCCTCAAAGCTCATCACTAAGCTAAGGATTCTGGAACTAAACACCTCCCTCTGCAACTGGATCCTGGACTTCCTGACGGGCCACCAAAGGTGGTGAGGGTAGGTAGCAACACATCTGCCACGCTGATCCTCAACACTGGAGCTCCACAGGGGTGCATGCTCAGTCCCCTCCTGTACCCTCTGTTCACCCATGACTGCATGGCCAGGCACGACTCCAACACCATCATTAAGTTTGCAGACGACACAACAGTGTTAGGCCTGATCAACGACGAGACAGTCTATAGGGAGGAGGTCAGAGACCTGGCCATGTGGTGCCAGAATAACAACCTAGCCCTCAACGTAACCAAGACTAAGGAGATGATTGTGGACTACAGGAAAAGGAGGACCGAGCACGCCCCCATTCTCATCGACGGGGCTGTAGTGGAGCAGGTTGAGAGCTTCAAGTTCCTCTTTGTCCACATCAACAACAAACTAGAATGGTCCAAACACACCAAGACAGTCTTGAAGAGGGCACAACAAAGCCTATTCCCCCTCAGGAAACTGAAAAGATTTGGCATGGGTTCTGGGATCCTCAAAAGGTTCTACAGCTGCAACATCGAGAGCACTGGTTGCTTCACTGCCTGGTACAGCAATTGCTCGGCCTCTGACCGCAAGGCACTACAGAGGGTAGTCCGTACGGCCCAGTACATCACTGGAGCTAAGCTGCCTGCCATCCAGGACCTCTACACCAGGCGGTGTCAGAGGAAGGCCCTAAAAATTGTCAAAGACCCCAGCCACCCCAGTCATAGACTGTTCTCTCTACTAGTGGTACCGGAGTGCCAAGTCTAGGACAAAAAGGCTTCTCAACAGTTTTTACCCCCAAGCCATAAGACTCCTGAACAGGTACTCAAATGGCTACCCGGACTATTTGCATTGTGTTTGCATTGTGCCTCCCCCAAACCCTCTTTTTACGCTGCTGCTACACTCTGTTTATCTTATATGCATAGTCACTTTAACCATGTCTACATGTACATACTGCCTCAATCAGCCTGACTAACTGGTGTATTTACAATAACAAATGAACTTTGATTTGATTAGATTTATTTCCATGATTCCAAAAGTGTCAAATAGCATTTGCAATATTTGGTTAAAAATTAGGCCTAGATTGTTTGCCCATATCGTGTATCCGTACGTGGCAGTGTGGAAATGATCTCAAATGAGTACAGCAAATACAGAAATGTATGAAAATGCTTGAAATTATTTTTGGATAAAGTTGATTTGAACAGTATAAAACAATCAGAATGGAGAAAGACCCATTGAAATCACTTAGAATGTGTGTTGCCACCCTGGGATCATTTACTACTCATAAAGCAAATGTACAACTTTTATTATTCAAAAACATAAAAAATATAGTCAAATACCGCCATACCATCCAATTCTTTTAAAATACAGTGACATGATATTTGGCTATATCGCCCAGCCCTATCTCCGCCCCACCTCTACCCTCCCTCCCTCCTCTCCCCATATCCTCACGCTCCTGGCCTTGCTCTTATCTGTCCTGGGCCCTGTGTGATCCGGTGGCCGTATCTGATTCCCCCTGACTTGTGCTTGCACTCTGCAGTCCGTAGGCTTCCCACTGATCTGGGAAGGTGCTGATGGGAAGTCCAGACACATCCAGAGCCGCTGAAAGCTTCTTTTGGCAACGAGGAAGCCCAGTGCTGATCCTCTCTGTCTGTGTTTATGGCACAAGAGAGATCACACTAATGGGACTCTAGTCCTCTTCATGCACTACAGCACTGTGTGGGGCTTTGTAGGTTAGAAACAGAAAGCAGACCTAAAAGAGATTGATATTGATGTTACTCTTGTCTAAACCGGTTAGTGTCAGAGATTCTTCAGGCGCTACATTTGTGTGTGGTTTTTGAATACATTATTATTATTTAATGAAAACCAAAAGTTCACCAAAAAGAGGTCGCTGTCCCCTGAGGGCATGTAAGTTTGAATAGAGCTAGTTGTTCCACACAAGGTGTGTGCTGCATTGCTGCTCAAAAACCTTTCATGAAGAAACATATTCCCCCTGCACGGATGCCGAGGCAAATCTGGTTCTGATTGGATTTTGCTTTGACTTCTAAATGTAAATCTGATTTATCTCTCTTTTGTTTTTCAGCCCTGCAAGGCCTTTTCGGTTCCCAAAAAGGTAAGATCTGCCAAAAATAATTATCTTATTTTTTTTTTTACGAAAGCTCTTCTCTCGCTCTCCTTGAGTCCATCAAAACCCTGCCGAGCTGTCATTCCTGTGTAGTGAATCATCACAGTTATCGATGTGGAAAGGGCTCTCTGTGCCTGGAACCTGCTAACCACCTCACATGTTCCTCTACAAGACATGCCTTCCACTGAGTTTCCCTCAAGTCAGAACACTGAATATACTTAAATATCTACATGACGTTTCAATGAGCACCTTATACTCTTTTGGATATTCTACTAGTGTACCCTTCTCTTTTCTGTTTGGTTATCAGTACATATAATATTCCTATAGTTATAAAGCCATCAGCTTTGTGTTTAATCAACACCTGACCTTCATCTCCAGCTATGCAGAGCTGATTGCTGATTGGCCAGTGGTGGTGCTGGGGGTGTGTACAGTCCTCATCGTGGTGTGTGCCCTGGTGGGTATTCTGGTGCCAGACCTGCCAGACTTCTCAGACCCCTTACTGGTGAGTAGGCCATGCCAATCGAAGGAAAGCACAAAACTTTCTCCATAGAAAATACTGGTCTTTATTTTGATCAAGATTGAAAACCTAGTGTTTCTGACACACCAAAATCATTATATTGAGTGCATGTGAAGAGTCCAATATGTCGAAGGTCAATTTCCTGGTGAACTAATAAATAGATGTCCTCTGTTTGTCTGTTTCTTCAGGGATTTGAGCCACGAGGCACGGCAATAGGCCAGCGATTAGTCACATGGAATAACATGGTGAAAAACACAGGGTACAAAGCAACCCTAGCTAACTACCCATTCAAGTATGCCGACGAGCAGGCGAAAAGGTAACAAAGCCGAACTCACAGATCCTGTCCATTTAATGTCATCCTTCTAACCCTTTAGTGACACGTATTGATTCAACATCCCTGATGAAGGGGACTGGTCAGGATCAGGCCTCAGGCCATGAAATGGAGTGATGTATCCTGCTGACAGACAGAAACAGACAAGCACACACACTAAATCTCAATCCCATCCTGCAAGAGGATTGGTGGGGGAGATTGTTCAATCCCCGGCCCATCTCCATTACTCATCTTGATCACTGGGGAGGGGGAGGCTCCAGGGTCAGGCCTGTCAACAGGACTCTCTGCATCATTCTGCCATGGCCTCAGTCTCCTCTGACAGACTCCTGATTAAAGGAAGAATGTCTCTTTCAGATGATGTGTCCCTGAAACCCCTGCTCATCACAATGATCTGGCTATTATAATGATTAGAAAAATAAAGATTGCAATCTGATAGTGATCACTTCACCGATTATGATATAATCACTGGCTTTGTAATCGCTTAAATGGGTCGGTCTAAACCCGTTTCCTTAGTTTGTTTTAAGAATGACCTTTTCGTACTCTTTGGTTACCATGTGCAAATCTCTGCTGTGTGTTTGCTTTAAGCGGATTCAGTCTTGTTCTGTCATGTGGATCTTCAGAATTGATAGAAAACTTCATTGTAATGTATGAAGTGTTAGCAGTGCAATCACACCATTACTTTTGTATTCCAGTCACCAAGAGGACAGGTGGGCTGAAGATCACTTTGACAGAGATAAAAGACAAGCTGACTGGGACTTCAGTAAAGACAGTTTCTTCTGTGATGTCCCAGGTACAAACTCATCATGCTTCTCCCGTTTCAAGTGTTTGTCTAGTAAGTGTTTGACTGACTGAATGTTTGACTACGATGAAATGCTAACCGGATGCTCTTAATGTATGTGCAGGTGACAGATACTCCAGATTAGTATTCACATCTGCAGAGGGGAAGAACCTTTGGAATATACAAGCAATTAAATCCATGTGCAATTTGGACAATACACGGGTAAGTGGAACAGCACTGTTGATGATGTGCCTCAGCGTTTGCTCATGTCAAATTGTGCCATGTTAATGATTTTTCAATGCCTGAACTAAGCCCCATCATATTAGAAATTGTATGTTGGGTGTCTATGCTGCCTCAGGCTGGAACTAACCCAACTGATATATTGGCCTTGTCTCCTGTTATGGTCTCCTTGGGTCAATAGTTATGTTCTAGTCAGACTCTGTTCTTATATCTTGTTGTATTGTGTTGTCCCCAGGTGCGCTCCCATCCCCAGTACTGGAGCCTGTGCCAGCGCACCACCGACGCCTCCTGCTGCCCCAGCTGGACCCTGGGTAACTACGTAGCCATCCTCACCAACAAGTCCTCCTGCCAGAAGATCACAGAGCGCGACGTGTCACACACCCTCAAGATCCTGCGCTCCTGCGCCAAATACTACCACAACGGAACACTTGGCCCTGACTGCTGGGACATGACCACGCGCAGGAAGGACCAGTCCAAGTGCACCATCGTCCCCCGCAAGTGCACCAAGTACAACGCCGTTTACCAGATCTTCCACTTCCTGGTGGACAAAGACTTTATGAGCCCAAAGAACACTGACTACCTTATCCCTGTCCTGAAACATGGCATGCTGTTCTCCCCCACAGAGAAAGGGGAGACCATGATGAACATTTACCTGGACAACTTTGAGAACTGGAACTGCTCGGACGGCATCACCACCATCACGGGTATTGAGTTCGGTATCAAACATAACCTGTTCCAGGACTACCTACTGACGGATACCGTGTATCCGGCCATAGCCATAGTGATTGTGCTGTTTGTCATGTGTGTGTACACCCGATCTGTGTTCATCACCCTGATGACAATGATCGCCATCATCAGCTCCCTGATCGTGTCCTACTTCCTGTACCGCATGGTGTTCGACTTTGAATTCTTCCCCTTCATGAACCTCACGGCCCTCATCATCCTGGTGGGCATCGGGGCGGACGACGCCTTTGTCCTCTGTGACGTGTGGAACTACACCAAGTTCGACAAGCCCAACGCTGAGCTGTCGGAGACGGTGAGCATCACTCTGCAGCACGCCGCCCTCTCCATGTTCGTCACCAGCTTTACCACGGCTGCCGCCTTCTACGCCAACTACGTTAGCAACATCACCGCAATCCGTTGTTTTGGCGTTTACGCCGGCACGGCCATCTTGGTTAACTACATACTGATGGTGACCTGGCTGCCGGCCGTGGTGGTGCTCCATGAGCGTTACCTGCCCAACATCTTCACCAGCTCTCCACCTCCCCCACAGCAGAGTGGGTTCTGCACTCTCTGGGCCAACCTGTGCCAGAAGGCCAGCAAGTGCCTGTTCACCATCTCAGAGGCCTCCCGAATCTTCTTTGAGAAGGTGCTGCCCTGCATCGTGATCAAGTTGCGCTACCTCTGGCTCTTCTGGTTCCTGGCCTTCACAGTGGGAGGGGCGTACGTGGTGTGTGTCAACCCCAAGATGAAGCTGCCCTCCCTGGAGCTCTCAGAGTTCAAGGTGTTCCGCTCCTCCCACCCCTTTGAGCGCTACGACGCAGAGTACAAGAAACTGTTCATGTTTGAGAGAGTCCACCATGGGGAGGACCTGCACATGCCCATCACCATCATCTGGGGGGTCACCCCCGTGGACAATGGGGACCCCCTCAACCCTAAGAACAAAGGCAAACTTATGCTGGACAACACCTTCAACATCGCCAGCCCAGCCTCCCAGCTGTGGATCCTCAACTTCTGCCAGAGGCTAAGGAACCAGAGCTTTGTGTTCCAGTCGGAGGAGCAGGACTTCACCAGCTGCTTCATTGAGACCTTTAAGCAGTGGATGGAGAACCGGGACTGTGAAGAGGCCTCGGTCTACCCTTGCTGCAGCCAGTCAACATTCCCCTACAAGCAGGAAATCTTTGAGCTGTGCATCAAAAGGGCCATCATGGAGCTGGACCGCAGCACCAGCTTCCACCTGGACAGTAAGACCCCCGGGCCTCGCTTCGACATCAACGACACCATCCGGGCCATCGTCCTGGAGTTCCAGAGCGCCTACCTGTTCACACTGGCCTACGAGAAGATGCACCAGTTCTACCATGAGGTGGACACCTGGATCCAGGAGGAGCTGAAGAGCGCCCCGGCCGGGCTGAATTACGGCTGGTTCGTCAGCAACCTGGAGTTCTATGACCTGCAGGACAGCCTATCAGATGGCACTCTTATCGCCATGGCATTGTCCGTGGTGGTGGCCTTCGTGGTCATGCTCCTCACCACCTGGAACATCATCATCAGCCTCTACGCCATCCTCTCCATCGCGGGCACCATCTTCGTCACGGTGGGCTCGCTGGTTCTATTGGGCTGGGAGCTCAACGTGCTGGAGTCAGTCACCATCTCAGTGGCGGTGGGTCTGTCGGTGGACTTCGCGGTGCACTATGGAGTCGCTTATCGCCTCGCCCCTGACCCCGACCGCGAGGGGAAAGTAGTCTTCTCCCTCGGCCGGATGGGTTCCGCTATTGCCATGGCGGCACTCACCACGTTTGTCGCCGGGGCGATGATGATGCCATCCACGGTGCTGGCCTACACCCAGCTGGGCACCTTCATGATGCTTATCATGTGCATCAGTTGGGCCTTCGCCACCTTCTTCTTCCAGTGCATGTGCCGTTGCCTGGGCCCCCAGGGCACCTGTGGACAGATCCCCCTGCCCAAGAGGTTTCAGTGCCAGGCTTTCAAAGAGGGCACCACCAACGTCCCCTCGCCCCAGGGCAAGCATGGCACCAAGTACCAACTGGACAGTCGAGGAGGAGAGGTGGAGCATGAGCATTACGAACTGGAACCATTAGCTTCAAACCCTAGGAATGAGGAGAAACCTGCAGAGGAACAGGAGACGTGCACCCAGCTCTATAATGGAATAGCCCCCCACTCTGCCCTCTGCACACACATCCCCTTTAAGAGCAAGGCAGAGCCCGGCAGAGGGCCCTGCTCTGAAAAGGGACTGGACACACTGGCTACTAAACCCAGATCCAAATGCCAGTACTCTCATAACACAACCTGCACATGTGGGGACCCCCCTCCTCCTCAGCAGTCTATGGGTATGCAGTGGACTCCCCACCCATGCACTCAAACAACCCAGGACTCCCCGTGCCTCACTCCTCAGTTCCCCCTCACAGGCAGCCATGCCAACAAAGGCCAGAACTTCCTATCTACTCTGGACGCCGTCTACAAACCCATAGATTGCCGTATGAACTATGTACACTGTCCCCCATCCCACTTCCACCACTGCACCCCGGGCAGGATGCCCAGACAGGGCCCTCACAGCTGCCACCTCAGAAGCTACTGTGTTCACACTGTCCCCGTCCTGGGTGGCCTCCCCAGGGACCAGAGCGCTGCCCCAGACCCATCTGGGCTGGAGGATTCACACCGGACTGGAGGGTCCTCTGGCCCTGGTGACAGTCCTAACACTCCAGCTCAGACTCAAGGTCCTCCTGCCTCTCCTCTGGGCTGCACGTTAGCCCACACACACCAAGGCTGCTGCAGGGCCAACCATGGAACGGAAAACGCTCCAAGCGTGGATAATCATGTGTCCACCACAACGCAAAAGGGCGCTTGTCATAAGATGCCCAGCAACCAGGAGAAGTTTGAAAATAGTACTACTCCCATCACACAGGAAGAAAGTGTTGAAAAGTGCAAACAGAACCCCAAAAAGGAGAGGGCATCCTCAGCCTCTCCTAAGAAACTCTACTGTTTTAACAGAACTTTGAAAGTAAAGTGCAATTCTGTCGAGTTTAATGTGCCAAAAGCTGAAGCCAATGTGCCTGCTCTTGCAATAAATTCAAAACCCTTATCTGAAAGTTTATGTTGACAGCAAATAAACTTATAAGATAATTCTGAAAGACTATATCTAAAGAGTAAACGTTTGTCATATCAAGCTATAATGTGCAGTGTCCCTGTGCAATTAAAGTGCTTGGTATATTTCATAGACCAAGTGCCTCATGTCTTTCATCTAAAAGTATGGTCCTATATGTTCTGTGATTACTGTATCTACTATGCAGATAAAATTGGTTTGATCAGTCAGATGTACTGTTTTTGAGTACACAGTAAATATGTTGTGTGTTTATGGAGCTCTAACAAAGGTGAACCATTATACTTTATTCTCTAAGAACCACAGGCCTTCTTAGTTAGACGTCTGTTTCACGTTGCCTCTCGGTCCAATATGAAAGATGTATTGTATGATTATAAAGTCATTTTAACCCATTTGTCTATTTTTTCGCACAGCTCCTATAGTATGAAATGAAACTATCTCAAGGTTTTGTTCAAAGGGCATGGTTTGGAATAACAAATGGTACACCTGTTTCATTGTCTCACTCCCGCTGGCGCCTTGAGAAGATTTGCTCTGTCTGGCCTGAGGCCACAGTGCTGTGCTGGGCTCTCATACATCACACAGATGTTTGATTTCTAATCTCCACTCCTCAAGAGCCTGCATCACATTCCAAGCTGGTCATACACTGTAAGTCTATGAGAAATGCTGACGTCCTACAGCAGGGATCCTCAACTAGATAAAAAATAAAATATTGAGCAGATGGTCAGGGGACTGGAACATAATTACAAATTATTTGTAGACTGCAGATTGACCGCAAGGAGCCCAAACAGATATATATTTGACTAAAACACAATCATTTGAAACCTTGCTTACATTTGCATATAATCACATCTCTCTATTATGCGTTGGAATACTTGGCAACAGATTTCCAAAAATAAAATCACTTGGAGCTGATTTTCTGGTGTGGGCGGGGGGATAAAACCATCCGCATTCCAAATTCCCAGTTGGGGAACCCTGTTATAGACCATCCACACCCCTCATCCACAGAGTCATTTTCTAACAGTGACCAAGGACGTATGTGAAAAGGGCATGAATTTCAAAGATAAACTCTAAAACCCAACAATAGTATAACACATATGGGTCCCATCATTTGATCTTGTAACATATCAATGGCATGCTATTTTATTACCTTTCTCAGAATCTTTGGCTGCCCTTTAAGAGGTTAACTCCGTCCAATAAAAAGTATCCTATTCATTTACGAATTCCATTCATTCACGAATCCTGTGTTTTATTTGCTCTTCTGGCTCCTGCCATCCATCCCCCCTTCTAACAGGTTTCCCTGGTGGTCCAAGATCCTGGCCAAACCTTCTGCTACAGAGCAAACATATACATTAGACCGGGCTCTGCAGGCAGTATGACTCACTACAGCACGGCATACAGATTTATAATTACACTTTCAGTCTTGAATTAGTGTCAGATGCGCAGCTCTGAACTTGTATTGTAGGCTACCAGACGCCTGTAATTATCTGTGAGAGAGACACCAAGCTGGCACTGTAGCCCATCTCCCCGTAGTCTCTGACACCATCACCCTCTCAAAAACAAAGATCAGCAGCAACTCTTAACTTTAATCAGGGGTACAATAAAACTTTGACATATTGTGAGCGAGGAGAAATTCCTCTAGCGACTGCTAAGTCCTCTCTAATTACTCCCTTCACTCCCTCTCTCTTGCACACTCTCAGGCAAGGGTCATACAGGAACTAGGCATGGACATTTCTTAGCTCTAGTTCCAGCTAATACTCCCTATCCCTGTTCAGCCTTGCCAATTACTGAGGGATGCAGATGGGATTTTAGGTCAATCATAGGTGTGACTGTTCGAACCTCTCACCTCGCGCTACCTGGAAGCTTTTCAAAATGACATGTCTCCTGTGTAAGATTGCCCTTGTTTAACTAGCCCCAATGTTTCTGCAGCCCTGACCCCTGCCCTGAGGAATGGCACAGATACATCAGTACGTGCCTTTGACTGGGGAGGAGTGGCTAGCCACTTCACTGCAAGGAGACAACTACAAGAAAGATACACTGTTATACAAAAGTATGTGGATACCCCTTCAAATGAGTAGATTTGGCTATTTCAGCCACACCTGTTGCTGACAGGTGTATAAAATCAAGTACATGAAATGGGTTTCCATGACCGAGCAGCCGCACACAAGCCTAAGATCACCATGTGCAATACCAAGCATTTCCTGGAGTGGTGTAAAGCTCGCTGCCATTAAACTCTGGAGTAGTAGAAACCCGTTCTCTGAATTGATGAATCATGCTTCATCATCTGTCAGTCCAACGGACTAATCTGTGTTTGGCAGATGCGAGGAGAACGCTACCTGCCCCAATGCATAGTGCCAACTGTGAAGTTGGATGGAGGAGGAATAATGGTCTGGGGCTGTTTTTCATGGTTTGGGCTAGGCCCCTTAGTTCCAGGGAAATCTTAACGCTACAGCATACAATTACATTCTAGACAATTCTGTGCGTCCAACTTTGTGGTAACAGTTTGGGGAAGGCCCTTTCTTGTTTCAGCATGGCAATGTCCTTGTACACAAAGCAAGGTCCATACAGAAATGGTTTGTAGAGATTGGTGTGGAAGAACTTGACTGGCATGCACAGGACCCTGACCTCAATCCCATCCCAACACCTTTGAGATTAATTGGAACACCAACTGCAAGTCAGGTCTAATCGTCCAACATCAGTGCCCGATCTCACTAATTCTCTTGTGGCTGAATGGAAGCAAGTCCCCGCAGCAATGTTCCAATATCTAGTGGAAAGCCTTTCCATAAGAGTGGAGGCTGTTATAGCAGCAAAGGGGGGACCGTATTAATGCCCATAATTTTGGAATGAGATGTTCAACGAGCAGATGTCCACATACGTTTTGTCATATAGTGTAGATGGTACAAATTTAAACACTTGTCTCAGAAAGTTAACTGAAGAACTCAAGTCAGGGACAACATTTTGGAGAAGTATAGATCAGGGTTGGGTTATAAAAAAAAATGTAACTTTGAATATCCCATGGAGCACCATTAAATCCGTTATAAAAAAATATGGAAAGAATATGGCACCACAACAAACCTGCCAAGAGAGGGCTGCTCACCAAAACTCATGGACCAGGCAGGGAGGGCATCAGAGGCAACAAAAACACCAAAGATAACTCTGAAGGAGCTGCAAAGCAGACTCCCCAAACATATGAAAGAAGGTACTCTGGTCAGATGAGACTAAAATTTAGCTTTTTGGCCATCAGGGAAAACGCTGTCTGGCGCAAACCCAACACCTCTCATCACCCGGAGAACACCATCCACACTGAAGCATGGTGGTGGCAGCATCATGCAGTGGGGATGTTTTTCATCCGCAGGGACTGGGAAACTGGTCAGAATTGAAGGAATGATGGATGGTGCTAAATACAGGGAAATTCTTGAGGGAAACCTGTCAGTCTTCCAGAGATTTGAGACTGGGACGGAGGTTCACCTTCCAGCATGACAATGACCCTAAGCATACTGTTAAAGCAACACTCGAGTGATTTAAGGGGAAACATTTAATGTCTTGGAATGGCCTAGTCAAAGCCCAGACCTTAATCCAATTGAAAATCTGTGGTGTGACTTAAATATTTCTGTACACCAGCAGAACTTGAAGGAGCTGGAGCAGTTTTTCCTTGAAGAATTTGCAAACATCCCAGTGGCTAGATGTGCCACGCTTATAGAGACATACCCAAAGAGATTAGCAGCTGTAATTGCTGCAAAAGGTGGCTCTACAAATTATTAACTTTGGGGGGGGGTGAATAGTTACGCACGCTCAAGTTTTCAGTTTTTTTGTCTTATTTCTTGTTTGTTTCACAATACAACATATTTTTGACTGTAGATGCTCCATCAACTCCTTTACTACCACAGGGCCTCTAACCTGGGTTGGGTAGGCTACCAGTGCCTAATTTTGCACGCCCAATTTTTCAGTTTTTGATTTGTTAAAAAAGTTTGAAATATCCAATAAATGTCGTTCCACTTCATGATTGTGTCCCACTTGTTGTTGATTCTTCACAAAAAAATACAGTTTTATATCTTTATGTTTGAAGCCTGAAATGTGGCAAAAGGTCGCAAAGTTCAAGGGGGCCGAATACTTTCGCAAGGCACTGTAGCTAGAAAAACAGGTGACGGAGGCAGGAATAATTTCCTAATCCTTTATCCCTCTGCTCTCTCTCTCTCCTCACGCTGGCAAGGCTACACCAGTGTTTCAAGTGCAGAAAACACCTGTTTCCGAAGGGTCAATTGGGAAATAGGTCCTCTCCCCTTCCCTGCCTTTCCTTTCCTTTCCTTTCTGGAATGTGAAGGCTGATCCTCTGGCGGAAACATAAGATACGTCCCTGTACCAAACACTTACAGCCGGAGCCCCAGGGGTAGATGGGAAAGCAGTTATGCTCTATTAAAACTCCATGCTCTTGATGGCCACTCAGGCCCGTCTTTCTCTCCGAGGACAGACAGCACTCAGAGAAGTTGACTGTAGATGCTCCATCAACTCCTTTACTACCACAGGGCCTCTAACCTGGGTTGGGTAGGCTACCAGTGCCTAAATGTTTCTGCAGTCAGCAAGTACAGAAAACTGGAAGAAACAGGCCTCTGTGGCTTTAAATGGAAATGTTTCAATATTATTTTCCCTTATCCCCTTCCGAAATAGAGATACAAGTCAAAGGTACCACTGTACGTCACTACTGACCTCTGTTTTGATATGGGCAATTCCATGGTAACAGAATTACACTGACTTAGGTTCTTAACTTGGCATACATTTTAAAGTAAAATATCAGAGTCTCAGCGTAATTCCGTTCTCGTGGAATTGCCCCTATGTATCTGCCCACCCCCGCCCTCCCAAATCCCATACACACAAACACCATACAAACCTACAAGCAAACCCTTAAAAACACATTGCGTAAGTTTAACCACCAAGGGGGAAAGTGAGGCGTTAGAGGGATTCGCATGAGAGCTCCTGTTATACTGAACTGATGGGCTTCATACGACCCAGACTGGATGTTCTGTGTTCCCTGGTCTTAGGTCTCCACCATGGGTGCCTTCATACACCAGGGCAGCTCACTGTAGATTGGCCACTCCAGTCAATGGATTTCACTTCAGCTTGCACGGAAGGTATATTATATTTGTTTTAACAGAGGCCAAATATTGGCTATGGTTAGGGGGCAGTGTTTATTACATTTTCTTGTGAGGGTAATCTGACCGGCGTGCGCCTGTGTTCCACAAATACTACGTATCCCTGAAATAACTTGAAAGGGGAGACCTGCAGTTTATTTACTTGGTAAATATTTGATAATCTTTTTAAATTGAATTCTAGGGTCCTTGAATATAGAGGTCTAAACATGTGTGGTGTTAATTACCACAGGTCAGGAGAGGTTTCCGTATGCAAGTCCCAAACACTGTGACTGCTGAGAGAGGATGAGTTGATTCTCAGCTCCTCCTTACTTGGATCCCAGATAGAGTTGCTGCTACATCAGCAACAGCTAATGGGGATCTGAATAAAAAATAAAAAAATACTTACAGAAGGAAGTTTCTCTGTCCAGTGGCATCCTGTTTTCAGACATACACTCTATATTGAGGAAATAGGGAGGAGATAGGGGATTTAAAAAAAAACAGTGACTGAACAAGTGAAAGAATGCATTCAGTATAAAAGTTCACAGAATTATTCAAATTTATAAGAGTAGTGCTGTTGAAGTGTTAATGGTTTTAATTAAAACTAATACAATTCTTACAATAATTATATTACAATGTGAAATGTATAATAGGAGAGAATTGCAACGTACACACTATAAAACACACTAAACAGGTCATATTTCACAGGACCAAGATTGGTGAATACAGGTTGAGTCTACCATCTAGTGGTAAAAAAATTTGCTATGCCAAAATACAGAGGACCCTCTCCATTCAAATGCAATTTAAATTGGTCACATACACGTGTTTAGCAGATGTTATTGCGGGTGTAGCGAAAATGCTTGTGTTTTGACTGTAATCAATATGGTAACAATGATTTATGTTGTACAGTCAAAAAATGATGTCATATTTCAAAATACAGTTCACAATACAGTGAAGGGGCTCCTGAGTGGCGCAGATGTCTAAAGCACTGCATTTCAGTGCTTGAGGTGTCACTACAGACACCCTGGTTCGAATCCAGGCTGTATCACAACTGGCTGTGCTTGGGAGTCCCATAGTTCAAATTGGCATTTGGCCCAGCGTTGGTTTCCATGTGTTTCTAGCCATTCCATTTGCTTCGTTCTGGACATTATTATGAGCCGTTCTCCACTCAGCAGCCTCCTGTGTTTGTAACATATAGTAAGAATTGGATTTGTAATATATGATAGGAATTGCAACAACAAAAAATGTGAGCACCACTTTCAAAACTGCTGCCTGAAATTATACAAAAGTTGGAGAGTGCATCTTTAAGTTCCAACTGCTTGCATATTTACAAGTGTGATATCACCATTGTTATCTTTGGCTGTGTCCTTTTTGATCTTCCTGTCGTTAAGAATCTTGGACATAAGCTTCTCATAAAACCATTCTATGTCCTGTGTGTCCTCCGGCCGCTGTAGATACTCCCTCTTCTGGAGAAAGGTCCTAATGGCTTCGCATTTCATCAGTCCGTAATGGGGGACTTTCCCCACGATCACCATGATGAAAAAATCTCTGAGCTCCTCCAGCATCCTGCTCGGAGCCAGGGTAAAGGCCTCCAGGCACCAGCCGTCCTTAAGGAACTCTTTAGACACGATACACACAGTCTTCCTGCTCCCCCATATGGAGTCCCTGATGTTGGACAGGTGATCTTCACCTGGGATGAAGTCTCTGGCCTCGAAGCAGCAGTGGAGGATGTTGCACTCTGCCAACTGAAAGTCAAGCTTCTTCAACAGGGCAGTTTCTACCCACTTGTATTCGTTGTTGCTGAAGCATAAGTAAGCGTCCTACCGGGGCCCATCAGCAGGATGATCCTTCCTAGGGCCCTCCAGGATCCTGGCGATCACCTTTTTGTAAACTTCGAAGAAGTTTCCACGGAGACAGGGCTAAAACGATCGTTCCGACGGTGATCAGGGCTGAGCAGACAAAGAGCGAGAGCCTCAGCTCCTGAACCAGCCCCTCGTCATTCTACTCACATGATATGACTGATGTAATTCAACAGACTGATGCCATGGAGATTTGAGGAAAAATCACAGCTGAATTCATCCACGCCAGGGTCTGGAAAAGGCACGTTAGTCCTGTTCAGCCACGTCAGAAAGTCCTCCAGGCCGCAGTCACAGTGGAATCGATTCCTATACAGGTTGATTCAGCTGAGAGAATGGAAAGCGGCTGGGTCAGGAGAGGCCAGGAATTGTAAGAGAGGTGAAGTGTTTTGAGAGTCTTTGGGAAAATGTCTGATTGGAGGTATGTGAGGAAGTTGAAGTGGAGATCTCATCTCTTCCAGAGAAATCAGGCCTTTAAATATACCATCTGGGAGAGCCTGCAGGGAGTTCAAGCTTAAATCCAGACTAAAAAGGTTGCCAAGATTTTCAAAAACATGCAAACACTCTCCTCGTGCCCATATCACCTGCAGAGCGATGTTCCTTAGCTCAAGCAACTTTAAATAGTTCACAGCTGGCACTGAAATATTATTGTTAACGGTGCACCACTTTTTGAAGTTGTTACCATACCAGAGAAGCTTAATGTGCATTCATTTAGCTAAAACAATGTATATATACATTCTCTAAATGAGATAACCTGTTGTTTTGAATATTAAGTATGATCGTACTATCAGCAAAGCCAGCGAGGCCTTCTAAGGATGTGATCTTATTATCAGTCAAACGAAGAAGTTGGATGTTTGGGAGTGGTGCAAGGTAACCATTTGTACCTAGATCACGAAAAAAGTTTTCTGTAAGATCAAGGACTTGCAGGTGTGGAAGTCCTGTAAATGCCTGATATCCCAATGCGCCAATATGGTTGTAAGATAAGTCTAGTTCTAAAATACTGGGTAGATTTTCAAATGTGTAAGAATAGATTTCCCCTATAAGATTGTGTGACAGGTTCAGCCATTGTAGGCCAAAAAACTCAATCTTGTTCATTTTGTTTTGGGCTATTGTTAGGTCCTGTACCTCTCTCAGTGGACTGAATACTGCATATTGCAAAGTAAAAATAAAGCATTTGGACAAATCTAGAATCTTGACACCACTATTCTTGAAGCCCTCAATGTTTTCCTGTCTGGGTCTTTGACGTCGCTGAAACAAAATGATTTCCCCATGGTGCTGTGTTCCAGAATAAGATGGGGAATTTTGGTTCCTCGGATTGCACTGAAAAACAGTTTTGCCTTGTCGACATTGAATCCATTGGACGGTAAGTCAAGTATCTCCATGGACATGTTCCGTAAGGGATTTCTGCATATTTCCCAGTCAAAGCCACATTGAGTCATACTATTCAGTTGGATGCTGCTCAAGTCAAGTAGCTGAAAGTGTTTGCCTTGAAAGCCAAGCAAATCATCTTCACATAAGCTTTTCATCCTATTTAGGATGTGACTATGATGTGAACTCTCTCTCTAAATAATTGTGACCTGACTGAATCTGTGTTACAAGGTGACTATCTCAGACCACTGGTCTCCTTGGTATCACTAGATCTGTATGGTAACCAGATGAAAGGAATTCAACCTGCACTGATCTTTGTGAACATGACAGATTTCCAAAAGCCAAATTAAAGGAATTGGACCTCAGTTGGCAACGAGTAACAACATTTAGCTTTTGGAAATCTGTCATGTTCACAAAGAACAGTGCATGTTGAATTCCTTTCATCTGGTTACCATACAGATCTAGTGATACCAAGGAGACCAGTGGTCTGAGATAGTCACCTTGTAACACAGATTCAGTCAGGTCACAATTATTTAGAGAGAGAGTTCAGGTTAGACAGTCCCACAAACCCATTTGGTTCAATCTGTAAACCTGAGCTATGTCCTAAATAGAGATCTGATGTAGAGACTGGCTGGTGCAAGCTGCTATAGAGCCATATAGTGGGCATGTTGGGGTGTATTTCACCACCTGCAGATAGACTCCAAATATAGCCAGCAGTATAAGGTTCCTCATCATCCCCCTGACAGAAGTAGAAAATAATGCAAATTATTACAAAATAATTTAAATGATTGTTATGATATTACAGGGCTACAGTCCATAAATTAATTTGTTGGCTGTATCAGTCTTAGATGATCCGCTTCAGATGAGACATCCTTGGCTATAGCGAATTCACATTTAACTGTCTCTTTGAAATATCCATAGTCCACAGTTTCTGTCCCAATCTGATAATAAAAAGACTTTATTTGTGTGCTGGGTACACAGCCTTACTCTAGTCAGGTGTCACAAGAGAGTGCCTCGGGCAATATAACTATGGCCTCGTTTGATGTGGCTAAACGATTATCATGAGACCTATTATGTGGCCAGTAAAATTGTTTTAAAGGGGCAATCTGAGATTCAAAAACTGTGACACTCTTTTGGCAAACAACTGAGGGATGGGGCTGGATAAATGTAACCACTCTCAAATAGAGGGTACTATGAATGCAAGGACTGACCATCAATGACATTGTAATTACAGTTTTAACCATGTTTTGAAGCTATTTCTTTTGGGTTCTGATGGGGTAAGACAACTAAGCTTGTGAGTAATTTATAAAATACAGTATGTTCTTCAAGAATCAGAAAATGGATGTAGGCCTACCAATCCCGGTTTCCCCCTTTAAATGTACTTAATGAGGCTACAATTATTTGACATTTAATAAAGTTGTCATCTAAAGAACTGTGAGGTCTTAATATGACAGCAATTGTTGCAGACCGGTGCATCAATGAGTAAAGTTGTCTTTGGGCAATGTAACCATTCAAGTAGGCATAGGCCTATAATCTAATTGAAGTGAACTACTAGTCAACAACTACACACAATAATGCACTTAGAGTAAACAGTAAGCTAAAGGTAATAGTTGTGGCTTACCTAAATATGCGTTGAGCCTGTGAGCCTGTTTATCGGATAGGCTACTCCCGTCGCAGATACTGTAACTCAAAGCACCGTTTTTCATTAACTCCTCCCCTGAAAATGACTGAAATGTTCTTATGCAACCATGTTTGAGAGTTAATTACACAATAATCTGACTGACTTCAAATACAGTTTTTATAGTCCATTGGTCTTACAAGTTCAAACCGTCCTCTTGAAACACAAAGGGAAAAAATGTTTTCCTTCTGTGTCAACATGTTGTCAATTTCCCAAATAACGGCAACATTTCTGCTTTACAGACCACCAATGAGCTGACATTGCAAAGTTGTAGAAGTTCATAATGTCCAATCGAAATTCTGTAGCTTTCAATGCATGACATTGCTATTACACATTATGCTAATTAAATGTGTAGAACCAGGGGAACTTGTCTCAAAACTCAATATAGTAGTATACAATCCAATAACCTGGGCTACTTAAAGACCCACTCCCATAAATTTGGAATTAGAATACTAGAATGGCCGTGGACCATTCTGCTAAAGGTCGGCCATCTTGGTCAGGGAGTCGGTTAACCATGGTTTGCCAGTGCTGTGATAAGATATGGCAGTGTTCGCCTTAGCAATCTCACTAGGATAAAGACCTCCTCCATTCCTGTCATTATTGAAAGAGATCGTGATATCTCACATCTCAAAATAGGGCTACTTAATGTTAGATTCCATACTTCAAAGGCAATTATAGTCAATGAACTAATCACTGATCATAATCTTGATGTGTTTGGCCTGATGAATTGATTGTGTTAAATGAGGCCTCACCTCCTGGTTACACTAGTGACCATATCCCCCGTGCATCCCGCAAAGGCGGAGGTGTTGCTAACATTTACGATAGCAAATTTCAATTTACAACAAAATAAATGACGTTTTCGTCTTTTGAGCTTCTAGTCATGAAATCTATGCAGCCTACTCAATATATCTACAGTTTACAGGCCTCCTGGGCCATATACAGCGTTCCTCATTGAGTTCCCTGAATTCCTATCAGACCATGTAGTCATAGCAGATAATATTCCAATTTTTGGTGACTTTAATATTCACATGGAAAAGTCCACAGACCCACTCTAAAAGGCTTTCGGAGCCATCATTGACTCAGTGGGTTTTGTCCAACCTGTCTCTGGACCTACTCACTGTCACAGTCATACGCTGAACCTAGTTTTGTCCCATGGAATAAATGTTGTGGATCTTAATGTTTTTCCTCATAATCCTGGACTATCGGACCACCATTTTATTATGTTTGCAATTGCAACAAATAATCTGCTCAGACTCCAACCAAGGAGCATCAAAAGTTGTGCTATAAATTCACAGACAACACAAAGATTCCTTGATGCCCTTCCAGACTCCCTCTGCCTACCCAAGGACTTCAGAGGACAAAAATCAGTTAACCACCTAACTGCGCAATATCCTAGATGAAGTTGCACCCCTAAAAACTAAAAACATTTCTCATAAGAAACTAGCTCCCTGGTATACAGAAAATACCCAAGCTCTGAAGCAAGCTTCCAGAAAATTGGAACGGAAATGGCGCCACACCAAACTGGAAGTCTTCTGACTAGCTTGGAAAGAGAGTTTCGTGTAGTATCGAAGAGCCCCTACTGCTGCTCGATCATCCTATTTTTCCAACTTAATTGAGGAAAATAAGAACAATCCAAAATGTATTT
Source organism: Oncorhynchus clarkii lewisi (assembly GCF_045791955.1). NCBI lineage: Eukaryota > Metazoa > Chordata > Actinopteri > Salmoniformes > Salmonidae > Oncorhynchus > Oncorhynchus clarkii. Next base: position 68,964,763 of record NC_092150.1, on the reverse strand, counting down.
TTGATACTGTCGCAAAGCTAACTAAAAAGCAGCATTCCCCAAGTGAGAATGGCTTTCACTTCAGCAGTAATAAATTCATGAACTTCTTTGAGGGAAAGATCATGATTATTAGAAAGCAAATTACGGACTCCTCTTTAAATCTGTGTATTCCTTCAAAGCTCAGTTGTCCTGAGTCTGCACAACTCTGCCAGGACCTAGGATCAAGAGAGACACTCAAGTGTTTTAGTACTATATCTCTTGACACAATGATGAAAATAATCATGGCCTCTAAACCTTCAAGCTTAACCGTTATTTCCCTTTTCTAAGGACCCGGAAAAGGGAGGCAGTGGGAGAACCTATTCAAGTACTTACATATATTTTTGAAAATGATAGCTACAGGAACTATGTGTGCAGGCTAATTCAAATGACCTAACATTACATACTGTATAGCTAACGTAAACCCGTACATCGCCTTGGTCCGTACAATTGCCCTTATTTTAGCGACCCAAAACGTAATAGATCCAGATCATCTGTAATGTCAATACCATTGTAAAGCACAATTTCTCCCCTTTCCAACAGAATCAATTACATGTCCTAAACGCTGCCCGTTTCTGCATAATTCAAGCAGGCAATGAGCCCCGTCGGGTCTTTTTAAAAATGGTGGGCGGGGAAGCGAAACTAATGCGTGATAGTGAGAAGGAGAGATGTTGTGTGGGAAAATGGCTTTTTTTCACTCGATTTGTCAAACTTATCACCTTATCGCCTCTAAAATGTAAATAAAACACTATAAAGAGTTTATATAATGTGTCATTACATACCTACTTGAAGGTTTGTGTCGAATTGAATCTGTTTTTTAGGGCGGTGCTAAAGTTTTTGTTATTTAGGTAAGACAAAAGTTTGAGGACAAAGAACGTTGGCGCGGCCAAATGGACTGTGTGAGGTTTGATGCAATTTTCTATCTTTCATGTATTCATTTTTGTATTTATTATCAATTGTTTAGTCATATTACTATTGTAAATCATCATTTTTATTATGTTTAGTATTATTGTAGGAAAATTTTATAATTTAAATAGCCTATGCAAAAGGTGTTTTGTTTCATTTTGTTGAGAAAGTTTAATGGGCTAAATTAAGTTCTTTATTTAATTTTGTGCTCCATATTTAGTTTAAGGTTAAAAGTAAATAGCATTAGCCAATTGCTGTCATTTGTTGGGTATGCCTTTGTTAGTAATGAATTTAATGCTGCAATATTCTGTTCGTATTTTCCCGATAAACACTGACTTAACTTTATTAGGGTAATATCAAAAGTAAGCAACTTTTGTGAAGGTTTGGTGTGGTATGGATATTATTAGGCTTACAGTACCTACAGCAGGGCTATGAAGGCAGTACACACCTGCACTCTAACTGACTCCGACAGTTGAACTTGATGTGAGGAAGAATGTTTTAGGACTACCAGAGTTAGCCTACTCCCTTAATCTAACAATATAATGCTTATCTTTTATAAAATATATTCTATATTCGAAAATTAACGAATTAGCCTCCTTCTGTACGCCTATATGTATCTGTATAGCAGTAGTAGCCTATCTGACAATAAAGAAATCCATGTTGATGTTGGGAACATGGCACAGGCATATCTCTATCTTTCTCTCGGTCTCTCCAGGGCTAGGCCTAAACTTGTCTCCTTTAATATGTTTTTTACATTTTTAAATATGAATATTATACGTTGGACTCCTAGGCCTATATGCATGCCATGCCTTGATACATTTATTGCTCAAATCTCCGGCAGCTGAACCGTGAGGTAGACAACTATTGTTTTAGTCTGAGGTTTCTTTATCTCTCTTACTCTCGGATCTGAACGGGTCTCTCTGATCCGAATCAGCACGGGTCTGTTTGGGTCTGTTTTCCACGGTCCTTTTCGGAACGGGTCTGACTGTCTTCAGGTCCATTCGGAATGGGTCTCCTTCTTTTAAAAAATGATTTATGCATATTGGGTCTGAAGACATCTACTATGGATTATATGTGTACCTATAACCATGTTTTTATGTGAGTAAAGTCCTACCTTATAAAACAAATACAAATCCTGACAGCTGTAATGAAAACAGGAAGTTTTGGTACAATTTTATAAATGCGGACAGATCATTTGTTCGTTCCATATGTGTGTTAACTTTTTGTCAGTAAAATTAATTACATGAGAAATAGCAGTGCAAACATTGTGTGTGCAAATATTGATATAATAACCCATATCGGCAGGAAGTAGGGGTCCTGAGGGTGCTGCAGCACCCCCTAAAAAATCGGAATAAATAAAAAATAGTAATACATATGTTTTTTTCACAAAAGTAGTGCACTGGGCCTTTAATAGTCCTGCATTACTGGACCAATGTAGCCATCTGTAGTAAAAATAATAATTCTGCACCGTTCATTAAGTGACAAGTTGAATCAGGTGTACTTGTCCTGGGCTACAATAAAACTGTGTACTGCTGTGCTTACTCGAGGACTGGAGTGATGGCATTAGCCTTAAAGGCTCTGCATGGTCAATCCGACATCTGCTGTGGCTGTACAGCATTTACTGTGATGCAGCCACAGCAGAAGTCTGTAGTGACGCCTCTAGCACTGAGATCAAATCACTACAGACCCTGGTTCGATTTGATCTCAGTGCTAGAAGCGTCACTACAGACCCTGGTTCGATTCCAGGCTGTATTACAACCGGCCGTGATTGGGAGTCCCATAGGGCGGCTTACAATTGGCCAGGCAAGTGAATTTATATAGCCCTTCTTACATCAGCTGATATCTCAAAGTGCTGTACAGAAACCCAGCCTAAAACCCCAAACAGCAAGCAATGCAGGCGGTAAAATACCACTAGTGGGAAAATGCAGATATTTTCCTTATGCAGATTCTAGAATATTCACACGAAAATCTGTTGCCAATTGATTGGAAACCTTGCTATAGTCAAAGAAAAAAGGCTGACTATTAAGCGATAAGGATAAATAAGCGTCATCAGAAAGCAACCTCTTTCAGAGTCCACAAGGGGTCACACTTCACAAAAGATTGGGTATTGTGGTGAGAACGTAAAAGACGCACAAATAATGACAATTTAATATACACTACCGTTCAAACGTTTGGGGTCTACACTGTATTTCTGATCAATTTTATGTTATTTTAATGGACAAAACATGTGCTTTTCTTTCAAAAACAAGGACATTTCTAAGTGACCTCAAACTTTTGAACGGTAGTGTATATATAAAAGAAGAAATTATAATTTGCAAGTTATAGGCCTACTTTGTATTGGTTACTTAGACAGGTCTGCAATTTTCAGTAATGAGATGCTTATGGAGCCATTACATTTATGATAGGTTTACTACAACTGTATGAAATAAAAATATAAAACATTCAAACATCTGATTCTCCTTTGCAGACGTGTAAAAAGGTAATGACAATGAAAATGACAAAGTTATCCAACAAAATATTGATTGTCCTATATCTACTGTCTGTCAAATGATAATGTTTTGTACTTATCCATTGTGACTTGTTGCAAATCGTGATTACCAAAATCTTGGCTTTCGAAAGCAATGTCTAAATTACCTCGACGTTTTAGTATCAGGTGAATAAGTACAACCATCACCAAAATAACAATGACAATGCATACTATAATTCCAAGAAGACCCCCAGCCTTTACAGTGGAAGGGCGCTCAGTTGGATGCTTAACAAATGGTGTAAATGGTATGGTAAAACCTGAAACATTTGACGGTTCTCTCTCAACACAATAATTTAAACCAACCAAGTCGAATCCCTCATCACAAGAACACAGGTAACCTCCATACGTATTTGTACAATTATGATGGCACTCATCCATCTCACATTCATCTATGTCAACACAAATTGACTTCCCATTTTTGTCATCGAGTATGTAACCATTTGGACAGTTGCAATGATGTGGTTTACTTGGGTCACATTCTGGGGAACACTCGGCTAAACAAACAAATTGGCACCGGTTGGTGTCTTCGGTCATTCTTATGAATCCATCCCAACAGGAGCAATTGTAACTGCCTATTGTGTTTCTGCATTCGTGGTCACATGGACCCATGGAGCATTCATCTTCATCGACGCATTTGTCATTTTCAAACACATATCCCTTATGGCATTCGCATTTAAATCCACCAACAGTATTGACACACTTAATGTTATGTCCAGGGCACTGTCTGTTATCGACACAATCATCAATGTCTTTGCAATGCTTCCCATCTTCTGCCAGTGCATACCCATGCTGACACATGCAAGTGTAGCTGTCATCTTTTTTTTGGCAGAGATGTGCGCATCCTGAGTCAAGGCAAGGGTCATTTTGCGCATCTTCACATGTGACGTTATTGTCCTGGAGAGTTTCTCCAGGTGGGCAAGTGCATACAGGTTTAGTATTAACTGAGGAACAGTCATGCGCACAGCCACCTTTGAATACCTCGCAACTCCACGGTGCTTGTAGCCACTGTTCAGATAGACAGATATACTTCGACCCGATGGATTTGAGCGTTGCAGTGGTTCCGAGGGGTAATGTCAGTAGGTTCTCTCCCTTGAATCCCAACGGAGTCTCATACAGAACTGATTCGTCCCCTTTTACAATTACATGTTGGCAGGGACTGTCAAGTTTATATTCACAAATATATCCATCTACTTTACTTTCGCATGGTTGTTCCTTCCACACAAAGTCGTATTTTGATACCGAAATACATTTTGAAGAACAGACATCTTCAAAGCGCCCCCAGTTCTGGAATTTGGTTTCATTATCTCCAGTTATCCACCTGTACCCTCGTAAAAACGATGCTTGGTCGGGGCATTGCCCGCTTGGTAAATGTAAACCAATCCAATAATCTCCTGTATGAATACCAAGTAATATTAAAAGGATGCTATGTGATATCAAAGATCGAACTGTCATTAAATATCCATTATTATTTTCCTCACAACGTTTTTGAGCGGTTCCAAAGTTAGCTTGGTCCTGGAAAACGGCAAAGCACTGCTTCCCCATGCAGTATCCGACGAGGGGGGCTTCCCCGTTCACTCTCAAAAGGAACGTCAGGGCAACGAGTATTGCTACTGTATCCCCCATTTTTTTTAAACAATCTCCTACGCCTCAAACTAAATATAAAAAATCGCATAGAATTTAGATGTAGGCTACTCGTCTATTAGGCATGGCTTGAGTTGCAGAATGAACGTTAAGACTGCCGATAACTCCCATTTATATAAGCCTCCCTCCATGTCTTCGATTGATCAAGGAAGGAAGTTCCTTTCTGGATGGCGTAGTTGCTGACCAAGAACAAACAAGTTCTCTCTGAACCTGCCTATCATGCTAAACAACCAGCCACTGGGTAACAGCTGGGTGAATCAACATTGTTTCCATCTCATTTCAACCCCAAATATCAATGTGTTGAGGTTGAATCAACGTGGAAAACTAATTAGATTTGCAAAAAGTAACATTTTCACCCAACCATTAACTAAATCTAACATGGCGATTTTTTTTCATGTTGAATTCACGTTAGTTGACAACTCAACCAAATGTAAATCAAACCTAGACATTGAACTGACACGTGCACACACAACACACACACGAAATGTATATTTATAGTAAGCTATAGCCAAATTACGCACATATGGCAAAACTAGCATTTAAATAAGAAACACATTGAAAACACATCAATGACATCAAAAACGTAGATAACATCTTTCAGTGATATGCAGCCTAATTTGCTCAGTTCTCTCCTTGTGTTTACATGGTTCTCTCTCATGAGAATGCCTATTGGGCAGCCAAATGGCACATTCTGAGGACACGAGGACAAACACATTCTTCATGAGGTGATTTAAACACGTTTTAGGTTATATTTGAATACATTAATTCAGAATAATATCTTATTATGCTTGATATTCAACAAGTCAGTTTGTCAAATTTCTGCCCTGCTAGAGCTGCCCCGGTCAACTGTAAGTGCTGTTATTGAAGTGGAAACTTCTAGGAGCATCAATGGTTCAGCCTCAAAGTGGTAAGCTTCACAAGCTCACAGAATGTGACCACTGAGTGCTGATACACTTAGCGCATAAAAATTGTCTGTCCTCGGTTGCAACACTCACTACCGATTTTCCAAAGCAACGTCAACACAAGAACTGTTCGTCGTGAGTTTCAGGAAATGGGTTTCCATGGCCGAGCATCTGCACACAAGCCTAAGATCAATGCCAAGTGTCGACTGGAAAGGTATAAAGCTCGCTGCCATTGGACTCTGGAGCAGTGAAAATGCGTTCTCTGGAGTGATGAATCACACTTCACCATTTGGCAGTTTGACAAACGAATTTGGGTTTGGCGGATACCAGGAGAATGCTACCTGCCCCGATGCATAGTGCCAAATGTAAAGTTTGGTGGAGGAGGGATAATGGTCTGGGGTTGTTTATCGTTGTTCATGGTAGGCCTACAATGCATACAATGACATTCTAGACGACAACAGTTTGGGGGAAGACCCTTTCCTGTTTCAGCATGACAATGACCATGTGCACAAAGCGAGGTCCATACAGAAATTATTTGTTGAGATCGGTGTGGAAGAACTTGACTGGTCTGCGCAGAGCCCTGACCTCATCTCCATCGAACACCTTTGTGATGAATTGGAACACCAACTGCGAACCAGGACTAATCGTCCAACATCAATGCCCGAACTCACTAACATGCTGACCACACCACCTGCGTTACGTGCATGAGCATTGCAAAAATAAATGTACACATACATGTTATTCAATAATTTCATCCAAACTGCTCGCTTGCGTCAACTAGCGTTTGCGTTGCCAGGCGCTAAAATAGAACGTGGTTCTATTTTTGACGCTTAACGCATGGCAAGTCCCGCCTCTCCCATCTCCTCATTGGTTTTTAGGAGCATATACCCACATGGGTGATTGCAAGATGAACTGAGGTCCACAGTCCAGTCCAGTTGGTGGTGGTAATGCACCTTAAAGATGTTTGCCAACCACCATATAAAGTCAGAAGAAGAAGAAGAAGACGACGACTGAAGGAGGAGATATTACTAGAAACTAACTAAGTTTGCCCTTTTATCTTAAAATTTTTTTCATTTTTTATTTCACCTTTATTTAACCAGGTAGGCTAGTTGAGAACAAGTTTTCATGTACAACTGCGTCCTGGCCAAGATAAAGCATAGCAGTGTGAACAGACAGCAACACAGAGTTACACATGGAGTAAACAATAAACAAGTCAATAACACAGTATACATTTTTTTTATTAAAAAAAAGAGTCTATATACATTGTGTGCAAAGGGCATGAGGAGGTAGGCGAATAATTACAATTTAGCAGATTAACACTGGAGTGATAAATGATCAGATGGTCATGTGCAGGTAGAGATACTGGTGTGCAAAAGAGCAGAAAAGTAAATCAATAAAAACAGTATGGGGATGAGGTAGGTAAATTGGGTGGGCTATTTACCGATGTACAATGTACAGCTGCAGCGATCGGTTAGCTGCTCAGATAGCAGATATTTAAAGTTGGTGAGGGAGATAAAAGTCTCCAACTTCAACGATTTTTGCAATTCGTTCCAGTCACAGGCAGCAGAGAACTGGAAGGAAAGGCGGCCAAATGAGGTGTTGGCTTTAGGGATGATAAGTGAGATACACCTGCTGGAGTGCGTGCTACGGGTGGGTGTTGCCATCGTGACCAGTGAACTGAGATAAGGCGGAGCTTTACCTAGCATGGACTTGTAGATGACCTGGGGCCAGTGGGTCTGGTGACGAATATGTAGCGAGGGCCAGCCGACTAGAGCATACAGGTCGCAGTGGTGGGTGGTATAAGGTGCTTTAGTAACAAAGCGGATGGCACTGTGATAAACTGCATCCAGTTTGCTGAGTAGAGTATTGGAAGCCATTTTGTAGATGACATCGCCGAAGTCGAGGATCGGTAGGATAGTCAGTTTTACTAGGGTAAGTTTGGCGGCGTGAGTGAAGGAGGCTTTGTTGCGAAATAGAAAGCCGATTCTAGATTTGATTTTGGATTGGAGATGTTTGATATGAGTCTGGAAGGAGAGTTTACAGTCTAGCCAGACACCTAGGTACTTATAGATGTCCACATATTCTAGGTCGGAACCATCCAGGGTGGTGATGCTAGTCGGGCGTGCGGGTGCAGGCAGCGAACGGTTGAAAAGCATGCATTTGGTTTTACTTGCTTTTAAGAGCAGTTGGAGGCCACGGAAGGAGTGTTGTATGGCATTGAAGCTCGTTTGGAGGTTAGATAGCACAGTGTCCAAGGAAGGGCCAGAAGTATACAGAATGGTGTCGTCTGCGTAGAGATGGATCAGGGAATCGGCCGCAGCAAGAGCAACATCATTGATATATACAGAGAAATTAGTCGGACCGAGAATTGAACCCTGTGGCACCCCCATAGAGACTGCCAGAGGACCGGACAACATGCCTGTGGATTAATTGTCGGAGTAGAGAACACACAATTTTGTTTGACTCAAAATGGGCCAAAATTCTACAAAGATCCAGGAAAAAAAGGACCTTGGTGCATTTCAAGTAAAATAACAACCCAATGTTTACATCCCAGGACAAATTAGCTAGCAACAGCAAGCTAGCTAGCTAAATGGCCATGTATGTTTCATGTGTTTTGACCTGTCCACAAATTAATATAGTTGGTTCAAAGATATTTCAACCAGTGTGTCCTGATCTCGTCAGGACCAAATCAACATGCAATTGTGCACGCGGACGCACGTACCTGGTCTAGTCAGCATGTTATGCTCTTGTGGCTAAATGGTAGCAAGTCCCCGCAGCAATGTTCCAATATCTAGTGGAAAGCCTTCCCAGAAGAATGGAGGCTGTTATAGCAGCAAATGGGGGACCAACTCGTGATTTTGGAATAAAATGTTCAATGAGCAGGTGTCCATGTAGTGATTCTAGGTCTCTCTGTTTGTCTGGGAGGAGTAGGAACATAATCACTCGCGGGAGGGACCCTTCCCAGGGGGAGAGTGTGAGTCATGAGTGACACATTGTGCTACAGGACGTGGAAGGTGGGCTCACTTCCTCTAAGGCCACCCCACAATTCACGGTAGCAGTTGATAGAAACGGCATGCTATTTCAGTGTCTCTGTATTTCCTTTGATAAAAATGGATGAAGTGAGAGAAATGGAGAATGGGGTGGAAGTGAGGTGGCTTTGGCATTCGGGGAAGCAATCTTTTGTTCATGCAATGGAAACAAAATCTGTCTAACCCTCTCATTTGATTAGGCCTACTGTGGTCTTCATGACGAAGAGGTCGTCACGATGAAGACCATTACGGACATTGTATGATAAGTAGTGGCGTTTGTGAATTATTGATGGCTTCTTGATATGCCTGGGAAAATGTTTTCTCTGTTTTGCATATCTATTTGATTAAACTTACTAGTGAAAACTTAAAGATGTGTCTGCAGCGAAATGTTTATTTTGGGAAAATCAAAGATATCCAGAACGGAAGAAACAGTGCCTGTTCTTTCCAACACTTACTTGGCTTGTGTTTGCATAGCCACATTCTGACACAGCCAGTTCCGTCGTTGCTGGTGCCACCAATAACATATCTGAAGCATATCATTGAGTAAGCAGTACCTCAAAAGGGACCAGTTCTTTGTGGCCACAGGGTACAACAGTGTTTTATCTAGACGGAGGCTACTCGTAATGGAGGAAATGGGAGGTCTTCCCCTGTAGGGTGTAGTTGAGCATGAGGAGAAAGGGAGGAGGTCTGTACTGATAACCTTCTCTGTGCCACACACCCTCCCGGGAGTGATTTCTCTCTGAGTAAGCATTGTCAGAAAAGAATATATCATGGGTGAGATGAGATGGCTACCAACTCTACATTGATGATAACCTTTATGGAAATGGTCGAAATGACCTTGAAAAAGATTCCCTCATGTTGTTGTCAATGGAAAATTATAGATTGTGGAGGATGAAAGAAGACATTTATATATTTATTAAAGAATATGTAGACATGCCATATTGAAAACACATTTTTGTCTTAACAAAAACATTGCATTTTAGGAGCAGCAATTTGCAATCTTCTCATAACTTGCAGTTATGTAATTTGACACAAATTTGACACAGAAATGTACCATGTGTAATGAATACATGAAAAGTCTTACTCACTCATGTTTATGTTGGGATTGTCCAACCCTGAAACCACGTAATATGATTCTAGTGAAATTATTCTCAAAATGATTTGGCATGCCTCATGCTATTGCTAGTGGACTCAACCCAGCCAGTCATATTTTGGTATTCTGTCTGCCACAGTCTAAGCTTACCTTGCTTTGCTTTGTTGACCCTCTCTGACCCTCTTTGACCCTCTGCCTCCAGGAACTCACTGTGAGGATATTGTATTTCGCTGCCTGAGAGGCACAGATAATAATTGTAGTGTAAATCATGTCCTGTGTTAGAACGGGAGGAAAGGTAGATCCACCGACTCAATGGCAGGAAATGGCCTCACGGGACTCTTAGATCACATCACTCCTCCACAGCTCACTTAAGTTTAAACAAGAAAAATACCACGCGTCTTCATCGAACCCCCCCCCCCCCCCCCCCCCCCACACACCTAGCAACTGTCCCAAAACTGGTCAATATACTGAGGTAGGTGTAACGTGAAAATATGAGCAAATATTTAATCTATTATATGGTGTAATAGTTCATCTTGACAATGGTGTTTTGAAAGCAATATTTACGGTCATGACACGTTTGCAAGTTTATATTGTAGTAATCCTGTATGATTAGCCGAAGTTTAGCAAAAAGTCTAGTAAGTGTGAAAACCTTGTTAGCAACAAAGCTTGCTCAGCATGAAGATATGTTCATCAGAGATGATGAAGTGATTTCAAAAGAAACCAGGACTGACTGCATGGGTATCAAACGTGAGCTTAAGCCTGGAGCAGGGTTATAATCATTTTACCCTGTGGTCCGGAGCCTTCTGGATTTCTGTTCTACCTGATAATTAATTGCACACTCGTGTTAGAGGGGAACAATTAATACATGCACTGGAACTGGCTTGGAGGTCAAGAGTTGAGTTGGAAGGGCTTAGAGATTAGTTTTCAGGTCTCAGGAAATGCTAATCATCAAGTGAGTGAACTTCACCTAACTTAAACCCATGGCGGCATTCATAAAAATGTTTATTCGTTCAAAATACACAACATAGACTCAAACAAAAGTGAGTTTTGAAAAACTGTGGTTAATGGACAACAAATTCCATCTCTTGGGTAGGCTGAGTTAAAATTTTATTCCTGGGGGTTTGAGTCTCAGAATCCGGTCATTATTAATATTTTCCTAGATCTCAGAGTGAGACTGTTGAATGGAAGGAGATGGACGGGGAGACAGTGGATGTTCAGTTAGAACATATCCTGTGGTGGAATGTGTTTTCAGAGACAGCCAGCCCTAAGTTTGTAAAATAGGGCTTCTCCAAAAGGAAATCACACAGAGGCTCTAGTTTTTGACAGATTTCATTTACTACTGAGAAAATAACTGAGAGGTTTGGTGTACAACAGGATGGTTTATTGACCTATGTATAAACACATTGGAATGTGTTTCCAGCAATTGTTTTGTGTCACTCGGTACATGCAAAAAGAAGGGATATTTAAATCAGGCTGATAGAACTCCAGGGACAGGAAAACAAACCCTGACATGTCGTAGCCTTTGCCTTCATCCTACCTACACAGACTACTGGTAGTTTTTATTGATTTATTTTTATTTCACCTTTATTTAACCAGGTAGGCTAGTTGAGAACAAGTTCTCATTTACAACTGCGACCTGGCCAAGATAAAGCATAGCAGTGTGAACAGACAGCAACACAGAGTTACACATAGAGTAAACAATAAACAAGTCAATAACACAGTATCATTTTTTTTAATAAAAAAAAAAAGAGTCTATATACATTGTGTGCAAAAGGCATGAGGAGGTAGGCGAATAATTACAATTTAGCAGATTAACACTGGAGTGATAAATGATCAGATGGTCATGTGCAGGTAGAGATACTAGTGTGCAAAAGAGCAGAAAAGTAAATCAATAAAAACAGTATGGGGATGAGGTAGGTAAATTGCAGGCAAACCCGTGTAGTAACTTTGAGAGTGGAGTCGGTAGACAAGTAGATAGAGGTGTAGGATCTTAATTTGATCACTCTTTTGTTGCTCAGAATCTTCCTGCACCACAGAAAATGCAAGTTGTTGTGTATTTGAGTTTTTATAAAGCTTCTAAAGTTTGTAATTTTCACCTAACGAAAAATGTATCAATCCCTGCAAATATGTCCATTATTTATAATCCACATAATAATTCACATTATTTTCCTGTTGTAGCAAACTGGCTCAAATTAAGATCTTACATCTGTTAAACTGAGTTCCGAATAATTTAGTTTGTGGTCTCGAAGTTATAGCGCCAATCTGCAGTTCAAACGATGTAACCACTCTCCAATTCATAGACAGAGCTATGGATGCAGCGACTGGCCATCCATGGTATGATAATTATAGTTTTAACCATGTTTTGAGGCTGTACAGTGTTTGTTTGTTTACATGCACATGTAACAGTATAACTTTAGACTGTTCCCTCGCCCATACCCGGGCGCGAACCAGGGACCCTCTGCACCAATCAACAATAGTCACCCCGAAGTATCGTTACCCATCGCTCCACAAAAGCCGCAGCCCTTGCAGAGCAAGGGGAACCACTACTTCAAGGCCTCAGAGCAAGTGACGTCACCGATTGAAACGCTATTTAGCGCGCACCACCGCTAACTAGCTAGCAGTTTCACATCCGTTACACTCACCCCCTTCTGACCGCCTCCTTTTCCGCAGCAACCAGTGATCCGGGTCAACAGCATCAATGTAACAGTATAACTTTAGATCGTCCCCTCGCCCATACCCGGGCGCGAACCAGGGATCCTCTGGTTCGCAGTTTCACATCCGTTACACACACACACATAAAACACAGGCAGGGAGGCAGGCAGGCAGACTGACACAACACAAACACACATTACACACCACACATTCACACTCACACAGACACACTTTTACACTCATCATTTGCTGCTGCTGCTCTATTCTTTATTTGACTCTTATTATTATCTATCCTGATGCCTAGTCACTTTACTCTGCCTTCATGTACAAATCTACCTCAAATACCTTATTATTATCTATCCTGATGCCTAGTCACTTTACTCTGCCTTCATGTACAAATCTACCTCAAATACCTTATTATTATCTATCCTGATGCCTAGTCACTTTACTCTGCCTTCATGTACAAATCTACCTCAAATACCTTATTATTATCTATCCTGATGCCTAGTCACTTTACTCTGCCTTCATGTACAAATCTACCTCAAATACCTTATTATTATCTATCCTGATGCCTAGTCACTTTACTCTGCCTTCATGTACAAATCTACCTCAAATACCTTATTATTATCTATCCTGATGCCTAGTCACTTTACTCTGCCTTCATGTACAAATCTACCTCAAATACCTTATTATTATCTATCCTGATGCCTAGTCACTTTACTCTGCCTTCATGTACAAATCTACCTCAAATACCTTATTATTATCTATCCTGATGCCTAGTCACTTTACTCTGCCTTCATGTACAAATCTACCTCAAATACCTTATTATTATCTATCCTGATGCCTAGTCACTTTACTCTGCCTTCATGTACAAATCTACCTCAAATACCTTATTATTATCTATCCTGATGCCTAGTCACTTTACTCTGCCTTCATGTACAAATCTACCTCAAATACCTTATTATTATCTATCCTGATGCCTAGTCACTTTACTCTGCCTTCATGTACACATCTACCTCAAATACCTTGTATCTCTGCACATTGATCTGGTACTGGTACTTCCTGTATGTAGCTCCACATTGATCTGGTACTGGTACTTCCTGTATGTAGCTCCATTCTTGTGTATTTTATTCCTCCTGTTACTATTTTACTTTTAAACTCTGCATTGTTGGGAAGAGCTGGTAAGCAAGAACTTCACCAGTTTTATTCGGCGCATGTGACAAATAAAATGTGATTTCGTTTGGTTTGCATTTACATTGTTTACAAACATTTGAGTAAAACAAGCATATATTTTGCATTCTGATGGGGTATGACAGTTGAACTAAGCACATGAGGCATTTATAAATGAGATACTTCAAGAATCAAGGGGTATAAATCATTTATTTAAAAGTTTTTTTTAAATGATGTACCAATCCCAGCTTTCCCCTGGTATGTTTACTAGCCTCTTCAAAGGACTTTAACTTGCAACCTTAAATCAATGCTTACTAGAGCCAAGCAGTGTCACACCACGTTCAGGTTTCTCTTGCATTAGACATGACTAAACCCTGAGATTTTCCCGACCACATAAACTGAACAGGAATTGCCTATAACTAGGGCCCTAACAATGTTTTTCCTGGGCAGGCAATTCTTTCCTCATAGACATTCATTTCCCTGGACATTACTTAGTCATCATTAATGAGAATATTTCTCCTCAGCCTTCCTTGCTGCACACCGTTCCCATCCGCCCTGAGCCCTGCGCACAAGGGACAGGAATACACCTACTGTAAAAAAAAATATGCCTTCCTCAGGGCTGGCCAGTCTGGCGTGGTGACAGGAATATTATTAACTTGAGGCAACCCCTGTTACAATAACAAACACATTGTGTATACAAAAGTATGTTGACACCCCTTCAAAGTGGTGGATTTGGCTATTTCAGCCACACCCATTGCCGACAGGTATATAAAAATTGAGCACAAAGCCATGCAATCTCCATAGACATACATTGTCAGTAGAATGGCCTTAGTGAAGAGCTCAATGACTTTGAAAGTGGTACCGCCATAGGATGCCACCTTTCCAACAAGTCAGTTCGTCCTGCTAGAGCTGCCCCAGTCAACCGTAATTGCTGTTATTGTGAAGCGGAAACATCTAGGAGCAATAACTGCTCAACCGCGAAGTGGTAGGCCACACAAGCTCACAGAATGGGACCGCTGAGTGCTGAAGTGCGTTGCACATAAAAATCATCTGTCCTCAGTTGCAATACTCATTACTGAGTTCCAAACATCCTCTGGAAGCAACCTCTGCATAAGAACTGTTCGTCGGGAGTTTCATGAAATGTGTTTCCATGGGATAGAGACCACACACAAGCCTAAGATCACCATGCGCATGCCGAGCGTCGGCTGGGGTGATGGTAAGCTTCCGCCATTGGACTCTGGAGTAGTGGAAATGCGTTCTCTGGAGTGATGAATCACGCTTAACCATCTCACAGTCCAATGGACGAATCTGTGTTTGGCGGATGCCAGTGCCAACTAAAGTTTGGTGGAGGAGGAATAATGGTCTGGGCCTGGCCCCTTAGTTGCAGTGAAGGGAAATCTTAATGCTACAGCATGCAATGGAATTCTAGATGATTCGGTGTGGAAGAACTTGACTGGCCTGCACAGAGCCCTGACCTCAACCCCATCGAACACCTTTGGGATGAATTGGAATGCCAACTGCGAGCCAGGCCTAATCGCCCAACATCAGTGCCTGATATCATTACTGCTCTTGTGGCTGAGTGGAAGAAAGTCCCTGCAGCAATGTTCCAACATCTAGTGGAAAGCCTTCCCAGAAGAGTGGATGCTGGCATCACATGGGGGACCAACTCCATATTAAGGCCCTTGATTTTGGAATGAGATGTTCGACGAGTGGGTGTCCACATTCCTTTGGCCATGTAGTGTATGACTGGACCTCAGCTGGACCCTGCACAACACTTCAACTCAAAAGTAGGAGATGAGGGGCACTCATAGTCCAAACAACACATCATTTCAGTCCGTGCAGTCATGAGTGAACAGGGAGTACAGGAGGGGACTCAATACACACCCCTGAGGGGTCCCAGTTTTGAGGATCAGCGTAGTGGGGGTGTTACATACCCTTAAAACCTGGGGCGGCCCGTCAGGATGTCCAGGATCCAGTTTGTCCAGGTGAGAAAGGGCAGTGTGGAGTGCAATAGAGATTACATCCTCTGTGGATCTGTTGGGTCGGTAAGTGAATTGGAGTGGGTCTAGGGTTTCTGGGATAATGGAGTTAATGTGAGCAATGACCAGCCTTTCAAAGCACTACATGGCTATAGACGTGAGTGCTACGGGTCAGTAGTAATTTAGGCAGGTAAGCTTAGTGTTCTTGGGCACAGGGACTATGTGGTCTGCTTGAAACATGTTGATATTACAGACTCAGTCAGGGACAGGTTGAAAATGTCAGTGAAGACACTTGCCAGTTGGTCAGCGCATGCTAGGAGTGCACGTCCTGATAATCCGTTTGGCCTCCTGAATGTTGACCTGTTTAAAGTTCTTACTCACATCGGCTACGGAGAGTGTGATCACACAGTTGTCCAGAAAAGCTGATGCGCTGATGCATGTTTCAGTGCCTTGAAGCAAGCATAGAAGTAATTTAGCTCGTCTGGTAGGCTCGCGTCACTGGGCAGCTCTCGGCTGTGCTTGCCTTTTTGTAGTCTGTACTAGTTTGCAAGCCAATCCACATCAACAAGTGTCGGAGCCGGTGTAGTACGATTCAATCTTAGTTCTGTATTGATGCTTTGCCTGTTTGATGGTTTGTCGGAGGGCCCAGTGGAATTTGTTATAAGCTTCCAGGTTAGAGTCCCGCTCCTTGAAAGCGGCAGCTCTACCCTTTAGCTCAGTGCGGATGTTGCCTGTAATCCATGGCTTCTGGTTGGGGTATGTACGCACAGTCACTGTGGAGACGGCATCATCGAAGCACTTGTTGATGAAGCCAGTGACTGATGTGGTGTACTCCTCAATGTCATCAGAAGAATCCCAGAACATATTCCAGTCTGTGCTAGCAAAACAGTCCTGTAAAACAGTCCTGTAGCTTAGCATCACTTTTTAATTGATCTAGTCACTTGTGCTTCCTGCTTTAATTTTTGCTTGTAAACCGGAATCAGGAGGATAGAATTATGGTAAGATTTGCCAAATGGAGGGCGAGGGAGTTTTGTACGCATCTCTGTGTATGGAGTAAAGGTGGTCTAGAGTTTTTTCCCCCTTCTGGTTGCACATTTAACATTGCCGGTCTACTAGCCATCGCCGAAACACTTTTCATTTTCCATTTGTTTTGTCTTTGTTTCTACTGTTTTTCATTCCCCTAATTATTGTTGATGTACAGTGCCTTGCGAAAGTATTCGGCCCCCTTGAACTTTGCAACCTTTTGCCACATTTCAGGCTTCAAACATAAAGATATAAAACTGTATTTTTTTGTGAAGAATCAACAACAAGTGGGACACAATCATGAAGTGGAACGACATTTATTGGATATTTCAAACTTTTTTAACAAATCAAAAACTGAAAAATTGGGCGTGCAAAATTATTCAGCCCCTTTACTTTCAGTGCAGCAAACTCTCTCCAGAAGTTCAGTGAGGATCTCTGAATGATCCAATGTTGACCTAACTGACTAATGATGATAAATACAATCCACCTGTGTGTAATCAAGTCTCCGTATAAATGCACCTGCACTGTGATAGTCTCAGAGGTCCGTTAAAAGCGCAGAGAGCATCATGAAGAACAAGGAACACACCAGGCAGGTCCGAGATACTGTTGTGAAGAAGTTTAAAGCCGGATTTGGATACAAAAATATTTCCCAAGCTTTAAACATCCCAAGGAGCACTGTGCAAGCGATAATATTGAAATGGAAGGAGTATCAGACCACTGCAAATCTACCAAGACCTGGCCGTCCCTCTAAACTTTCAGCTCATACAAGGAGAAGACTGATCAGAGATGCAGCCAAGAGGCCCATGATCACTCTGGATGAACTGCAGAGATCTACAGCTGAGGTGGGAGACTCTGTCCATATGACAACAATCAGTCGTATATTGCACAAATCTGGCCTTTATGGAAGAGTGGCAAGAAGAAAGCCATTTCTTAAAGATATCCATAAAAAGTGTCGTTTAAAATTTGCCACAAGCCACCTGGGAGACACACCAAACATGTGGAAGAAGGTGCTCTGGTCAGATGAAACCAAAATTGAACTTTTTGGCAACAATGCAAAACGTTATGTTTGGCGTAAAAGCAACACAGCTGAACACACCATCCCCACTGTCAAACATGGTGGTGGCAGCATCATGGTTTGGGCCTGCTTTTCTTCAGCAGGGACAGGGAAGATGGTTAAAATTGATGGGAAGATGGATGGAGCCAAATACAGGACCATTCTGGAAGAAAACCTGATGGAGTCTGCAAAAGACCTGAGACTGGGACGGAGATTTGTCTTCCAACAAGACAATGATCCAAAACATAAAGCAAAATCTACAATGGAATGGTTCAAAAATAAACATATCCAGGTGTTAGAATGGCCAAGTCAAAGTCCAGACCTGAATCCAATCGAGAATCTGTGGAAAGAACTGAAAACTGCTGTTCACAAATGCTCTCCATCCAACCTCACTGAGCTCGAGCTGTTTTGCAAGGAGGAATGGGAAAAATTTCAGTCTCTCGATGTGCAAAACTGATAGAGACATACCCCAAGCGACTTACAGCTGTAATCGCAGCAAAAGGTGGCGCTACAAAGTATTAATTTAAGGGGGCTGAATAATTTTGCACGCCCAATTTTTCAGTTTTTGATTTGTTAAAAAAGTTTGAAATATCCAATAAATGTCGTTCCACTTCATGATTGTGTCCCACTTGTTGTTGATTCTTCACAAAAAAATACAGTTTTATATCTTTATGTTTGAAGCCTGAAATGTGGCAAAAGGTTGCAAAGTTCAAGGGGGCCGAATACTTTCGCAAGGCACTGTATTTAACCCTCTGTTTTCCCCATTGTCACATCCGTCAAAAGGAGCGGACCAAGGCGTATTGTGTGTAGAGTTCCACATACTTTATTACTAAGTGAAACTTAACAAAAACAACAAAGAATCAACGAACGTACAGTACAGAGCACACTAAGCCACTAACTGAAAACAAAACAATATCCCACAAACGCAGGTGGGGAAAGGACCACATTAAGTATGATATCCAATTAGAGGCAACGATAATCAGCTGCCTCCAATTGGGAACCATACTCACACCATCATAGAAATATAGTACTTGAACACCCCCTAGTCACACTCTGACCTACTGCACCATAGAGAACCCCAAGGGCGTGACACCCATGGTGTTGTGCGGGATTGTTATTGTCATGTTTGGTAATGTTGGTGACTGGTTATTTCGACGGGTGCTGTTTTTTGCCCGTGCGTAAAAATTGATGTTCGTGTGTTTGTGTTTGGGCAAGTGTAGTGTTGTACCTTGCACCATTCATTATTCTGAGCAAAGTTACGTTGCTCCCAATTCTCTGCTCTCCTGCACCTGCCTGCATACACCAGCTACACCCACCATTATGACAGACGTTGATTTGGGCCCATTCCCGGGAAAGCAGTATATCCTCCACGTCGGACTCGTTAATGGAAAAAGCTTCTTCCAGTTCCTGGTAAGTAATCGCTGTTCTGATGTTATTTTTGGTCATAAGAGACGGTAGCAGCAACATCATGTACAAAATGAGTTAAATAATAAGTTACGAACAACCCCAAAAAACAAACAAAATAAAACAGTTTAAACAACTGTTATATTATTATTATATTTTTTGCGTTGTTCGTAACTTATTTTTTAAGCACGTAAAACATCAGCCATACTTTCCGGCGCCATTCTACTATTGAGTAGACTATTGTGAAGGCAACGTTACAGTTACCTTCAGACAATAAACTGAAGTCTTAAAAATGTATATGTTTGATGGCAATATTCCATAAATGAAGACATTCTGGAAATGGTCCATAGGCTTGTTACTGGGAATGTTGTGGTTATCTGTGAGCATTGTTGTCATCAGGGATTGCTTCTGTCTGCCATGCATCATCTTGCTCTGTGCCCGTGGGCACATTTCGGCTGATCGTGTCTGATCAGGAGCAGTGAGTAAATAGTGATTATGTATCTGATGATGTCACAGAGGAGGAAAATTGCATGTGTTACTAGCCTATACAGACGGTATTATGACATCTTTGAGACGTCACAATGTGGATAAATCATTCACGAAATGATCATCATCATCAGAATTTGGCAAGTACAGCCATGCTTATTCTCCTACTTTCTCACTACAGCATATGTCACAATGCCCTTTGCCACAATGTTCTTTTCCACTCTGCTGGCGATCTTGCCAATTTATGTCACACAAGACTCATAGTAAGATTAAGATAGTAACAACAAGAAGTTTGTGGTCCAACTGTGGCCAAACGACTCCTCTCACAGACCAATCCTTGGTTACAAGGGATTGACATTTCAACATTAATCCAATCTTTTAGACTTAGGGATCTACACCGTCTCACATTTGGTCCAAAAACATGACTGAATAATTACGTAATTTTCATCTGCATTTGGGTTGGTCAGTGATTCAGTATTGCTTTGGGCACTAGGAGAAAAATGTGATTAGGTACAGTATATATGGTTAGTGTGCCTTAGACTTAATAGATTATTACACAAGTTTGTGACAGAAGAGCATTGTATATTCACTTAACCTCAAATGACACAACAGGTTTGGTTTGTCTTTTTAATCATAACATATGGTATTGTCTTGTCTCACAAATATCATGATATACAATAACGACAGAACAAACCAATTTATTTTCCATCACTGTGGCTTGTCCAAATCCAACATATACCACATACACATACATACAGACTCATTCGTCTTATGACGACTATAAGGTGATATGGCTACACTGCTATGAAAAACATACTGTATATTGTCAGCATCACAGATGATTAAGAATGAAATGATAAGTTTGTATGTACACTTTCTGTGAGTTGCTAAAGCCTATTTTTGTGATAGAGTGCCTAATTTTAGTGTTAATGGCTTTCATACTGAGTTTTTATTTTTATTTTTTTTAAAGTGTCACAACATATCATGGAAGACGTCAGGCCTACCTCCACTACGCGATACTTCTCATTTGCGATTGACCTATCAGTAAAACAACAACAAGTGCTTCATTGAAGACTGACATTAGGCAATGTTATCCAAATTACACAACTTGCTTAAATGTCATAACGTTGCAGATTATTAGAACACAGTTGATTGATTTAATTTCGAAACTGATGTTTTCAGAAGAATGGATCCTGCAACCTATAGTAACTTTGTCAATTACAAAAGCAATGGTGGCTATCCCGTGGGCTTGATCAAGGATGAAAAAAAACTTTTTCAGAAAAAGGCCATTCATTTTGTTGTAGAAGGTGAGGCGAGACTTACAAGTACACTTTATCTGTTGATTATTCCGTTATTAATTGGTCTGAAACTATCAAACCGTTATCTTATCTACCATCATGACTATAATATTTATTATATCGTCTTATAGCAATTCGAAACCGTTATGACACCAGGCCAAGTCTAGTCATTTAAACCCTATGCCCTCAATCTTCCTCAGAGATCAGCCTTTTAGTAGCAAATCTTGTGTCAATTCGATGTTGTGTTAATTTGTAGTTTACAAAACTGTTTTGTGATATCAAGGTAAGATCTACTTGTGCCATCATTTAATTTAACATAGGGATTAATAATGCATCTGTGCATATGACTATCAAATCCAAACGGATGAGTGATTTATCTAATCAAATCAAATCAAATTTATTTATATAGCCCTTCGTACATCAGCTGATATCTCAAAGTGCTGTACAGAAACCCAGCCTAAAACCCCAAACAGCAAGCAATGCAGGTGTAGAAGCACGGTGGCTAGGAAAAACTCCCTAGAAAGGCCAAAACCTAGGAAGAAACCTAGAGAGGAACCAGGCTATGTGGGGTGGCCAGTCCTCTTCTGGCTGTGCCGGGTGGAGATTATAACAAAACATGGTCAAGATGTTCAAATGTTCATAAATGACCAGCATGGTCGAATTATAATAAGGCAGAATAGTTGAAACTGGAGCAGCAGCACAGTCAGGTGGACTGGGGACAGCAAGGAGTCATCATGTCAGGTATTCCTGGGGCATGGTCCTATGGCTCAGGTCCTCCGAGAGAGAGAAAGAGAGAAGGAGAGAATTAGAGAACGCACACTTAGATTCACACAGGACACCGAATAGGACAGGAGAAGTACTCCAGATATAACAAACTGACCCTAGCCCCCCGACACATAAACTACTGCAGCATAAATACTGGAGGCTGAGACAGGAGGGGTCAGGAGACACTGTGGCCCCATCCGAGGACACCCCCGGACAGGGCCAAACAGGAAGGATATAACCCCACCCACTTTGCCAAAGCACAGCCCCCACAACACTAGAGGGATATCTTCAACCACCAACTTACCATCCTGAGACAAGGCTGAGTATAGCCCACAAAGACCTCTGCCACGGCACAACCCAAGGGGGGGGGGGGGGGCGCCAACCCAGACAGGATGACCACATCAGTGACTCAACCCACTCAGGTGACGCACCCCCTCCAGGGACGGCATGAGAGAGCCCCAGTAAAGCCAGTGACTCAGCCCCTGTAATAGGGTTAGAGGCAGAGAATCCCAGTGGAAAGAGGGGAACCGGCCAGGCAGAGACAGCAAGGGCGGTTCGTTGCTCCAGAGCCTTTCCGTTCACCCTCCCACTCCTGGGCCAGACTACACTCAAACATATGACCCACTGAAGAGATGAGTCTTCAGTAGAGACTTAAAGGTTGAGACCGAGTTTGCGTCTCTGACATGGGTAGGCAGACCGTTCCATAAAAATGGAGCTCTATAGGAGAAAGCCCTGCCTCCAGCTGTTTGCTTAAAAATTCTAGGGACAATTAGGAGGCCTGCGTCTTGTGACCGTAGCGTACGTGTAGGTATGTACGGCAGGACCAAATCAGAGAGATAGGTAGGAGCAAGCCCATGTAATGCTTTGTAGGTTAGCAGTAAAACCTTGAAATCAGCCCTTGCTTTGACAGGAAGCCAGTGTAGAGAGGCTAGCACTGGAGTAATATGATCACATTTTTTGGTTCTAGTCAGGATTCTAGCAGCCGTATTTAGCACTAACTGAAGTTTATTTAGTGCTTTATCCGGGTAGCCGGAAAGTAGAGCATTGCAGTAGTCTAACCTGGAAGTGACAAAAGCATGGATTAATTTTTCTGCATCATTTTTGGACAGAAAGTTTCTGATTTTTGCAATGTTACGTAGATGGAAAAAAGCTGTCCTTGAAATGGTCTTGATATGTTCTTCAAAAGAGAGATCAGGGTCCAGAGTAACGCCGAGGTCCTTCAGTTTTATTTGAGACGACTGTACAACCATTAAGATTAATTGTCAGATTCAACAGAAGATCTCTTTGTTTCTTGGGACCTAGAACAAGCATCTCTGTTTTGTCCGAGTTTAAAAGTAGAAAGTTTGCAGCCATCCACTTCCTTATGTCTGAAACACATTCTTCTAGCAAGGGCAATTTTGGGGCTTCACCATGTTTAATTGAAATGTACAGCTGTGTGTCATCCGCATAGCAGTGAAAGTTAACATTATGTTTTCGAATGACATCCCCAAGAGGTAAAATATATAGTGAAAACAATAGTGGTCCTAAAACGGAACCTTGAGGAACACCGAAATTTACAGTTGATTTGTCAGAGGACAAACCATTCACAGAGACAAACTGATATCTTTCCGACAGATAAGATCTAAACCAGGCCAGAACTTGTCCGTGTAGACCAATTTGGGTTTCCAATCTCTCCAAAAGAATGTGGTGATCGATGGTATCAAAAGCAGCACTAAGGTCTAGGAGCACGAGGACAGATGCAGAGCCTCGGTCCGATGCCATTAAAATGTCATTTACCACCTTCACAAGTGCCGTCTCAGTGCTATGATGGGGTCTAAAACCAGACTGAAGCATTTCGTATACATTGTTTGTCTTCAGGAAGGCAGTGAGTTGTTGCGCAACAGCCTTTTCTAAAATTTTTGAGAGGAATGGAAGATTCGATATAGGCCGATAGTTTTTTATATTTTCTGGGTCAAGGTTTGGCTTTTTCAAGAGAGGCTTTATTACTGCCACGTTTAGTGAGTTTGGTACACATCCGGTGGATAGAGAGCCGTTTATTATGTTCAACATAGGAGGGCCAAGCACAGGAAGCAGCTCTTTCAGTAGTTTAGTTGGAATAGGGTCCAGTATGCAGCTTGAAGGTTTAGAGGCCATGATTATTTTCATCATTGTGTCAAGAGATATAGTACTAAAACACTTGAGCGTCTCTCTTGATCCTAGGTCCTGGCAGAGTTGTGCAGACTCAGGACAACTGAGCTTTGAAGGAATACACAGATTTAAGGAGGAGTCCGTAATTTGCTTTCTAATAATCAAAATCTTTTCCTCAAAGAAGTTCATGAATTTATCACTGCTAAAGTGAAAGTCATCCTCTCTTGGGGAATGCTGCTTTTTAGTTAGCTTTGCGACAGTATCAAAAAGGAATTTCGGATTGTTCTTATTTTCCTCAATTAAGTTAGAAAAATAGGATGATCGAGCAGCAGTAAGGGCTCTTCGGTACTGCACAGTACTGTCTTTCCAAGCTAGTCGGAAGACTTCCAGTTTGGTGTGGCGCCATTTCCGTTCCAATTTTCTGGAAGCTTGCTTCAGAGCTCGGGTATTTTCTGTGTACCAGGGAGCTAGTTTCTTATGAGAAATGTTTTTCGTTTTTAGGGGTGCAACTGCATCAAGGGTATTGCGCAAGGTTAAGTTGAGTTCCTCAGTTAGGTGGTTAACTGATTTTTGTCCTCTGGCGTCCTTGGGTAGACAGAGGGAATCTGGAAGGACATCAAGGAATCTTTGTGTTGTCTGTGAATTTATAGCACGACTTTTGATGATCCTTGGTTGGGGTCTGAGCAGATTATTTGTTGCAATTGCAAACGTAATAAAATGGTGGTCCGATAGTCCAGGATTATGAGGAAAAACATTAAGATCCACAACATTTATTCCATGGGACAAAACTAGGTCCAGCGTATGACTGTGACAGTGAGTGGGTCCAGAGACATGTTGGACAAAACCCACTGAGTCGATGATGCTCCGAAAGCCTTTTGGAGTGGGTCTGTGGACTTTTCCATGTGAATATTAAAGTCACCAAAGATTAGAATATTATCCGCTATGACTACAAGGTCCGATAGGAATTCAGGGAACTCAGTGAGGAACACTGTATATGGCCCAGGAGGCCTGTAAACAGTAGCTATAAAAAGTGATTGAGTAGGCTGCATAGATTTCATGACTAGAAGCTCAAAAGACGAAAACGTCATTTTTTTTTTTGTAAATTGAAATTTGCTATCGTAAATGTTAGCAACACCTCCGCCTTTGCGGGATGCACGGGGGATATGGTCACTAGTGTAGCCAGGAGGTGAGGCCTCATTTAACACAGTAAATTCATCAGGCTTAAGCCATGTTTCAGTCAGGCCAATCACATCAAGATTATGATCAGTGATTAGTTCGTTGACTATAATTGCCTTTGAAGTAAGGGATCTAACATTAAGTAGCCCTATTTTGAGATGTGAGGTATCATGATCTCTTTCAATAATGACAGGAATGGAGGTGGTCTTTATCCTAGTGAGATTGCTAAGGCGAACACCGCCATGTTTAGTTTTGCCCAACCCAGGTCGAGGCACAGACACGGTCTCAATGTTGATAGCTGAGCTGACTACACTGACTGTGCTAGTGGCAGACTCCACTATGCTGGCAGGCTGGCTAACAGCCTGCTGCCTGGCCTGCACCCTATTTCATTGTGGAGCTAGAGGAGTTAGAGCCCTGTCTATGTTGGTAGATAAAATGAGAGCACCCCTCCAGCTAGGATGGAGTCCGTCACTCCTCAGCAGGTCAGGCTTGGTCCTGTTTGTGGGTGAGTCCCAGAAAGAGGGCCAATTATCTACAAATTCTATCTTTTGGGAGGGGCAGAAAACAGTTTTCAACCAGCGATTGAGTTGTGAGACTCTGCTGTAGAGCTCATCACTCCCCCTAACTGGGAGGGGGCCAGAGACAATTACTCGATGCCGACACATCTTTCTAGCTGATTTACACGCAGAAGCTATGTTGCGCTTCGTGATCTCTGACTGTTTCATCCTAACATCGTTGGTGCCGACGTGGATAACAATATCTCTATACTCTCTACACTCGCCAGTTTTAGCTTTAGCCAGCACCATCTTCAGATTAGCCTTAACGTCGGTAGCCCTGCCCCCCGGTAAACAGTGTATGATCGCTGGATGATTCGTTTTAAGTCTAATACTGCGGGTAATGGAGTCGCCAATGACTAGAGTTTTCAATTTGTCAGAGCTAATGGTGGGAAGCTTCGGCGTCTCAGACCCCGTAACGGGAGGAGGAGAGACCAGAGAAGACTCGGCCTCTGACTCCGACCCGCTGCTTAATGGGGAAAACCGGTTGAAAGTTTCTGTCGGCTGAATGAGCGACACCGGTTGAGCGTTCCTACAGCATTTCCTTCCAGAAACCGTGAGAAAGTTGTCCGGCTGCGGGGACTGTGCCAGGGGATTTATACTACTATCTGTACTTACTGGTGGCACAGACGCGGTTTCATCCTTTCCTACACTGAAATTACCCTTGCCTAGCGATTGCGTCTGAAGCTGGGCTTGTAGCACAGCTATCCTCGCCGTAAGGCGAGTACAGCGACTGCAATTAGAAGGCATCATGTTAATGTTACTACTTAGCTTCGGCTGTTGGAGGTCCTGACGAACCGTGTCCAGATAAAGCGTCCGGAGTGAAAAAGTTGAGTAGGAAAAAACAAAAATATAAACGGTAATTAAAAAGTAAAAACCGTAAATTTGTCAGGTAGCAAAACAGGTTGGGGGGGGGCAGGAAAAAGGGCTGAGCTGGACCCAAGGAAAGAAACAAATATGCAAAAACACCCCTAAGCTAGACTAGCCTATTTCAACAACAGCTAACTAACTAACCAAAATACAGTGGGTGGTCCGCCCAGTTCTAACTAGTGTATTTAACAAAAGTTCACCTACGGGTAGTGTATGCCCTTGGGCGACTTGTCTTGGTTTCCCCCTTTTCCCACCAGCAAACACCATAAGCAAAACAATACTCACAGGTGATGACAAAGTGCTATGGAGGTGCTCAAACAAAAGAGAGGTTAATTAATACACAGAGAGCGCGTGCAAAACAGAGGTCTACAAACATGGCATTTACAAAGATTGAGCTCTCCTGAAATCTACAAGAACAGCTATCTACCAACATGGCATTACAAAGATTGAGCTCTCCTGAAATCTACAAGAACAGCGATCTACCAACATAGCATTACAAAGATTGAGCTTCTGAAATCTACAAGAACAGAGTTCTACCAACTTGGCATTACAAAGAGATTGAGCTCTTGAACAAACAAATGATGGGGTTTTTAAACCTTGGGGAAGGAACTGTGATAGGGTAGGAAACAGGAGGAGGTGTGTCTTCTGATTGATGGGTTGATTGTTGACTGATTGGGGAGTAATGATTTTCACCTGTGAGGGGAGCAGGAGAGAAAAGAAACACGCACAGGATACACACAGACACAGGATACCTGTATCCGTAACACTCCCACCCTTAAAAGAGCAACCCTAGGGATTGCGACCACAGTATTACAATTAATACTCACAACAAAATTAATACTTACAACAACAACGTCAACCTTGCCAAAACATACAAAAATCATTTTTACACACGAGACAAAGCATCTGCCAACACATTATCTGAACCCTTTTTGTGGCGGATCTCCAAATCTAAATGCCGCTGTTCTTTTTCTGCCTCAATTTTACCCATCTCCAAATCTAAATGCCGCTGTTCTTTTTCTGCCTCAATTTTACCCATCTCCAAATCTAAATGCCGCTGTTCTCGTTCTTTTTCTGCCTCAATTTTACACATCTCCAACTGGAGAGTCTCTCGCCTAATTTGGGCTCTCTCTTCCACCTCTAGTTGGAACTGTGCTAAACGGACATCCCTCCTGGCATCACCGTTTGACAGTGGGGAGAGTGGATCAAAATGGGACAATGTGGCTGGTGTTTTAGCCTCGCCCTCATTATCAGACACCAATGGGCTTACAGGAGCAGCAACATCCCCTACAGGGTTAGTATGCTCAGGCAGCGGTAACACAAGCACCTGCTCTTCCAACAATACATTTAACACCAGCTTTTTAACCTCCGACTTAACTACATTCTGTGGAATCGATACTGAATAATGGTCAGCCAAGGTCATTAAATCAACTCTACGACATTTATCAAAAACCTCCCACGAAGGGTTATCCAAAAAGGACTTCAAATCAAAAGTAGCCATCTTACACTACTTCACAAGAGCCAACGAAAATAGCAAACACTAATGCTACTTCAGCTATGACGCTCAACACTGAACTATACCACTATCAACAATCTACATGAGCGGCATGGGTGTCAGTAAAGACAGATCCCGGATGAGCCCCCACTTATGTTACGAATCCCTTTTGGCCCAACAGTCTAGGGGGGATGGTAGTGAGACCCGTAACATAACTCATGTAAATTTTAATAGTGACAAAGTAAAAGTGAACGAAATAACCACGACAACCGAAATAATACCGTCAAACTCAGGGTTTATTTATAAACACACGGTAATGGGGGGGGGCAGGAAAAAGGGCTGAGCTGGACCCAAGGAAAGAAACAAATATGCAAAAACACCCCTAAGCTAGACTAGCCTATTTCAACAACAGCTAACTAACTAACCAAAATACAGTGGGTGGTCCGCCCAGTTCTAACTAGTGTATTTAACAAAAGTTCACCTACGGGTAGTGTATGCCCTTGGGCGACTTGTCTTGGTTTCCCCCTTTTCCCACCAGCAAACACCATAAGCAAAACAATACTCACAGGTGATGACAAAGTGCTATGGAGGTGCTCAAACAAAAGAGAGGTTAATTAATACACAGAGAGCGCGTGCAAAACAGAGGTCTACAAACATGGCATTTACAAAGATTGAGCTCTCCTGAAATCTACAAGAACAGCTATCTACCAACATGGCATTACAAAGATTGAGCTCTCCTGAAATCTACAAGAACAGCGATCTACCAACATAGCATTACAAAGATTGAGCTTCTGAAATCTACAAGAACAGAGTTCTACCAACTTGGCATTACAAAGAGATTGAGCTCTTGAACAAACAAATGATGGGGTTTTTAAACCATGGGGAAGGAACTGTGATAGGGTAGGAAACAGGAGGAGGTGTGTCTTCTGATTGATGGGTTGATTGTTGACTGATTGGGGAGTAATGATTTTCACCTGTGAGGGGAGCAGGAGAGAAAAGAAACACGCACAGGATACACACAGACACAGGATACCTGTATCCGTAACAACAATAAACAACAAAAATGAACGTGAAGCTCCGTAAGGCTATACATGCATTAAACGAAGACAACAACCCACAAATGAGAAAATGAAAAAAGGCTGCCTAAGTATGATTCCCAATAAGAGACAACGATAGACAGCTGACCCTGATTGAGAATCATACCCGGCAAAAAACAAAGAACCAGAAAGCATAGACTTTCCCACCGAGTCACACCCATACCAAACAAACATAGAGAATAAAAGGATCTCTACGGTCAGGGCGTGACAAATATAGTAGTATGGCTCAGGTTTTCAGACGGTGGCTGAAAACTTGGCCGTTTTGTCTTAGAATCAACAGTAGAGGTTTGAAGTAAGTAGGCCAACTTGTTGAATATTGTAGTCTTACTATATCAAACTTTTAATACAATTAATGAGTGGAACAAATTACATTTTGCTCAATTGTTCCAGGTATTCTTAATGAACACTTTTATCATGTTTAATAATGTATCCACTGAATACTTTTGTGTTTACCTCACAGCTGGAGAGCTATACCACAGCAGGTACAAAGACACCTCCCGTGCCTTTCGGACAAAGGTAGTCTGGTGTGCTGAGGAGGCCAACATCTTTGTTGAGTTCCATGCACCAGCATTGGGACTCCTTGTGGACAAAAAAAACAAGGGATGCAATCTCAAAAATATTTTATTTGCCAGGGATGTCCGCTGACATAGATTTATAATTACCTGTTTGTCTAACTTCCTCTTATCTAAATGAAACTGGCTATTCTATTCTGACACTTCTTGTGAA
The DNA here is from genome assembly GCF_045791955.1 of Oncorhynchus clarkii lewisi. Taxonomy (NCBI): domain Eukaryota; kingdom Metazoa; phylum Chordata; class Actinopteri; order Salmoniformes; family Salmonidae; genus Oncorhynchus; species Oncorhynchus clarkii. The sequence goes on along the minus strand of NC_092150.1, from coordinate 68,934,774 downwards.
AAAATATGCAGATGTTTTTGCGTTTGTTTTAATAGTTGGCAATTGCTATTGAGAACTATTGAAACACGTTTGAAAACTATAGCTCTATCAGTCCTAATATTTTTCCTCCTTCAATCAGGTGTCACAATGTGTACCTTGCCTGGCCAGCATGACATCTATAAAACAGGAGGTCGAGTACACTCCAATAGTGGTATGTGCATTTACAAAATGTCATATATTTATTTTGAGAATATAAAGTCATAATGTTAACATTTTACATTTAGTGTACATTTGTTACTATGTCATTACATAACTTTAGCTTACCTGTCAAAACAACATTGCAGTTACTCAGGAACAGCTATATAATTGCAGTTTAGCAGTATAGGTTATAGGTGGATACACGGTATAGGACTGAGTAAAATCTGATTGGTGCCTCTGCTGTGCCTCACATTTATTCAAATTGGACATGGATAGTTTTCCAGGTGGTAATGTCTGGACCTGGGGGCTAGCAATCCTGTGTACTTTCTTGAGAAATTGACTCAAACACTAGTGTGAAGGTGTCAGGTTTCACATTAGAACTGTGAGGGATTGTGTGTGTGTGGAGACCTCTCCCCCTGTCACTCTTCTGATTTATTGCCCTGGTTGCCTGGAGAGCCACTAAAGCCAGTTGTTTTTCTGTGTGTGTAAGTTTGTGCGTGTCTTAGCACATGTGATGTAGGTGACCCTAACCTAACAGATAGGTTAATTACATAGCAATTCCATCTACAGTGTTGTTACTACAGGTGTTGATATATACTTATAGCATAGCTAATACACACCTAATGTAAAGTGTGTTCAGTGTTTCCTCAAGGTCACTCAGCCATTTGAACTACTTGGGATGGACTTTATCGGCAAACTGACACAGACAGACAGCGGACACCAGTGCATCTGTGTTATGATTGACCACCTCACTAAACGGCCACAGGCATACCCCCTCTGCACAAAGTCTGTTAAGGAGGTCCCAGACCTCTATCAGTTTGAGGCTCCAAAACGTATACTCACAGACCAAGGGAAGTGTAACGACGTTCGTCTGTAGAAGGAGAAACGGACCAAAAAGCAGCGTGGTGGTTACTCATGTTCTTTAATGGAAAATGAACGATACATGAAATAACTTAACTCTACAAAACAACAAACGGACCGTGAAAAACCTATACAGCCTATCCTGTGACAACAAACACAGGGACAGGAACAATCACCCACAAACACACAGTGAAACCCAGGCTACCTAAGTATGATTCTCAATCAGAGACAACTAATGACACCTGCCTCTGATTGAGAACCATACTAGGCCGAAAACATAGAAATGCCCCAAAACATAGAAAAACAAACATAGACTGCCCACCCAACTCACGCCCTGACCATACTAAATAAATACAAAACAACGGAAATAGAGGTCAGAACGTGACAGTACCCCCCCCCAAAGGTGCGGACTCCGGCCGCAAAACCTTGACCTATAGGGGAGGGTCTGGGTGGGCGTCTGTCCGCGGTGGCGGCTCTGGCGTGGGACGCGGACCCCACTTCACCATTGTCTTAGTCCGCCTTATTGTCCGCCTCCGTGGCTTACTCACCATGGCCACCCCTCTCAATGACCCCACTGGACAGAGGGACTGCTTGGGACAGAGGGGCAGCTCGGGACAGAGGTGAAGCAGCTGCTCGGGACAGAGGGACAACTGCTCGGGACAGAGGGGCAGCTGCTCTGGACAGAGGGGCGGCAGCAGCTCGGGACAGAGGGGCGGCAGCAGCTCGGGACAGAGGGGCGGCAGCTGCTCTGGACAGAGGGGCAGCTGCTCGGGACAGAGGGGCAGCTGCTCGGGCGGCCCCTGGCTTACTGGCGGCCCCTGGCTGACTGGCGGCACTGGCGGCCCCTGGCTTACTGCCGGCCCCTGGCTGACTGGCGGCACTGGCGGCCCCTGGCTTACTGGCGGCACTGGCGGCCCCTGACTTACTGGCGGCACTGGCGGCCCCTGGTTGCCTGGCGGCACTGGCGGCCCCTGGCTGACTGGCGGCACTGGCGGCCCCTGGCTGACTGGCGGCCCCTGGCTGACTGGCGGCACTGGCGGCCCCTGGCTGACTGGCGGCACTGGCGGCCCATGGCTGACTGGCGGCACTGGCGGCCCCTGGCTGACGGGCGGCACTGGCGGCTCCTGGCAGACGGGCGGCACTGGCGGCTCCTGGCAGACGGGCGGCACTGGCGGCGCTGGGCAGACGGACGGCACTGGTGGCGCTGGGCAGACGGGAGGCTCAGATGGCGCTGGGCAGACGGGAAGCTCAGATGGCGCTGGGCAGACGGGAAGCTCAGATGGCGCTGGGCAGACGGGAAGCTCAGATGGCGCTGGGCAGACGGGAAGCTCCGGCAACGCTGGAGAAGAGGAAGGCCCCGGTAGCGCCGGAGAGGCGGGAGACTCCGACAGCGCCGGAGAGGAGGAAGGCTCCGGCAGCGGCGGAGAGGCGGGAGACTCCGGCAGCGGCGCCGGACAGGCGGGAGGCTCCGGCAGCGGCGCCGGACAGGCGGGAGGCTCCGGCAGCGGCGCCGGACAGGCGGGAGGCTCCGGCAGCGGCGCCGGACAGGCGGGAGGCTCCGGCAGAGGCGCCGGACAGGCGGGAGGCTCCGGCAGAGGCGCCGGACAGGCGGGAGGCTCCGGCAGCGGCGCCGGACAGGCGGGAGGCTCCGGCAGCGGCGCCGGACAGGCGGGAGGCTCCGGCAGCGCTGGAGAGGAGGAAGCCCCTGTAAGGATGGGCCGGAGAGACAGCCTGGTACGGGGGGCTGCCACCGGAGGGCTGGTGCGTGGAGGTGGTGACGGATAGACCGGGCCGTGCAGGCGCACTGGAGCTCTTGAGCACAGGGCTGGCACCAACCGCCCTGGCTGGATCTTCACCCTCACCCGGCAGATGTGGGGAGCTGGGATGTAGCGCACCGGGCTAAGCACGCGTACTGGGGACACCGTGCGAACAACTGCATAACACGGTGCCTGACCAGCACCACGCCCGCCACAGTTAGCACTGCTAGGAGCACTGTAGTGCTGAGATGGCACAGGACGTGCAAGGCTAGGGAGATGCACAGGAGGCCTGGTGTGTGAGGCTGGCACAGTCTTCACCAGACCCCTCGCACGCACCTCAGGATGAGTATGGAGAGCTGACCCCGGTGCCATTAAATCCCTGACACGCTCCGTCGGGCGAATGTCGTGCCTCATGCACCAAACCAGCAACTCCCTCATATCTCTCTCCTCCAATTTCCCCATTAACTCCTTCACAGTCTCTGCTTCGCTCACCTCCAACACCACATCTGGTTCTGAGCTCCTCCTTGGCTCCTCACGATAAACGGGGGGAGTTGGCTCAGGTCTGACTCCTGACTCTGCCACACTCCCCCTGTGCCCCCCCCCAAGAAATTTTTGGGGCTGACTCTCGGGCTTCCGTCCGCGCCGCCGTGCTTGCTTCGCCAACCTCATTCTCCTGTAACCTTCCGCGCACTGTTCCATCGAATCCCAGGCGGGCTCCGGCACTCTCCCTGGGTCGACCGCCCACCTGTCTATCTCCTCCAAAGTTGTGTAGTCCAGATTCTGCTCCCATGTCCCAAAATCCTGATCTCGCTATTGCTGTTCCTGCTGCTGCTGCCTCTGTTCCTTCTCCTGCTGCTGTTGCTGTTGCCCGTTACCACGCCGCTTGGTCCTGTTGTGGTGGGTGATTCTGTAACGACGTTCGTCTGTAGAAGGAGAAACGGACCAAAAAGCAGCGTGGTGGTTACTCATGTTCTTTAATGGAAAATGAACAAAGTATTAACTTAAGGGGGCTGAATAATTTTGCACGCCCAATTTTTCAGTGTTTGATTTGTTAAAAAAGTTTGAAATATCCAATAAATGTCGTTCCACTTCATGATTGTGTCCCACTTGTTGTTGATTCTTCACAAAAAAATACAGTTTTATATCTTTATGTTTGAAGCCTGAAATGTGGCAAAAGGTCGCAAAGTTCAAGGGGGCCGAATACTTTCGCAAGGCACTGTAAATAGTAACTGTGTTACTCAACTTAAATATTAGTTTAAATGTCTTCAGCTTTCTAAATAAAATTCCCCTTTTATAAAAAAATATCAACTAAAATGTCTGCAAGGCTCTGGCGATCTGAAGATGTCTCTGCTCAACGTACCATCCCCAGATGAATGGATTGGTAGAAAGGATGAACGGGTCAAAACAGAGGTATAAGCAACATCTGTAGACTGATGTTATAATATTATTTAACAGGCCGTCGTGGTGGTTTTGAGTTCATCAATTGTAATGTTCTAAAAACGTTGACATTCTAAGAATAACTTGTGTCATATAATTTTCAATTCAATCATATTTTCAGAGCCATCTCTAAATTAGTGGGCCAAACACCAAAATAGTGGGACAGGCACCTTGATGGCGTAATGTTTGGTTTAATATCTCGGCCAATGTACGATTCGAGGTCTCAAAGGCAAAAGTGTGGATGTGGAAGATGACAAGGGGTTTATCTTCCCTGAAATAAGCATGGATCACCTGAGGCCTCATGTAGAGGAGACTCCTCAGATCCCTCATAAAATAAAGGCAGCAGCCTCCAGAACCACCACACCAGCAGATGCAGCCTCCACAACCACCACACCAGCAGGTGCGGCCTCCACAGCCACCACACCAGCAGCCTCCACCTCCTCAGCCACCACACCAGCAGCAGCAGCAGCTACTGATATAAACAAATGCATGTATGTAATCTTATCAGGTTGATCCATTTATATATCTCAGTACACCTACAGGTACATTTTCCAGGTGTTACAGAGGCTTGAGGAGGAACATATGTATACAGTTGAAGTCGGAAGTTTACATACAACTTAGCCAAATACATTTAAACTCAGTTTTTCACAATTCCTGACTTTTAATCCTAGTAAAAAAATAGCTGTCTTGGGTCAGTTAGTATCACCACTTTATTTTAAGAATGTGAAATGTCAGAATAATATTAGAGAGAATGATTTATTTCAGCTTTTATTTCTTTCATCACATTCCCATTGGGTCAGAAGTTTACATACACACAATTAGTATTTGGTAGTATTGCCTTTAAATTGTTTAACTTGGGTCAAACGTTTCAGGTAGCCTTCCCACAATAAGTTGGGTGAATGTTGGCCCATTCTTCCTGACAGAGCTGGTGTAACTGAGTCAGGTTTGTAGGCCTCCTTGCTCGCACATGCTTTTTCAATTCTGCCCACAAATTTTCTATAGGATTGAGGTCAGGGCTTTGTGATGGCCACTCCAATACCTTGACTTTGTTGTCCGTAAGCCATTTTGCCACAACTTTGGAAGTATGCTTAGCGTCAATTGTCCATTTGGAAAACTCATTTGCGACCAAGCTTTAACTTCCTGACTGATATCTTGAGATGTTGCTTCAATATATCCACATAATTTTACTTCCTCATGATGCCATCTATTGTGTGAAGTGCACCAGTCCCTCCTGCAGCAAAGCACCCCCACAACATGATGCTGCCAACCCCGTGCTTCACGGTTGGGATTGTGCTCTTCAGTTTGCAAGCCTCCCCCTTTTTCCTCCAAACATAACAATGGTCATTATGGCCAAACAGTTCTATTTTTGTTTCATCAGACCAGAGGACATTTCTCCAAAAAGGACGATCTTTGTCCCCATGTGCAGTTGCAAACCCTAGTCTGGCTATTTTATGTTAGTTTTGGAGTGGTGGCTTCTTCCTTGCTGAGCAGCCTTTCAGGTTATGTCAATATAGGACTCGTTTTACTGTGGATATAGGTCAAGGTCCTTTGCTGTTGTTCTGGGATTGATTTGCACTTCTCGCACCAAAATACGTTCATCTCTAGGAGACAGAACACGCTTCCTTCCTGAGCGGTATGACGGTTGCGTGGTCCCATGGGGTTTATACTTGCAAACTATTGTTTGTACAGATGAACATGGTACCTTCAGGCGTTTGGAAATTGCTCCCAAGGAGGTCTTGGCTAATTTCTTTTGATTTTCCCATGATGTCAAGCAAAGAGGCACTGAGTTGAAAGGTAGGCCTTGAAATACATCCACAGGCACATCTCCAATTGACTGAAATGATGTCAATTAGCCTATCAGAAGCTTCGAAAAGCCATGACATCATTTTCTGGAATATTCCAAGCTGTTTAAAGGCACAGTCAACTTAGTGTATGTAAACATCTGACCCACTGGAATTGTGATACAATCAATTATAAGTGAAATAATCTGTCTGTAAACACAGTTTGTAAGGATTACTTGTGTCATGCACAAAGTATATATCCTAACCGATTTGCCAAAACTATAGTTTGTTAACCAAAAATTTGTGGAGTGGTTGAAAAACAAGTTTTAATGACTCCAACCTAAGTGTATGTAAACTTCTGACTTCAACTGTATGTGCTGTTGTCTAGAATCGGCCCATTTAAAATATTTTATCGTGATCTCCACAGAACTGGTCCAAATAGGGAGCTGGAAAGTGAGGTTAGACTGTGTTGCATATACAGTATATGTAAACACTGCATGTGTGTGATTTTTCTGTGAATTTATAAGGAAAACCTAAATTGTTGTTTTTCCATTTAAAGATTTAACTTCATTGTCTTTTTTACTGTCAGACAATCAATGCCTACATGTTCCATCTGGTGCGAAATTTGTAAAGGCAGTCAACCGAGCAAGCTTTCTACAATGACACCTTTAAAATTACTGGCATTTGGGGAGCAAGAAATCCAAACTTAAGGTTGGTTGGATTATTCTCATAATATTATATCTTATATTTAATAGAGATTTTGAACTCAAGCAACTATCCCTGCTCTTTGAAATTTCAGATTGATCCAATGATGTACAAGTACATTATTGGCATCATCAATGAACACAACCACTGGACTGTGACGGTAAGAGCCGCTAAGGCAGTACTAAGAACTATATACATGATACAGAATATACATGTGAACACATACGTGTGTAAAATGTGTGTGTGCCATATGTGTGTATTTATGTGTGTGTAATATGTGTCTGTCTGTCTGTCTGTCTGTCTGTCTGTCTGTCTGTCTGTCTGTCTGTCTGTCTGTCTCTAACTAACTAACTAACTAACTAACTAACTAAACTTGAGAGGTTATCCTTCCATCCCAGAAGAGGGCTCTGTTCCTCAAACCAATGGGATAAAGTGCCAGAAAGATAAAAAAGATGCCAGGGGGTGAACAAGGTAAAAACTGCTTTTAATATTAATTTTACAATGGAATCAATAAAGTATTTGAAATGCTATACTGTTATTAATCTCTACATTGTAATCAATAAAGTGTTTCAAAATGCTGTACATTTCTTAACATATATGTTCAGATCATTCCTGAGAGAGAAGGGGTGTAATATCTCCAGATGGGTATGTGGTACCCTTCCTCACCCATGCCAACAAGATGTTACTTATTTTGGGGTCTTTGCCTTGAAAGTAAGTATGAGAGTATAAGTAATGCACAATTAACCTACTAAAAGTATACTGACTAAAGGGCTAAACAGAACTGTCAAATTATATTATAGCTGTGTCGTTATATACTTGCGAATTAGAATCTTAAGTGTAACATAATTTTGTTGGGGAAAACTGAAATGCCCAGCAAATCCCCAGTTTGCTGAATGTGTTCTGAAGGAGGAGTCGATTGTCTTTTCAAATACGGACAAAGACGTTAACTTCATGAGAGAAGAAATAGCAGTCACTCTCCTCCAAAACACTGGTATGTTACATTTCTAATTTAATTGTAGATTTAAAAAAAAAACATTTATATAGATCTTTCATCTTTGATCCAACTTCTGACTAGATGGCCACTAAAACACATGTATTTAAATAATCTGTTCCCTGTTTGCTCTGAAAAATACATGTAAATATGTACTTACTGCTTGACATTATGTTTTGCTAGATGACATGAGCCAACTGTGGCACTTCTGTGGGAAGGTGGACAATAATGAGGAAGACACTAACTGGGCAATTGCTTGTTCACTTCTAAAGGCACATTTTTACAAGTACGAATTTGTATAAGCAGTAATATTTCTAGAGGTAGTATTATCCACTTTGTCTGATAATGAAATAATTGTAATTCAAGAAAATGTATTTAATGTTTTAAATATATTAAACATTTTCATCATAAATTTCAGATTGATTGTGACCGCTGCCCACGATGGTTCCACCAGTCCTGTATGAAAACTATCCCATCATTGGAGGATTATGTCTACGCTGACTGTTAGGACTAGGTTAGCTTGTCTAGGACTGGGGTTCAAACATACAAGTATTAGGCACCATTTTAAAGATAAAATTATTGTTAATCCAGCCAGTGTTTGATTTAAAAAATGCTTTACAGCGAAAGCTCCACAAACGATTATGTTAGGTCACCACCAAGTCACAGAAAAACCCAGCCATTTTTCCAACCAAAGAGAGGAGTCATAAAAAGCACAAATAGAGATACAATTAATCACTAACCTTTGATGATCTTCATCAGATGACACTCATAGGACTTCATGTTACACAATACATGTATGTTTTGTTCGATAAAGTGCATATTTATATAAAAAAATCTACTTTTACATTGGTGTGTTATGTTCAGTAGTTCATAAACATGCTGTGATTTTGCAGTGAGCTACATCAATTCACAGAAATACTCATTATAAATGTTGATGAAAATTCTAGTGTTATGCATGGAATTTTAGATGCACTTCTTCTTAATGCAACCGCTGTGTCAGATTTCAAAAAAACTTTACGAAAAGCATAATCTGAGTACGGCACTCAGAGTCCAAACCAGCCAAAATAAATATCCGCCATGTTGCGCAGTCAACATTAGTCAGAAATAGCATTATAAATATTCACTTACTTTTGATGATCTTCATCAGAATGCACTCCCAGGAATCGCAGTTCCACAATAAATGTTTGTTTTGTTCGATAATGTCCATCATTTATGTCCAAATAGCCTCTTTTGTTAGCGCGTTTTGTAAACAAATCCAAATGCGTGTTCAGGTCCAGCCGAACGTTGGACGAAAAGTTCCAAAAGTTATATTACAGGTCGTTGAAACCTTTCAAACTAAGTATAGAATCAATCTTTAGGATGTTTTTATCATAAATGTTCAATAATATTCCAACTGGAGAATTCCATTGTCTGTAGAAAAGCAATGGAACGAGAGATACCTCTCATGTGAAATGCGCATGACTGAAAATGAGGCTGCTGCCAGACCCCTTAGTCAAACAGCTCTCATTCGCTCCCCCTTCACAGTAGAAGCCTGAAACAACGGTTGACATCTAGTGGAAGCCTTAGGAAGTGCAAAATGATCCATATCCCACTGTGTATTCGATAGGGGCTGAGTTCAAAAACTACAAACCTCAGATTTCCCACTTCCTGTTTGGATTTTTTCTCAGGTTTTTGCCTGCCATATGAGTTCTGTTATACTTACAGACATCATTCAAATAGTTTTAGAAACTTCAGAGTGTTTCTATCCAATACTACTTCTAATATGCATATATTAGCATCTGGGACTGAGTAGGAGGCAGTTTACTCTGGGCACGCTATTCATCCGAAAGTGAAAATGCTGGCCCCTAGCCCAAAGAAGTTAACAAACTTAACTTTCTGTGATGTTTTTGTGTTATTGTGTGATAATATTAGTATATTATCATTATTTTCGTAAAAATTACAAAATGTTTCTAAAATAATTGCTTTATACTCTAATTTTGCTTTCTGTAGCACACACTTCTGGTCAACATGAGCTACCAAAATGATTCAGAAGTGTGCCAGGCGTTGCAGTCCCAAGATAGAATGGGGGAGGGGAATTTTGGCAGGCAAGAAAATAGCCTCGCCGAAATCCCCCCCCCCCCCCTTCTAATTTCCTTCATTTTGTAGTTAGAGTCAAATACCTTCTATAGAACAAACTTCACATCAGGATAGGCAACCAAAATGAATATTTAATGTATGTGTGTTATATTAAAACAGAGGAGGGAGTAAAATGTAGTGCAGCCTAACGTGAACAGAAATCTCAACTAACAAGCAAGTCGTAGCAATGAAGAAATGAGTGCGTGCACGTTCAAGCATGTCACAGCGATGAAGAATTGAGTGCGTACGCGTTCACGCAATTGGGGGGGGGGGGGGATTCTGGCAGGGCGGAGCTTTCTGGCACCGGAAAGGGCCTTTAAATGCCAGTAACCTATCAGATGTCAGGGAATTACTTATCTTTCAGCACGAACCACTACGTCTACAAAGAATAGAGCCATGTATGGGCTAGCTAACGATATATCATTCAAAACTGTTTTCCGGAGCATATGACTCAACATGGAGAGTTTTAAAAATAGCGGTTGAAGTTCTACATGAAACATGCTGTCAAGAACGACATTTATGGTAGGTGTAGTTGACAAAGTTGGGTAAAGCGTATTTATATACATTATTGCCGATTTATTTGTACATTTTATGAAAGTATGGAAGTTATAGTTGCAAAATATCCCAAAATCTGAAAATTGACAGATGGAAGCAAAATCAAAATCTTAGCCTGTGGTGCCTGGCAATCATTTGTTTTCTAAACTACTTATTAAAATTGTATCAAATATATCTGTGTCACTCCCTGACCTTAGAGATCCTTATTAGGTCATGGTGTGACTCGGGTGGGAAATTCTATGTTTTCTGTTTCTTTGTTTTTGGCCGAGTGTGGTTCCCAATTAGAAGCAGCTATCGTTGTCTCTGATTGGGGATCATACTTAGGCAGCCCTTTTTCCCACCATTAGGTTGTGGGATCTTATTTTCTTAGCCTGACAGAACTGTGCACTTTCGTTTTAGCTTTAGTTATTTTGTTTGAGTGTTTTTTGAATAAAAGAATAATGAACACTTTCCATGCTGCGCTTTGGTCTACTCTTCCTACCACCAACGAGAGCCGTTACAATCTGGCCTACTTACACAGATGCATCTGGATTTTAGCAGATATTTTAGCAAAGCCTCAATTGCCCTTTAGACTTGGAAAATAACAGTAGCATGACAGATCATTTTACAATACACATTAATAGTAGCCAGATAGGTAATTTTACAATACACACATTTGGGATTGTGAATGTTCACATTTTGAGTAGAATGTGGGAATATGATATTGCCCTTTCATTTTTATTTTACCAGGTAAGTTGACTGAGAACACGAGCTGTTGTCACGAATGTCGTCTTGAAAATCACCGGAACAAGGTGCAGCATGGTGAGCGTACCTTTTAATTTATTTCTAAATGTCACCAACAAAACAATAAACAACAAAAACGAACGTGAAGCTCCGTAAGGCTATACATGCATTAAATGAAGACAACAACCCACAAATGAGAAAAGGAAAAAAGGCTGCCTAAGTATGAATCCCAATCAGAGACAACAAAAGACAGCTGACCCTGATTGAGAATCATACCCGGCCAAAAACAAAGAACCAGAAAGCATAGACTTTCCCACCCGAGTCACACCCTGACCAAACAAACATAGAGAATAAAAGGATCTCTACGGTCAGAGCATGACAGTACACCCCCCCCCCCCCCCCCCCCCCCCCCCCCCAAAAAAAAAAGTGCGGACTCCGGCCACAAACCTGACACTATAGGGGAGGGTCCGGGTGGGCATCCATCGTGGTGGCGGCAACGCAGACTCCACTCCACCTCGGGCTCCCCCCACTTTGGTGGCGCCTCTGGTGTGGGGACCCTCGCCGCCGACCCCGGACTGGGGACCTTCGTCGCAGGCCTCGGACTGGGGACGCTCGTCGCAGGCCTCGGACTGGGGACCCTCGCTGCAGGCCCCAGACTGGGGACCCTCGCTGCAGGCCCCGGGCTGGGGATCCTCGCTGGAGGCTTCTTGCTATGGATCATCACTGGAGGCTTCGTGCCATGGATCATCACTGGAGGCTTCGAACGTGGAGCCGGAACAGGTCTCACCGGTCTGAGAAGACGTACTGGAAGCCTGGTGCGTGGAGCTGCCACAGGGCTTACCAGGCTGGGGAAACATAATGGAGACCTTGTACGTGGAACTGGAACAGGTCTCACCTGGTGCGTGGAGTAGGCACCGGATACACTGGGCCGTGGAGGCGCACTGGAGGTCTCAAGCGTAGAGCTGGCACAACCCGTCCAGGCTGGATGTTTACTTTTGCCTGGCAAATGCGGGGCGCTAGCACAGGACGCACTGGGCTGTGCAGATGCACTGGAGACACAGTGCGCAGAGCCGGCGCAGGATATCCTGGGCCGAAGAGACGCACTGGAGGCCAGGAGCGCTGAGCTGGCACCATCTGTCCTGGCTGGATGCCCACTCTAGCCCGTCCAATGCAGGGAGCTGGAATATAGCACTGGAGACACCATGCGCTTCACCGCATAACACGGTGCCTCACCAGTACCACGCTCCCTACCGTGAGCAAAAAACGGCCAAAAACAAAGAACCAGAAAGCATAGACTTTCTCACCCGAGTCACACCCTGACCAAACAAACATAGAGAATAAAAGGATATCTACGGTCAGGGCGTGACAGCTGGTGAATAGTTACAAAGGAGAGGAGGCTGATGAATGAGCCAATTGTAAGCCCTACAAGAGTGCCACCATGTGTTATTGTGGGATTGAGGCACTTACTGGAAACTTAAGTGTTTAATGAGCATAGTAATTCCATATAAAAACGATAATAACATTAGATCAGCATGAAATTACTGCTTGGTGTTGTAGATATAGGGGCTAGAGCAAGAGTTTTGTCTGCTCAGGTCACATGGTCAGGAAACAACTCCTGGCCCTATAATGCAGGTTCACCATGTCATTGGCTGTGGTGTCTGAACAGATGACTCCTCATTGCTATTTCTATGGTTAGGCCTTTGATACCCTGAACCAAATCAGTGAAGCCAACAGAGACAGATTAACTGTGGCTGATTGTGAGTGTGGCAACGGCCCTGAGAAGCAAAGGAAGGAATTTCCTGTTTCAAAATTAAAATAAACAAATAAATAGTGGATGTAACTTCTCATGGATGTTTACAAGAGCTCATTCTACCGTCTCTCTCTCACACACACACACCCTCTCTCTCTCTCTAGAAGAACATAGTGTCAACGCTAATGATGTGCGTATGTGACTTGGAGTGTCTGCAGCCGTTTCTAATGTCATGCTATTATTACCTCATTACATGTAAGAATTCATATGTGAATGTACTGTGTAGTGTACCGTATGTCCAATGAAACACACACAATATGTCAGAAACTCACTGAGTAGTGTAGTAAGTAAGGGTGAGTTGGAGTTGTTATGACCTTAACATCAAAGACCATCATTTATTATTTATAATTGGAGGTAGGGGAGGGCATAAATGAAGTGCTCTTTTGGCATTTACATGGAAGACAGAGCAAATTCTGCCTGCCACAGTATCCACGTATCCATTTATGGGCTATTCTCACAATCTCAAGGAGGCAGCATAGAAACAGCGGTAACAGGAATTCATCCATAATCGCTCCAGTGAAGTTGTAGTTAAAAAGTCCTTACAAGAAACGTTAGGCTGCTGATCTGAGGTCTGTAATTTAAAAAAATAACTTCATGAGAGCAAATAGCAGGTTCCAGACTCAAATTGGCGGAGACTACCATGTTCTAGCTTCAAACACGGTATTAGGGCAAATTCTGTTATTGGTCTCCACCGTCCCCTTACTGATTTCTTAGTCACAAAATGAAACACAGGGATGAATGAAGCTCAGATATGCATCTAGACTGCATGGAATCATTTCCAAAGCTCTGGTATTTTGAACATTTTATATGGAGACAATTTTGAGCCAATTTTGAGCCAGTCACTAACCTCTGTTCTTTATAGAGTTGTTTTTTTCCCGTATAAATAAACAGACGGTAGACTAGCAGGAGACTGCTCGGTGATTTACTACTCCTGTTCATGATCGTGATTATTATTATATTTTTTTAATAAATCATTTACATTTGAACACCCTACTGTAAGTGTGTTAACATTCTGTCAATGCAGTTGCAGGATATATTACATAAAACATGTTCTGATGGGGGGGCACAGTAACAATGGTCAACGTTTTAAGCAATGGGGACTCAATCATCCTGTCAGCTCCTGGAAAATATCTGTAAATATTATGAGTACAAAACGTACATTTATTGAGTTGAGCATTTTATTTTCATCTTTATCACCCCCAATACAGGTTGGTTTCCATGCCCATGCAAACAATACCTTGGCATAGGGATGCTTGAGGATGTGGTGTAATATGTACAAAACACAATGTCCTCTCCTATCATCAATCAATAAATCACATCCAACTGGCCAAGTTTTAATGTGACTGGAGACTTAGTGAGGAAAGAGGTGGCTTACTTCATTAACTTTCTGACCCTGAGCATGTTGACTAACAAGTATTGAAATACTATTGTCACTTTTTGTATTGCCAGAAATGGCACAATCACTCAGGCTTACAGGCTCAAGGTCTTTGGCACTGGGCAGCAGGTGACAGGGTTACTTTTCTAACATTTCAATGGGTTTGCTTGTCATTGCCAAAGACAACACCCAAAGGACATTAATTGGAAATTAAAATGTGATTGTCAGGCCAAGATGGCCATTTCCCTCCACACACACAATATAACGGAAGTCTCAAGTCAGAGCTAAAATAACGAGAGCATTGGGGGACATCATTGTTTAAAGTTTTAATGGGGTTTCAATCAAGTCATCAAGAAATAAACAATTTGGGAGTACACATATTGTGCACTTAACTAAATTTAGAAATAAGGACAGGGGAAAATAAGGAGGATCAGGGGAGAATCAATGTACCTTTGGCAAATCTAATTCATTTAAAAGTTATCAATTTGTACAGTATATGCTGAAACCACAAAAACATGTTATGGTAGATGGCGTATTACATGTTATGGTAGATGGCGTAAAATGTAACATATACAGTATATTATATGCAATATGATAAGTAGAAAACTGCTACCTAACCTGTTCAATGCTAGAGTAAAAGCACAAACAACATATGTTTTTAATATAAACACAGAGCAACAGGTAGAAGTGTATTCCTAGTATAAAAGTAAATCACTGTCAAAGTGCTTTTTGTCTTGGTGGTTATATAATCAGCAGTTACTTTGCAGTTATGACACCTGCAGCACAACTCATTCAACCAATTAGGCAACAGTACTTGTCTTGGTGGTTATATAATCAGCAGTTACTTTGCAGTTATGTTACCTGCAGCACAACTCATTCAACCAATTAGGCAACAGTACTTGTCTTGGTGGTTATATAATCAGCAGTTACTTTGCAGTTATGACACCTGCAGCACAACTCATTCAACCAATTAGGCAACAGTACTTGTCTTGGTGGTTATATAATCAGCAGTTACTTTGCAGTTATGACACCTGCAGCACAACTCATTCAACCAATTAGGCAAAAGTACTTGTCTTGGTGGTTATATAATCAGCAGTTACTTTGCAGTTATGACACCTGCAGCACAACTCATTCAACCAATTAGGCAACAGTACTTGTCTTGGTGGTTGCCCACTGAAACCTTAAAGAGAAGACAACTTCAAGAATTTCGCAATTGTAGATCGCAGAGAAAGAACAACAATACAGCACCTTATCCAGGCTGAGAGGTATTAATGGCCCTGTAGGCTAGAATTAGAATCCTGAACATAACAGCATAACATAACATAACAGCTGCAATAGGGAGCCTGTCCAGGGTGCAAATCAGTGGAGGGGAATCTGAGAATGCAGTGATTCCAGCAGGGTGTGAGTTGAAGTAGTCAAATCTGGAGCTGACAAGGGCTTCAATGTAAATGGCGTGATCATCTTGGATTATCTAACATCTGAGAATGGGAAGGCATTCCCTCGGATGACGAGCATCTTCGTCTGGCTGATTATGTGCTGTCATCCAGGTGGAAATGTCACCTGCATAAAAA
This sequence comes from Oncorhynchus clarkii lewisi, assembly GCF_045791955.1. NCBI lineage: Eukaryota > Metazoa > Chordata > Actinopteri > Salmoniformes > Salmonidae > Oncorhynchus > Oncorhynchus clarkii. The sequence continues at coordinate 68,918,916 of NC_092150.1, read as the reverse complement.
AGCTAAGAGATAAGTTGAGTGTCCTGTGAAAATGTTTATGAATATGTACTATACATGTGTGTGTATGTGTATATATCTTGGTATATATATTTTCTATTTTATTTTCTATTATTATTGTCATTATTGTGTTTTGTGGTTGAGGGGTGGGGGGAGGTGCTGGGGGTGTCCTATTGAGGGCAAAGGGACCTATTGGAGAGAGGATTCTTCATGGAGGCACATTCAGTCATAGTTTTGTTTATTATACTATTATACATGTATTTATTTTTGAATGATTTATTTTCTATTATTATAACAGTTTACTGTGATTATGGATATGCACTCATGTTAACTTATACATTTGAACTTTCTTTTTCGCACAGAGTACACATTTTAGATGTATTATTGTTATTATTATTTTATTATAACTACTGTACCTACACATGTAGGAAAAGCCATAAGAGGGAAAAGCACAATGGGATTGAGGGATGGGTAGAGAGAACAGTAGAGGGCTCTGAAAACTATTGTTGAAAACTATTGTTGACTAGAGTCTAATACTTCCTGCGGCACACATCAGAGGGTATGATAGGTCACCAAAAATGATTCTGAAGTGTGCCATGCCTTGCAGTCCCAAGATAGAAGGGGAGGGGGGGGGGGGGGGTTCGTCAGGCAAGGAAATAGCATTATATTTATTTTGTTGCTCCAGCAAATGTATTCAAAGTTAACAAAACAGAGTGATAGGAAAACATATCTATACAATGAGACTGTAACACAGGTCACAATGTGATTAGTGAGAAATTAGCTTTACATGAAGTTAATACATAGTGATTTGCTAATATTTACATAGGGTAACATGCTGATATGTAGTCTTGAAGTTATGTCTGTGATGTCGACAGACATAATGAGAGTTACTAGCAGAGGTACTGAAGGAGGATGAGGATGCAGATATAGACCCAGACATAGCAGAGTTGCTGATGGAGGATGAGGATGCAGATATAGACCCAGACATAGCAGAGTTACTGTAGGAGGATGAAGATACAGATATAGACCCAGACATAGCAGAGTTACTGTAGGAGGATGAAGATACAGATATAGACCCAGACATAGCAGAGTTACTGAAGGAGGATGAGGATACAGATATAGACCCAGACATAGCAGAGTTACTGATGGAGGATGAGGATACAGATATAGACCCAGACATAGCAGAGTTACTGATGGAGGATGAGGATGCAGATATAGACCCAGACATAACAGTTACTGAAGGAGGATGAGGATACAGATATAGACCCAGACATAACAGAGTTGCTGAAAGAGGATGAGGATACAGATATAGACCCAGACATAACAGTTACTGATGCCATCATAGACTAATGTATCCTTTGACGGCACTTGGCACAAGAGACAATTCACTTCCAACCACGGGATTGGTGTGTTTTTTATGTATTTATTTTTCACTTTTATTTAACCAAGTAGGCTAGTTGAGAACAAGTTCTCATTTAGAACTGCAACCTGGCCAAGATAAAGCACAGCAGTTCAACACATACAACAACACAGAGTTACACATGGAATAAACAAACATACAGTCATTAATACAGTATTGTGCATTGGTGCTGGTACCAGGGAGCCATAGAAAATGGTAAAGATCCACCCTGTCACAAAAACCTTGGAGGCCATATATTTTTTAATAGAGAGGTTGCACAGAAAATGGTACCTGTATATAGGATGTCAAATGATAATGTCCTCAAAAGAATCTAGCACCCAGAATGAAAATGAATGTCGATGCCCCAAAACTGTCTTCGTGGGCAAAAGCCGCATTGACGGACCAGCCAGTATGGCAGTAGCTATGTTCAGTGAGGGAGCCACTGCTATAACAAATCTGATGAACAAATTGTGTCTTGACAGCACTTTGGTGACACTGGTGCAATCAGAGAAGAGTTGTGAGAGCTGATGCTGCTTCAATAGAGCGTGCCAAGCGTAGGCGCAGGTTTCATGACACAGTCAAGAAAGTAAAGCGTCACCAACAACAACTCAGAGGGCCTTACATATGGGCCAGGCATAGCTGATTTAATGTTTTGCACATTTCAACAGCCATACAAAATCCTTGTATGTGACAAATTGAGCAAAGTGATATGAGAATTTGCCCAAAAGAAGGCAGGCAATGGAACAGAGAGCTTTCAGGAAAAACAGCACTGCCGGGTTGGATTTTCCTCAGGTTTTCGCCTGCAATATCAGTTCTGTTATACTCACAGACAATATTTTGACCGTTTTTGAAACTTTAGAGTGTTTTCTATCCTAATCTGACAATTATATGCATATTCTAGATTCTGGGCCTGAGAAATAGGCAGTTTCATTTGGGTATGTTTTTCATCCAAACATCAAAATACTGCCCCCTACACTCAACAGGTTAATAGTGTTTTTTTTAATATATATATAATTCCATGAAATTACAATATTTTGATAAACAAATCTGTAAAGTCTGACCATTGAGTGTCTTATCACAACAAAACAAAAATAATTCTGCCTTGAAGAAATGTTTTGGAAAAACAGATTCTCAAAATATGCAAATTAGCACATATTTAAGGATGGTTTGCCACATTTGCATATTCAATTGTTTTAATAAATTGAACTTGTAATACAATAATATCTTGTATTTATGCATACTTTCAACTGGTAAAGTTTCAGTCTAATGAGAGTAAAGGAATTTGATTTTGTTGAGATTGACGTATTGGTAGTCATTATGCATACAGTAGTTATAATTCCTTCCATATTACTAAAGTCTATAATCAACTTGACCATCAATTAATTTTCAGAACCAAAACGAGCTTAGGGTTTTTTGGATCCCCTCCAGACCATGATGAATTATGAGAGTGGAGCTGTTGATGTTCAGTAACCTTGGCTGGTCTGGTAACCTTGGCTGGTCTGGAAAGATTTCCTAGAACCTCTCCACAGCAGTCGCTGGCTTACCACGCTAGTGTTGTGTTCTCACACAAGCCATGCATGTTCTGTAGAAGCTGGCGTTTCCTCAACAGGGCCAGATGCTTCCTTCAGGAATCCTCCATCATCTGTCTCCTGATTTGCTGTTGAAACATTTGGCAAAATATCAATCCTAGGAAAGAGCAATGAGTTTACCTTTGCATCCCATTAACTCAAAGTAAACTCTGTTGAAGTGCGCCATGTGATGACACTTCACAAATTTACTGAGAATTTGTATGTTTGTGCATTTGGTTCCTCAGGCCAACTGCAAGGAGAAATCACAAACACTTAATCCATAATGTATCCATAAAGGACACTTCTCTATATAAGGAAATAGGACACTATCTCAGGGTTAAAAGGTGGCCGGTCTCCAGATTTTACTGTCTGGCACAGAGTGGTAGAAGCTGTAACTAACTATACATCGGCCAGGCCTATGTAGTGAAGCTCTCCCACATACATACTGTATCTTAAAGGACCATGGCATGATTCATTGTAGCTACCTCAGTTCCTCCCTCTTTATCTAAAATATTGGCTAGATGGATACAGAAAAAAAGTCCCCCAAAACATACAATAGCCTGTCAAAAGGAGACAAATTGACAAGTGGTCTATGAGGTGTTTTAAATCTGGTTAGTTTGAACTTTTCTGTTATGTAATGTGACAGGTTACTATACTCTTTGGAAAGTCTGTTTGCTTTCCTACCCATTGTGAGAGCAAAATTGCAAGATTATATTACAATGCTGTAATTGCATCAAATGGTTGTTTTCTGCAACATAATAGAGGGTTCTTATAACTTTATTGTGTCTGTGTGAACTGAATGTGGGCCTCTGGGAGATTTAACATGGACAGGAGATTTACGATGTCTTTGGGTGATACCGCATTCTAGAGCATGAGTTCATGTTTCTGTACTGGGGTACCAGGGGGAGATGGCTCCAGTATGGAGCTGGGGGGGCAGACCCTGGTGTCTACACAATGACAGTTTTTACAGCAGATACTGTCTGCTGTGAATTATAAGTATATTTCTTACAACTCTTAACCTTGTGACCCATTCTATATATCTGTTTTTTTTGTCATGTAGACTGAAGGAGGATGGACTTTGCTATAAAATGCTGTGGCTCAAACCAGCAGGTTGAGTTCTCAGTGATCACCTCCAGGGGTGATTACCGACCAGCTCCATTACTGCACTAATTAAATAATAAAGTTTGATTGTTTTGAAGAAATCTAAAAGTTTCTCATTTTGATTACAATAATTCCACCACACCATCCACATCGCTCTGGCCAAACTGATGTTTCTTCTCCACAATGAGTCTGGATTTGCCTCCCTCCCCTTTTTACGCACATTGGCCAGAAGATCATGGCAGAGGTGCTGCATTTGAGACTGACAAAGTTTGAACACAGATAGTCTTGTGGCGAGCAGACTATGTTATCCCACTCCCACACAGAAGTAAATCTTAAAGTTTCCAGGTCCAGACAAAAGTGACCTATCACGTGTGGTTTACTGAACCAAAATGCTAATGTATTCATCATATTCAATATGTTCAACATGTTAATTGAATTGAATGTACTTAATAAATGTCTAAAACCTCCACAGTTCTTATTGGTCCTTCATTATGCCATCTCTAGAGTCTACACTTTTGTTTAGCTGTTACCAAGGAGTGTAACGGTTTTCGTCTTCCTCTGACGAGGAGTATGAAGGATCGGACCAATATGCAGCGTGGTACGTGTCCATGTTGATAATTTATTAACATTGAACACAAAAAACAAAATAACAAGGAGAAAGACAGAAACAAAAACAAAACAGTTCTGTATGGTGAAGACACAGAAAACAATCACACACAACTAAAATGGGGAAAACAGGCTACCTAACTATGATTCTCAATCAGAGACAACGAACGACACCTGCCTCTGATTGAGAACCATACCAAGCCAAACACCTAAACACAACATATAAAAAAGAACATAGACTACCCACCCCAACTCACGCCCTGACCAAACTAGCACAAAGACATAATAAAGGAACTAAGGTCAGAAAGTGACAAGGAGAGTCGCCATGGTCAACATTTGTCTTCTGTGACATCCGTAAGTGGATCTTCTTCTCTCAAGAACTGCTGCTCTTAATCCCCAAAATGTAATGTTCTTGTTTTCTTCACATTAGTCACACTGCTCCTATCTGCTGGCTTTTAAACATTCCTCCCCCTCTGTGACTCATAAGACTGGGTAACAGTTCAACATTGCTGTCTCACAGCTGTAGTAGTTTTGACTACATTTTTCTGAACACTGGATGAAGTGTTATATTTATAAATATAAAATATTTATGCTAAGACCCGCAAGGACTGGATTTGTCCAGATCAGATTGTGGATGAATTTTCTATCTGTAAAATACTAAAGAAGTAGGTCAAATGCAATTTTGGTGATTTTTTTCAAATAAAACATTATCTAGAATACACAATTGACAACATTAACATTTCTCTCTGGGCAAGTCTGGAAATGTATTTAAGGATAACCACACAAAAGTTGATGAATGCAGATGCTGTCACACCCTGATCTGTTTCACCTGTCCTTGTGATTGTCTCCACCCACTCCAGGTGTCGCTTAATTTCCCTGGTATTTATCCCTGTGTTTCCTGTCTCTCTGTGCCAGTTCATCTTGTATGTTTTCAAGTCAACCAGCGTGTTTTCCCGTACTCCTTTTCTATTCTCTTTTTTCTAGTCCTCCCGGTTTTGACCCTTGCCTGTTTTCTGGACTCCATTCCCACCTGCCTGACCATTCTGCCTGCCCTGACCTCGAGCCTGTGTCACGTTCTGACCAAAGTTCTGTTATTTTATTATTTGTTTTAGTATGGTCAGGGCATGAGTTGGGGTGGGCAGTCTATGTTTGTTTTTCTATGTTGGTTTTTGTGTTCGGCCTAGTATGGTTCTCAATCAGAGGCAGGTGTCGTTAGTTGTCTCTGATTGAGAATCATACTTAGGTAGCCTGGGTTTCACTTTTGGTTTGTGGGTGTTTGTTTTCCGTGTGAGTGTTTGGTCCACACGGTACTGTTTCAGTTTTCGTTCTTTCACTTTATTGTTTTGTATTTCAGTGTTCAGTTCGTTTCATTAAATATTACAGCATGAACACTTACCACGCTGCAATTTGGTCCGATCCTTCTTCCACCTCTGAATGCAGTTACAGAAACACCCACCACAAAAGGACCAAGCTGCGTGGTAATGAGCAGCAGCAGGAGAGGCGGCAATATTTGGAGAACTGGACTTGGGAGGAGATTCTGGATAGCAAAGGACCCTGGGCACAGCCAGGGGAATATCGCCGCCCCAAAGCAGAGCTGGAGGCAGCGAAAGCAGAGAGGCGCCGGTATGAGGAGGCAGCAATGCAGCGCGGCTGGAAGTCCGAGAGGCAGCCCCAAAAATGTTTTGGGGGGGGGGAACACGGGGAGTGTGGCGAAGTCCGGTAGGAGACCTGCACCAACTCCCTGTGCTTACCGTGGAGAGAGAGGGCGTCATACTGGTCAGGCACTGTGTTATGCGGTGGAGCACATGGTGTCCCCAGTACGCGTGCTTAGCTCGGTGCGCTACATCCCGGCACCCCGCATCTGCCGGGCTAAGGTGAGGATCCAGCTCTGAGCCGCCAGAGTCTCCCGTCTGTCCTGAGCCGCCAGAGTCTCCCGTCTGTCCTGAGCCGCCAGAGTGTCCCTCCCCTATAGGTTCAGGTTTTGCGTCTGGAGTTAGCACCTTTGGGTGGGGGGTACTGTCACGTTCTGACCATAGTTCTGTTATTTTATTATTTGTTTTAGTATGGTCAGGGCGTGAGTTGGGGTGGGCAGTTTTTCTATGTTGGTTTTTGTGTTCGGCCTAGTATAGTTCTCAATCAGAGGCAGGTGTCGTTAGTTGTCTCTGATTGAGAATCATGCTTAGGTAGCCTGGGTTTCACTTTTGGTTTGTGGGTGTTTGTTTTCCGTGTGAGTGTTTGGTTCGTTCACTTTATTGTTTTGTATTTCAGTGTTCAGTTCGTTTCATCAAATATTACATCATGAAGACCTACCACGCTGCGCTTTGGTCTGATCCTTCTTCCACCTCTGAATGCCTGTCTACCCTTCGGTTCCTCCTGGACTCTGAACTGGTACACATTTTAAAATACAGAAGACTACAATGTGTGAATAATTTTTGAGTAACCTGTATCGGCTGGTTGACTTCCCCTGGGCCGGCTCTAGAGGGTGGCAAAGCTGGGCATACACCTCCCAGATAGAATTTGTGCCCCCCATTTTTGTTTCCCGATAACCATAACAAATGGTATATGAGTTACCCTGCCCCGTTTTGCCAATGTAACGCTGCCTGGCCTGCCAGTAACACAGACAAGGACAAAGGCTATTTGCCAGGTGTGTGTTCATGATCTGAAGAGGGGTGAGAAAGGGGGGATGTAATAATTTAATATTTAGTAGTTAAAATCCCAAAATATATTTTGATTGGGCACCTAGCCATGCAATGTCATACCTTGTTTAGGAAGTTCATTTGGATTCCTAACTACAGGCGGTTTTCCTCACAGAGAGGGAAGAAAGGGGGGATGTAATAATTTAATATTTAGTAGTTAAAATCCCAAAATATATTTTGATTGGGCACCTAGCCATGCAATGTCATACCTTGTTTAGGAAGTTCATTTGGATTCCTAACTACAGGCGGTTTTCCTCACAGAGAGGGATTTTTTTTCTTCCCTTTTGCAGACAGCTACAGCTAGCAATAGGCTAGCTAGTATCTACTTGCTTCGTTAAGTTTTGGTAGCGATGCGCTGAATAATTATAGTTAGTTGGCTAACTTTGATCAGCATGGATATCCGAAAATGGCTGGGCACTGTCAAGATAAAAAAAAAAACTGAGGACCACCATGTCAAGAGCTACCTGCAGCAGGCCTGACCACCGAGGTTGAGGAGCCTAGCATCAAATGTAATACCCGCCCATCCCCCTCACTGCCTGCTGACCAACAAGATGGAGAAGAGCCAGAGCCTAGCGTCAGCAGCATGAGGGTAACATCACAACAACCACCTGCACCTCCATTACCCCAGCAACTAGCAACTAACGAACTGAACCAGTGGAAGCAGAGTTTATTGTGGCTCGCACATTCTTGCGAAGTGAAGTCAGCAACAACCACAGCCAGCAACAACCACAGCCAGCAACAACCACAGCCAGCAACAACCAGAGCCAGCAACAACCACAGCCAGCAACAACCACAGCCAGCAACAACCACAGCCAGCAACAACCACAGCCAACAACAACAAAAGAACCCCACTCAGTGTTCATCAAAGATACAACAGGCGTTTGTCAGCAATGCCAACTGTTCTATTGGCACTGAAACATTATTAACATTTTTGGGGCACCTACAGCAATGTGTGAAAATTCTTTCTCCACCATGAAGAATGTATTCAGTGAACACAGACTGAACACAGAGCATGTTACATCAATGAAAAGCGAAGCTTGTTCATCTTGCATTTGAGAGGGACCTAACAAGTACATTTTGCCAGGAAGGAGAATGAAATCAGAAGCTTCTCATGAGGTTCAACATAGCATCGAGGAGGTTGCAACTCTTCTAAATAGTACATTTATGGCTGTGGCCGTTGTTACAGAATTATTTAGTCATTGGTTTTCCCTCATGTAACAACATACTGGTTGTTTGGCCCCCAAAACATTTATGTAATGTATAGCTTTTGCTTTTTACTTAATAGATTTATCTGTGATTATTAATGTCATTAGGCTTCTTGTTTTTGCGGGTCTAATTGCCAGTGATGGATATACAGCTTTGCTTTATTTGAAGGGTTAAGGGACAATGACCAATGTAGCCTAATTAGTTGTGCTCTGAGGTGAGCCCTGGCGCAGTGCTCCTGTTGTTCTGGATGTCCACTCCGGTGGTGCTGAAATTGGAAAGGAAAGGGGGGATACCTAGTCAGTTGTGCCACTGAATGCCTTCAACTGAAATGTGTCTTGTCTGAATCAGAGGTGCAGGGGGCTGCCTTAATCAACATCCACATATTCGGCACATAATAGCCGGAGCAGTTTAATACAAAACCCACGGCAATACAAAAATAACCTACATGGGTACAAAACCCGACGCGCACCAGTAACATAACGTACAAGCACTTACAAACAAACAATTCCACACAAGGACATGGGGGTAACAGAGGGTTAAATACACAACAATTAAGGATGGAAATGGAAACCAGGTGTGTAAGAAAACAAGACAAAACAAATGGAAAATGAAAAGTGGATCAACGATGGAAGTCGTGACATATCCTTTCATCTGACTGGCGGTAGCCTTCTGTCCATGGTCCTGAATCGATGGTTACGGTGTGTGGTGTGTGCTGTTTTAATGAGCGTATCTTGGGCTACCAGTCTTCGTGGGGCTTCTCTTCAACATTGTGTGCTTTCTTGTGTGCAAAATGAAAAGTTGTTGTGTATATGGCTGAATTTCAGAAAGGCCTAAATTTGTATGCATTTTCTACCTGCAGTAGTAGGACCAATGCCGTGTGGAGCTTACTAAAAGAAGTACGTAGGCAAACCTTCACTCTTTTATCATTCATTTGCATTACACATTAGTTGTGTGATAGGCTACTGTAAAAGCGATGTCAATACTATGAAAACTCACTTTAAAGTGATACCACCACCTAAACACTGAACGTGTGCACACACACACACACACACACACACACACAACAGGGCAAGTGTCAGAGGGGCACGTCTCCAGCTGTTTCTGCTCAGATCAGCTTTCTACCACACTGCCGTTTTCCGTGTGGCTCGGTGCTACTCTGTGGCCCAGTTACATCCACTGTTTTCTCTCTGGTTGGCTTGCTTAGAGACATTTCTGACTAGAAACAGCTGTTTAAGTCCAAAGAGAATGTCACACACTGTAGGATACGTTTGTGGTATTGTGCATGATGAGTTCGTCTCCATCACCATAAGGCCCTGTGGAAAATTCATTATTTGGAAAGACGATCCACCGCTGTGGCCTCTGGATCTATTAAAATCTCCCATTCACTCTTTCGGTGTTCATTCTTTTCAGGGTTACTGTAATTTAATTAATGTATAGTAAAATAGCTTGCCATGAGCTTGTTGACATTACATTTAATGTGGTGATCTCTGAACTGTCCTTTTTTGCAATTGAATGATTATTTTACAAATACTATGTAATAACACTGTTGTTACTATAGTAATTACATGGTTACTACACAGGTATGAGAGCAACTTAATATTGAAAAATATAAAGTGTCAATCAAAGCCAAATTTGTATATGATCAGAGGAATAACAGTCAGAGGAAAATGTGTTCAAAGAAAATAATCAGTTCAGTTTGAAGTCATGCATGACTGATCAGAACTCAATTCAAGTTACAATTAAAGAACTACCTGAATCAGCAGATGATACTGCTTGTGACTGAGTTTCTGGCTAAAGCTGGATGTAAGGTGGTGGGGAGGGTGATGAGGCGCATGATATTGGCAAACTTCAGACGGGCCTGGACATGCGCTGGCTTGAGCAGGGGGACCTTGCGTGCGCTGCAGGATTTTAATCCATGACGGCGTAGTGTGTTACTAATGGTTTTCTTTGAGACTGTGGTCCCAGCTTTCTTCAGATCATTGACCAGGTCCTGCCGTGTAGTTCTGGGCTGATCCCTCACCTTCCTCGTGATCATTGATGCCCCATGAGGTGAGATCTTGCATGGAGCCCCAGACTGAGGGTGATTGACCATCATCTTGAACTTCTTCCATTTTCTAATAATTGTGCCAACAGTTGTTGCCTTCTCACCAAGCTGCTTGCCTATTGTCCTGTAGCCCATCCCAGCCTTGTGCAGGTCTACAATTTTATCCCTGATGTCCTTACACAGCTCTTTGGTCTTGGCCATTGTGGAGAGGTTGGAGTCTGTTTGATTGAGTGTGTGGACAGGTGTCTTTTTTTACAGGGAACGAGTTCAAACAGGTGTAGTTAATATAGGTAATGAGTGGAGAACAGGAGGGCTTCTTAAAGAAAAACTAACAGGTCTGTGAGAGCCGGAATTCTTACTGGTTGGTAGGTGATCAAATACTTATGTCATGCAATAAAATGCAAATGAATTACTTAAAAATCATACAATGTGATTTTCTGGATTTTTGTTTTAGATTCCGTCTCTCACAGTTGAAGTGTACCTATGATAAAAATTACAGACCTCTACATGCTTTGTAAGTAGGAAACACTGACGATTTTGCAGGTTATCAAATACTTGTTCTCCCCACTGTAAATACTACTAGTAGAGAGAAGATCATATATATATATGAATATTGCTAATCTGTTTGACTTGTTTCAGTCCATGCATAACTGGAAACAAAAGAAAGACAGCAACATTTTGGGATAAAGGGCCTTCATTTGTTACCTTAAAATTGGGGTTTGGTTCAACTAAAAACAAAATGATCAAAAGAGCCTTTATACACAATAAAATGATTAATGGTCATTAAGTATGACCTCTTTCATCTCTTGTCCGCACAATAGCAGAATGTGGCATTAATATAGGCATACAAGTGTTAAGATGTATTTGGTTTGGAAAGACTAGCATAAAGAATTCTGGTGCCTCTGAGGATATCATGACACAAGGCGATACCCAGATGCAGACACGAGGCAGATGGTTGGAGTCTAAGATGTTTAATAATACAAAAAGGAGTAGGCAAGAGAATGGTCGTGGACAGGCAAAAGGTCAAAACCAGTTCAGAGTCCAGGAGGTACAAAGTGGCAGACAGGCTTGAGTTCAAGGCAGGAGGGTACAGAGTCCAGAAACAGGCAAGGGTCAAAACCGTGAGGACTAGAAAAAAGGAGAATAGCAAAGGCAGGAGAATGGGAAAAAATGTTTCTTGACTTGGAACATACACAACGAACTGGGACAGAGAGACAGGAAACACAGGGATGAATACACTGGGGAAAACAAGCGACACCTGAAGGGGGTGGAGACAATAACAGGTGAAACAGATCAGGATGTGACAGAGGAAAAAAATGCATTTGCAATTTGGCCCCAGAGTCAGTGAAATGATTGCTTCATACCCATGTAAATAGAGATACAGGATTACATAATTGGGAGAAAAAAATCTGACATAGATGTTTTCTCTTGAAAACATTTACTTGCTTTGGTAGTTAGGAGGTGAAATCACATTTTTTTGGCAGAAGGAAGTCGTGCATGATTAGGGTGATTGTTCGATGTATTTTCTCAAAAAGCCACGGGATATAACTGCCTTTTGAACAATGAAACAGTTAAGCTGTTTCCAAAACAAAAACTCAGAGAGAGGTAGAGAGAGAGAGATGGAGAGGTAGAGAGAGAGACGTGGAGAGACAGAGAGTTTCCAGCTTGTTCATATTTACAATGTGTAGCCAAACTGCAAGTCACTTGTCTGAACCCCCTTACTACAAGTGCTTGCAGAATTTGACTTGAAGGAAAGCCATAAACCATCCATCATCATTTGTTTGAATGTATTTTAAAGCAAGCACATGATTAACAGATTACCCAAACTATTTTTGGAGTGGACTGGAGTGATAGATGAGCAGATGATGGTGTGTAAAGTAGTAATACTGGTGTGCAAAAGAGCAGCAAAGTAAATAAAAACAATATGGGGATGAGGTAGGTAGATTGGGTGGGCTATTTACAGATGGACTATGTACAGCTGCAGCGATCGGTTAGCTGCTCAGATAGGTGATGTTTAAAGTTAGTGAGGGAAATGTAAGTCTCCAGTTTCAGCGATTTTTGCAATTCGTTCCGGTCACTGGCAGCAGAGAACTTGAAGGAAAGGTGGCTAAAGGAGATGTTGGCTTTGGGGATGACCAGTGAGATATACCTGCTGGAGCGCGTGCTACGGGTGGGTGTTGTTATTGTGACCAATGAGCTGAGATAAGGTGGAGCTTAGACTTGTAGATGACCTGGAGCCAGTGGGTCTGGCGACGAATATGTCGAGGGCCAGCCGACTAGAGCATACAGGTCGCAGTGGTGGGTGGTATAAGGCGCTTTGGTAACAAAACGGATGGCACTGTGATAGACTGCATCCAATTTGCTAAGTAGAGTATTGGAAGCTATTTTGTAGATGACATCGCAGAAGTCGAGGATCGGTAGGATAATCAGTTACTACTAGGGTAAGTTTGGAGGCGTGAGTGAAGGAGGCTTTGTTGCGAAATAGAAAGCCGATTCTAGATTTGATTTTGGATAGGAGATGTTTGATATGAGTCTGGAAGGAGAGTTTACAGTCTAGCCAGACACCTAGGTATTTGTAGTTGTCCACGTATTCTAGGTCAGAACCGTCCAGAGTAGTGATGCTAGTCAGGCGGGCACGGGCAGCGAACGGTTGAAAAGCATGCATTTGGTTTTGCTAGCGTTTAAGAGCAGTTGGAGGCCACGGAAGGAGTGTTGTATGGCATTGAAGCTCATTTGGAGGTTAGTTAACACAGTGTCCAAAGTAGGGCCAGATGTATACAGAATGGTGTCGTCTGCTAGAAGTCGATCCCCAATGAATCACCTGCAGCAAGAGCGACATCGTTGATATATACAGAGAAAAGAGTCAACCCGATAATTGAACCCTGTGGTACCCCCATAGAGACTGCCAGAGATCCATACAACAGGCCCTCCGATTTAACACACTGAACTCTGTCTGCAAAGTAGTTGGTGAACCAGGCGAGGCAGTCATTTGAGAAACCAAGGCTATTGAGTCTGCCAATAAGAATACGGTGATTGACAGAGTCGAAAGCCTTGGCTAGGTCGATGAAGACGGCTGCACAGTACTGTCTTTTATCAATGACAGTTATCATATCGTTTAGTACCTTGAGCGTGGCTGAGGTGCACCCGTGACCAGCTCGGAAACCGGATTTCACAGCGGAGAAGGTACGGTGGGATTCGAAATGGTCAGTGATCTGTTTATTAACTTGGCTTTCGAAGACTTTAGAAAGGCAGGGCAGGATGGATATAGGTCTGTAACAGTTTGGGTCTAGAGTGTCACCCCATTTGAAGAGGGGGATGACCGCGGCACCTTTCCAATCTTTAGGGATCTCGGACGAAATGAAAGAGAGGTTGAACAGACTGGTAATAGGGGTTGCAACAATAGTGGTGGATCATTTTAGAAAGAGAGGGTCCAGATTGTCTAGCCCAACTGATTTGTACGGGTCCAGGTTTTGCAGCTCTTTCAGAACATCTGCGATCTGGATTTGGGTGAAGGAGAAGCTGGGGATGCAAGTAGCTGCGAGGGGTGCGGTGCTGTTGGCCGGGGTTAGGGTAGCCAGGAGGAAAGCATGGCCAGCCGTAGAGAAATGCTTATTGAAATGTTCGATTATCATGGATTTATCGGTGGTGACCGTGTCGCCTAGCCTCAGTGTAGTGGGCAGCTGGGAGGAGGTGCTCTTGTTCTCCATGGACTTTACAGTGTCCCAAAACTTTTTGGAGTTAGAGCTACAAGATGCAAATTTCTGTTTGAAAAAGCTAGCCTTTGCTGACTGTGTACATTGGTTCCTGACTTCCCTGAACAGTTGCATATCGCGGGGACTATTCGATGCTTTTGTAGTCCGCCACAAGATGTTTTTGTGCTGGTCAAGGGCAGTCAGGTCTGGAGTGAACCAAGGGCTATATCTGTTCTTAGTTCTACATGTTTTGAAAGGGGCATGCTTATTTAAGATGGCGAGGAAATTACTTTTAAAGAACGACCAGGCATCCTCGACTGACGGGATGAGGTCAATATCCTTCCGGATACCTGGGCCAGGTTGATTAGAAAGGCCTGCTGGGCAGAAGTCTTTTAAGGAGCGTTTGACAGTGATGAGGGGCGGTCTTTCTGACCATGGACCCATACCGGATGCAGGCAATGAGGCAGTGATCGCTGAGATCCTGATTGAAAACAGCAGAGGTGTATTTGAAGGGCAAGTTGGTCAGGAAAATATCTACGAGGATGCCCATGTTTACGGATTTAGGGTTGTACCTGGTGGTTTCCTTGATAATTTGTGTGAGATTGAGGGCATCTAGCTTAGCTTGTAGGACTGCTGGGGTATTAAGCATATCCCAGTTTAGGTCACCTAACAGAACGAACTCTGAAGATAGATGGGGTGCAATCAATTCACATATGGTGTCCAGGGCACAGCAGGGAGCTGAGGGGGTCTATAACAGGCAGCAACAGTAAGAGACTTATTTCTGGAGAGATTCATTTTTTAAATTAGAAGCTCGAATTGTTTGGGCATAGACCTGGAAAGTATGACATAACTTTGCAAGCTATCTCTGCAATATATTGCAACTCCTCCCCCTTTGGCAGTTCTATCTTGACAGAAAATGTTGTAGTTGGGCATGGAAATCTGAGAATTTTTGGTGGCCTTCCTAAGCCAGGATTCAGACACGGCAAGGACATCGGGGTTTGCAGAGTGTGCTAAAGCAGTGAGTAAAACAAACTTAGGGAGGAGGCTTCTGATGTTAACATGCATGAAACCAAGGCTTTTTCAATTACAGAAGTCAACAAATGAGAGTGCCTGGGGACACGCAGGGCCTGGGTTAGCCTCCACATCACCCGAGGAACAGAGGAGGAGTAGGATGAGGGTACGGCTAAAGGCTAGCAAAACTGGTCATCTGGTGCGTTGGGGACAGAGAATAAAAGGAGCAGATTTCTGGGCGTGGTAGAATAGATTCAGGGCATAATGTGCAGACAGGGTGGGGTGCGGGTACAGTGGAGGTAAGCCCAGGCACTGAGTGATGATAAGAGAGGTTGCATCTCTGGACATGCTGGTTATACTGGGTAAGGTCACCGCATGTGTGGGAGGTGGGACAAAGGAGGTATCTAAGGCATGTACAGTGGGACTGGGGGCTCCGCAGTAAACTAAAACAATGATTATTATCCTAAACAACAGTATACAAGGCATGTTGACATTTGAGAGAGACATAAAGCGATGCATAAAGCAATCACAGGTGTTGATTGGGAGAGCCAGCTAAGTCAACAACGGGTAAGACAACAACAGCTAATCAGCTAAGTCAACAACAAGGTAAAATGGCGATGAATGGGCAGATGAAGCAATAGATGAAACAGGGAAGCAGCTAGGTAGTCGTTACTAGGCTAGCACGCGGGAGACACAGCGTTTAAAGTTAGCAGTCCGGGGTAAGTAGATGTGTCTGCTCCGTCGTCCGGCAAAGGCCGGTTGAAGGCACAGCTGGTGGAATTATGTCTGCGGACCAGTCGTGGTGGTACAGCGGGGCGCCGTGTCGACGACGGGACCGGGCCAGATGGCGAAAGAGGTATTGTAGTTGTGGGAATTTGTTTTCTAGCCGGGAGATGCGCCTGGCTCAGGGCTAGCTTCTGGGCTGGGTCACTCAGTTGAAGATAGCTAGCTGTGATGATCAATGGTCGGCAGGAATCTGACGTTGTAGTGGAGAAAAAAAGTCAGAAGCTGGCAGGTATTATCCAGGCTAAAAAAACGGCTGGTGCCTGAGCAGAGGGTAAAGGCTGCTAGCAGTGGCTAACAATGACTAAATGGCTAGTAACTTAGATAATTAGCTGGCTACCTTCTGATGAAAGTTATGGCTATAAGGTCTAAAAAAATAGCGGATCCGTGTCACGTTGAGTGAGGCGGGTTACCGGAAGGTATATTTAATTTAAAAATTAAATTGGAATATATACAAAAAAGAGATGAAAAATATAAAAAGTAAACGAGAGGACAACAAACCACGTCTGCACTGCTACTCCATCTTGGATGTTTTTTTAAAATAAAGACTATAAGTAGGTTCCTTGAAACATGATGCACATATTTGGTAAAACAAACATAAAACTACAACATTGTGAGATGTTGTGTCTGATCCCATGCTGTGTGTAGCTCAGAGAATGTATGTGATCATCCAACTTTTCAGTGACTGAGACCACAAATTAGCCTGAAACACTGGTCCAACCTTTAGATTAAATACACCAGCGTCATGTCTCATGTGGTTAAAGTTACAGGCACAGAGGGATTGTGAGCTTGTTTCATGTGAAGTACACACAATACCCCTGATAACAAAGCAAAAACAGGTTTTTAGAAATGTTTGCAAAACCCCCCCGGAAATATAACATTTACATAAGTATTCAGACAAAGGGTACTTTGGCAGCGATTACAGCTTTAAGTCTTCTTGGGTATGACGCTACAAGCTTGGCACACCTGTATTTGGGGAGTTTCTCCGATTCTTCTCTGCAGATCCTCTCAAGCTCTGTCAGGTTGGAGGGGGATCGTTGCTGCACAGCTATTTTCAGGTCGCTCCAGAGATGTTCGATCGGGTTCAGGTCTGGGCTCTGGCTGGTCCACTCACGGACATTCAGAGACTTTTCCAGAAGCCACTTCTGCATTGTCTTGGCTGTGTGCTTAGGGTCATTGTCATGTTGGAAGGTAAACTTTAACCCTGTCGAGGTCCTGAGGGCTCTGGAGCAGGTCTTCATCAAGGATCACTCTGTACTTTGCTCTGTTGATCTTTCCCTCGATCTTGACTAGTCTCCCAGTCCCTGCCGTTGAAAAACATCCCAACAGCATGATGCTGCCACCACAATGTTTCACCGTAGGGATGGTGCCAGGTTTCCCCCAGATGTGACGCTTGGAATTCATGCCAAAGACTTCAATCTTGGTTTCTCAACAGACACGAGAATCTTGTTTTTAATGGTCTGAGTCCTTTAGGTGCCTTTTGGCAAACTCCAAGCGGGCTGCCATGTGCCTTTTACTGAGGAGTGGCTTCTGTCTGGTCACTCTACTATAAAGGCCTGATTGGCAGAGATGGTTGTCCTTCTGGAAGGCTCTCCCATCTCCACAGAGGAACTCTGGAGCTCTTTCAGAGTGACCATCAGGTTCTTGGTCACCTCCCTGACCAAGGCCCTTCTCCCCCGATTTCTCAGTTTGGCGGGTGGCCAGCTGTAGGAAAAGTCTTGGTGGTTTCAAACTTCCTTCATTTAAGAATGATGAAGGCCACTGTGTTCTTGTCAACCTTCAATGCTGCAGACATTTCTTGGTACCCTTCCCTAGATCTGTGCTTCGACACAATCCTGTCTCGGCGCTCTAGGGACAATTCCTTCGACCTCATTGTTTGGTTTTTTCCCTGACATGCACTGTCAACTGTGGGACCTTATATAGACAGGTGTGTGCCTTTCCAAATCATGTCCAATCAATTGAATTTACCACAGGTGGACTCCAATTATCTCAAGGATGATAAATGGAAACAGGATGCAACTGAGCTCAATTTCGAATTTCATAGCAAAAGGTCTGAATACTTATGTAAGTAAGGTATTTCTGTTTTTTATTTTTAATACATTTGCAAAAATGTCTAAAACCCTGTCTTCGCTTTGTCATTATTGGATATTGTGTGTAGATTACGTAACAAACGTAACAAAAGTCAAGGGGTCTGAAAACTTTCTGAATGCATTGTATATCATTACAAATCATTACATTTTAATTGCAGAGTCAATACCTTACTGCTGTTTAACCAGCTAGGTTATAACCATTTTTTTCTGTTGGCTATGATAACCAATGCAGTTGATTCATGCACATGAATGAATGCTTATAATGAGAACAATAAGTCATAGTACAGAACACAAGGAGCTGGATCCCGGGTTAGAAACAAAAAGTAGAGTAATGGGGGAAGTGGATAACAAAATGTGATACAGCAGTGCATAACGGGTCTAGGTACTGTATTTGTTGTTTACTGTTGCCATCTACAGGTGAAAGTTATGAACAACTTTACTTAGCAACTTGTGATTCATGTAAATGTTTTAGGCTTTTGTCTGACCCAGAAAGTTGGTTATATGGGCGAGGACTGGTACCTCTGGTGTGTGACCATGCTGATTTGGTCTGGGTGGGGGAAAGAGACAAATGACAGCGGTGCCAGGTGGGGTTAGGCGTTAACAGATCCACCCCAGATCCCCTTTCTGTTATGGGATCCAAAACAAAACTCCATGTAAATGTTTGTGTGGTTATTATCATATGGATATGGGTGTTTCTCCTTCTGGAATGTCATCAAACTGTGGAGAGAATTTCACAGCCGCCTGGTGGAAGACCCTATGTAATAGACTATGTAATAGACTAGTGTGGAAGGCTACAAGGGCACAACAGCATACATATACCATGACATAGTTGAATGTTGGATTGAATAGTTAAAGGCGATTCTAGTTTGACGAGAGAAGCGTTTGTCTTTGGAACATTTCGTGAGAGCTTAAACAGTTGTGTTTTCATTTTGTAACCCTAACAAGTATGTTTCGGCACCTAACTACTGCAATCAACAACCCCTAACACATACATTCCATGTGAGTGTGGCACGTCTCATTCATACCAGCCAGGCAGCTTTAACCAGTCCAACCTGATTGAAGAGATCCTTGCACAAGCCATAGCCTGGACCAGTGGCGACCTGTCATTTAGAGCATCACATATAAAAAGAGGTGGGGAAGAGCCTGTTTTGAGCCCCACCTCTTTGGTTTGTTGTTGCCTATTTTGCATATTGTTTTGGCATTAATATGTGTCACATATCAGTTTTCAAACAATGTAATATATATATATCATTGAGTTAATAAAGCTGCATACAAACATGGTCTCTTATTTGTTTTCTTGAGTAAGTAAGCTCCACAATGCTGGTGTTTCAGCCATGTTCAGTGCTTTCTTTGGTGGTGCCAGAAGAAAATACGGAGCATTGCGCTGTGATTGTCTCAGTGTTCTGTCACTCATGGGGACACTATGTCACCGCCTAAGGGTAGACCTTTAAAAGATTCTAGCGCCTTGGGGGCTGCCATAGAGTTACAGTAGAAGTGTCCATCCAAGAAGGCTCAAGGTCATTGGCCACAGATAAATAATCTAATCACGTTATATCTACAGTCGCTTTGATTGGACTGATCATGTCAACATCATACTTTCAAAATCTTAGCTATCAGTCATCATGAATCAAGTCGACAATCTACTGGCAAATCCTTTTTAATCCTTGTCATATGAAGAGAAATAATCAAGAGAAATTATAGATAAACCGTATCGGTGCTCATCGGCCATTCAACATAAAGCAAATTCAACAATGAGTGGTTTGGAAGGAATCAGTGGCTAACTGCAAGCTTAGCAAAGCAATCATTAGCCTGCTATTCAGTGGAGTGGCTGTGTGGTCCCAAATCTAAGATTAAGGGTCTCTTTTCCTAGTTTAAAATTATACACATTCAATATTGGCCATGCTGTCAATGAAGCATGATTTGTGCCGCGCTCAAAACAACTGTTAACACAAAACTGAAAAATCTAATTTTTGTGAGTTCAAGACAACTGAGAACTAGGGAAAAGTGAGCTATGACTGGGAAAATACGTTTTGAACTTTCATCCAACTCGGAATTGTAAATTGGGAACTCGGGCCTCTTTCTAGAGCTACGACCTGAAGATCACTGACGTCATCATGATTCAACCTTCTGTTTTTCGAGTTCCCAATTGTCTTGAAAGCACCATAAATCCAGAGAATGCCAGACTTCGATGACAATGTTTGATGACAAAATATACCCACAAATGACTGTCTTCCCGTTCAAGTGGCAACAGCACAACAAGGTCTTGTATGTCCAAAAATGTATTGTATTGTAACGATCGTTGTCCTCCTTGGATGAGGAATAGGAAGGATCAGACCAAAACGCAGCGTGGTAAGTGTCCATGTTGATTTTAATAAATAAACTGAACACTGCAATAACCAAAAAAAAAACAACAGCGAGAGAGTGAACGAAACAGTTCTGTAAGGTGAAGACACACAAAACAGAAAACAACTACCCATCACCCATAGTGGGAAAACAGGCTGCCTAAGTATGGTTCTCAATCAGAGACAACGATTGACAGCTGCCTCTGATTGGGAACCATACCAGGCCAAACACATAGAAATCTAACACACAGAACAAAACATAGAATGCCCACCCAACTCACGCTCTGACCAAACTAAAATAGAGACATAAAAAAGGAACTAAGGTCAGGACGTGACATGTATGCTGCTGCATAAATTATGTAATATGCCAGAGAGATATGTATATGGTAGCTAAGAAAGTAATACTAAGTGTATATTGTGTAGTAAGTTGTTAGTAGCCCATGTGCCTCACCCTAATCATTTGGTCTATTTTCTCCTCTTAATTTCCCTTCATGTTCTGACATTTTGAGAAATGTAATCATCGGATATTGTAAGAGCTTTCATTGTCTGCTTATATGCCCCTTTTATTTATCCTATGGTTCTGACTTGGTGTACAGTGAGAACACTACAGGAACAGCCCGTGTTCTGAATTCTGTCGATGTACATTTCAAAAGTGCTGAACAAATAGTTATATTGACTATGTCCGTCCTAACTTGCTCATGAAGGATTTAATCAAAATTGCGGATTGATTGTCTCTTATCCGCTTGTCGTCCACTTATGCCATAGTTTGTACATCTCAATTGTCAGTAGAAACCACATTTGTTTAAGCAAGTCAGCCATATCAGCTATGTTTTTTTTTACAGGCAGTAAATGAGGCTGAATGAACTGTTTTGCTGCCAGACAAGGCTCCACTGATAGCCAGGTGTAGCAGTGGGATAGTGCAATTCATGTATTGTTTAGTGTTGTGTTGTGGCTTTGCTGGCATGGATCCCACATATTTTGGGGGGGGACCCCACCAAGATGTACATGCTAAAATCGCCACTGGCCTGGACATAAGAAAGAACATGCCCGAATTATACAAAATGTAATATTCTGATTACTAGAAACTCATTCTTAATTGAATTAATATAACGCCGAATAGCATAAACTATACCATTACTCTCAACAGATCTTCTCAAAAGTCATGGATGTAGCCTATAGTGTAAGTCCCGTAATACATAATCATAGATAGGCCACTGATTCGTTCACCAAGAATTCTGCCTGTTCCTGTTGGCTGAATAGGACACGTCAGCACTCAATTTTGTTACCCGTTCATTATATGGCAGTCCAAAGTCCTAAAACACTCTTCCGGATAGCCTTGTAGTGAGTGATACATGACACCTCGCTCTTGGTAAGTCAACTCAACCACTGTAAATTAACTTCATGAATGGAAACAAATCTAAAATGTCTGACATAGAGAATACTACATTATTTCATAATCTTGTTACTTTTCACAGGCGATACACCCGATCGCTAAACTTCTAAACAGCAATCGCAACAGATGATATCGATCAACCGAACTGACAGATCCGTGTCAGCAAAAAGAGTCATCATCAACGAACGATTTCTTCGCGTACCAGTTTGTAACGTTCTGTGGAAACTGCTGCATTTGGGTTCCATCGAAAATGGCAAATACAAACAAGATGAGGACGCTTTCAATAGTCAGGTGATTCAAACCATCATTATTGTATCCAACGGCTGCCTTTAACGTTACGAAAATGAGGTTACGATTTCTCAAAAAGAACCTGCTCATTATCCTTGGTGTTTCTTTTATTATTGCCACTGTCATGATCACAACACGTGTATTCATTTCTGATGAAGTCACGGGTGTTGTCGCTCAGGAAAACATGTTGCCTGATGACAAGGCAAAGTTTCATTACAGTTCTGTTCCAGAATTGATCAAGTCTATTTACAATGCCAATTACAAGCAATACGTTCAGAATGCGAACAAGTATCCTGGGGAGACTAAATTGGTCCTGGTTATTCAGGTTCACAACAGACCAGACTACCTCAAAATACTCATCAAGTCATTGGAAAATGCAGCTGAGGTCCACAACTTACTGCTGATTTTCAGCCACGACTATTTTTCAGAGGAAATCAATTACATAGTGCAAGGGATAACTTTCTGCAAGGTCTTGCAAATATACTTCCCCTACAGCACACAGCTCTATCCCAGTGAGTTTCCTGGGCAGGATTCACGGGACTGTCCACGAGACATATCCAAGGACGATGCTTTAAAAACAGGATGCCTCAACGCTGAGCATCCAGATTCGTATGGCCACTATAGGGACGCCTCCATCACACAGACCAAACACCACTGGTGGTGGAAACTTCACTTTGTGTGGGAGCGAGTGCAGGCTCTGCAAGGTTACAGTGGCTTTGTTGTCTTCCTCGAGGAGGATAACTTCATCTTGCCCGACCTCTACCACCTCTTCAAGGAGATGGTTAAATACAGGAAGAGCAGCTGCCCTGACTGTGACATGTTGGCACTAGGCAACTACAACGGCATGGCAGAATTTGATAAGCTCAGCAACAAGGTGCAGACTGCCGGCTGGATGTCTACCAAGCACAACATTGGCATGGGCATCTCCAGAGAGGTGTACTACAAGCTAATGGGGTGCAACAATGACTTCTGCTCCTACGATGACTACAACTGGGACTGGACCCTCCAGCACCTGTCAGGGACTTGCATCTCCAAGCCACTCAAAGTGCTGGTGGCCCAGGGGTCCAGGGTTCTCCATACTGGTAACTGTGGGCTGCACCAGAACAAGGAGGCCTGTCGCCCTGAGCTGGCCCTAAAGAAAGCACAGGTGTCCCTTAAGCTTGCCAAAGCTTCCCTCTTCCCTCAGTCCCTGGCCCTAACAAATGCAGATTCAGTGGAGCACAAGGCTCATATGAAAAACGGAGGGTGGGGTGATATCCGTGACCATGTCCTTTGTAATAACTATGCCAAACGTCTATGAACAATGGACTTCTCATTCTCATCTTTTTGATGTACTGAGAGGGTTGAGGAAATAAGTGCCATTTTAAAATGTTCAGGGTTCCAAAGGCTGCAGTGTGTTATATTTTTTGTTTTTTTTAATGAGGTCTTCCAAGGGGTTTACAAAACATTTTGGGGGTTTGTTATGGTGTGTATGCAGCAGTGTGATTTATAGCTTGGTTGTTATTACTCTTATTACCAAAAGTAACATGATCGCCAAATATATTTCTTTATGTTTCAAAACAGATTATAAACAAGCTGATTATTTTTGCTTTCTCTTTTTATGTAACTGGGTTTTCTTTTTATTTCTTAAAAATGAAGACACATTTTATTTAAAGTAAAGCATTACGATGTTATACTTCATAAAAAAAGAACATGCAATGTTTCAGCACCAGCAGCTAATTATTATGGTGCACATCAATTACTTTACATAGAAAATAAAACTGAATCAGCGTTATACATCCTTGACTTCTATTACATGTTAGATCGTTGCCATTTGTATACATTCTTCAGAACAGATAAGAGAGTTGAGCCGTTTGCCCAAATGGGGTGACGCTTGTCCAGCTTCAGAATCCCTTACCCATCCACAATTATAATAGTTGTGCTTTAAATGATATGTGGTGCATACAGTACAAATAGAAAAACAACAGCAAAAGTAATTGTTTGATATGTAATGCACACAGCTATAGGTTATATTGTATATAGAAAGTGACAATCATGAAATGTCTTGTTATATATATGCCACTAAACCAATGATCACTTTGTAGCTGACAATTGTTTTTACTGGGGAATTACTTACTGTACATAAACTACAGTATGACATTTGTTTGACTGAAATGTGTGGTTTAATTATTATTATTATTTTTTTTACATTGGAACAACAGGAATTGACTGATATTGGTGTGTGTTTAATTTCTCATCATTATGACCTTACAAGGATTACCTATTTTTGCTTTAGCAAATATTTTCATAGCCTTGCACGATATTCCTCTTCCCTCCCCCACACACAATTTGCCTAAAAGGGAAATCTGTTTATTTCCTTCTCCTATGTCTTTGCATTTGACAATG
The DNA here is from genome assembly GCF_045791955.1 of Oncorhynchus clarkii lewisi. Taxonomy (NCBI): domain Eukaryota; kingdom Metazoa; phylum Chordata; class Actinopteri; order Salmoniformes; family Salmonidae; genus Oncorhynchus; species Oncorhynchus clarkii. Next base: position 68,894,315 of record NC_092150.1, on the reverse strand, counting down.
CACCGATTGTATTTTTTAAACCAGCTGACATCCTTGGATCTGTTTTAAAATACAGGTATAAATGTAACCTAAGGTGCATTGAAGAGTTTCCCTTCAGTAGTGAAAATGTATAGGATGCAGTTGCTTCTTTAATTATTTATTTTTTTATTAATCAGTGCCTTGTAGACATTCCCCTTTCTGCTGGTTATACCATGTGTAGTTTAAGATCTCATATGCAATATACACTGGGTATACCAAACATTAGGAACACCTTCTTAATATTGAGTTGCCCCTCTACCCCCCTTGGCCTCAGAACACCCTCAATTTGTTGGGGCATGGACTCTACAAGGTGTCGAAAGTGTTCCACAGGGAGGCTGTCCCATGTTGACTCCAATGCTTCCCACAGATGTGTCAAGTTGGCTGAATGTCCTTTGGGTGGTGGGCCATTCTTGATACACCCGGCAAACTGTTGTGTGAAACCCAGCAGCGTTGCAGTTCTTGACAACTTGTGCACCAGGCACCTACTACCATACCCCTTTCAACGGCACTTAAATCACTTGTCTTGCCCATTCTCCCTCTGAATGGCACATACACAATCCATGTCTCAATTGTCTAAGGTCTCATCTCCTTCATCTACAGTGATTGACGTGGATTTAACAAGTGACATCAATAAGTGATCATAGCTTTCTCCTGGATTAATCTGGTCAGTCCATGGAAAGAGCATGTGTTGTTGATGTTTTGTATACTCACTGTATATTTATATGACAAATGAATGCTGAATATCATTGAATGGTTACTCCAATGGTTATTCCAATCTGGCTTTCAATTGCCATGTACTCTTATAGTCCACCTGGCACAGCCAGAAGAGGACTGGCCACCCCTCAGAGCCTGGTTCCTATCTAGGTTTCATACATGGTTCCTGCCTTTCTAGGGAGTGTTTCCTAGCTACCGTGCTTCTACATCTGCATTGTTTGGGGTTTTAGGCTGTGGTTCTGTATAGCACTGTGTGACATCTGCTGATGTAAAAATAGCTTCATAAATAAATTAGATTGATACTCCCCCACCTTTTATTCTAAAGCACAATCTTTTGCAGATATTTTTGTTAAAACTGTTTCATGTTGGTTAACTGATCCAAATTACGCATTCACATGCTAGTCGGAACTAGGAAACTCTGAAATGTCCGACTTGCTAACTGGTTGAACGTGGCACCCGTATAACTACAACCAGGTAGCAAGTTGGCCATTTCTGAGTTTCCTAGTTCCGACTTGCACGTGAACGTGGCAATATTCCTATTGGGAAATGTTAATTGGATTTGTGAAATTATGTTCAGACAAAGGCTTGAAATAGTGTTTCTGCCCATGTTTTACTTTAAATTACAATAGTCATACATAAGCATTCTGCTAGCATATCTGTCTATTTGCTCTAGTGTTGGTTTTTATTCTCCAAAGAAATGTAACTACAGTATGAGATTGTAAGACAAAATGTAGGCTGTGATGCCAATCTTCAGAAGTGATGGTTTGTAAATGGGCTGGTTATGAATGTGATATGTTCATGTGAGGAAATTAAATGCCCAAAGCTCTCCAATCAGTGGGTTTATTTGGTACAGTCAACAGTTTTAACTGGTCTGTGATCAGTTATACAATTTTAATTAAAATGTATTAACATTACAGTTAAAGCAGAAAAGCGGATACTAGACCTGTCCCAAGAAGCAGCAAGTGGTCACATGACTCAATACGCTTTTTCCACTGGTCAAGATCCATTCTGTGCCTTTATTTCCGGAAGTGCATCTTCAGATTCAGATCCAAGGTTCGTAAATATCACTTCCATAATATTGTACAAACTAGACTTGTGTTTATAGATTTTCGTATTTGTCCATTAGGTAATTCGAAAGCTAGGTCGCTAACGTTAGCTACAGTACATTAGCTAGCTAGTTGGGAGTTGCTGCTGTCACATTTGGGTGGGTATTCATTAGTCGTATTCCGTTGCAAAACGTCTTTGCAAACGGAACCGTTTACTCCAAACGTGGAACGTTTAAACGAAAACGAGAGTTTCTATGGGACATTTTCAGTAAAGACTGTCCTCGTCTCGTTCTGTTCTCCCCCCATAATTTAGTTTAGGTTACAGACTAGCTCCTTAGTAATATTCACGTCTATTTAGTTGAGTTGGTAGCTATCTAGTAACATTATACGAACAATGTAGTGTGGAAGAGGTTTACAATACGTCTTCTAGCAATATGCCCACCCGTCTAGCCTACATAGTGAGAAGCTAGCTAAGCTTAGCCAAGCCGTTGTGCTAGCTGCTAGGCCATCAGTGTACACGTCAAGGCAAGACCGTCATTGATTGTTGTCATCAAGCCACAGCCAACAAGTAAGATACGTTTACTATCATATCAAATCAGGCCAATTTATATGCAATTATGTATGTTTGAATATTGTTAATTGATGTCCCTTTCCCTTTGCTTCATCTATCAGACATCCAGCTTTTACCATCCAAGCCACAGAATGACTCATTGGTTCCACCGAAACCCATTGAAAGCAACTGCACCTGTTTCCTTCAACTTCTATGGAGTTGCTGGTAGCCCATCAGCAAATAAGATATGCAAGTATGTACATGTGTACACTTTGCAATTGATATCCATTCTATGACAATTGACCCTTCGCTATGCCCTGCCCCCCTCGGTTACTCTTACAACATTTTTCCCAGGAAGCCCAATAGAGCTTGCCAGCTTGCAGGAAATTAGTTTGCGCAGGTTCGTTCAGCCTATCCCAAGGTGGACTCGGGTTTTGGGATAAATACAGAAAATAAGTGAGGTTAACACAGGCTTAGGAGATCTTATACTTTTTGTCCTATGAGATAATATCAGTCAGTTAACCTGGCCTTTATGAATTATGAAGCCTTTATGTGCTTTTTTTTTATTACTTAAATTCTTAGCTGATTTAGATTTTCTCATAGAACATCACGTATAAGATCTCCTAAGCCTGTGTTTAGCACAGACCTTATTTTCTGCGTTTATCCAAACCCCCCCCCCCCCCCCCCCCAAAAAGCATTAATTTCCAAATAGACATTGTCCAACGAGCCATGGCGGAGTTTAGTGCCCACAAAAAGATGCCATTACTATTTCTCTCTATTCCTGAGTCAACCGCTGGCGAAATCCCCTGACAATGATCTCAAACTGTATTTCTAATACACAATGAAATTGAACTCGGACTACCCCTTACTAATCAGGAAACATTTGGGTATGTTGTGGTGGACTGGTATTACAAGTGGTTCACGGGAACCTGGTAAAATTATGTTTGTATTATACAACAGGTGGGTCTAATCCTCAATGCTGATTTGGTTAAAAACGCATTCCAGCAGGTGTCTATTCCACAAGTTACCACCGGCTAAATGTTTTACTTTAAATTGCCTATTTACTCTGTTCCATCTGACACTGCAATCCACTGTCTCATCAGCCCAGCCAGGCAATTTATAAACTTGATCTCCATTATAAAAAGCCTCTAGACATTATCTTACATTTATTTTAGACTAACATTTAGTTTTCAACAGCGGAGGTTTGTACAAACCTTGCTGTCTGTCTCTCCGACATTTACACGTTTCAATATTCAAATTCGATCTCCAGCTGTCCCGTAGTAATGAACGTGTCGGGAGAAGACAGACCGACAGACAGGTAGGCAGCTTTAGTCAGCCAGTCGAAACCATGAATCATCATAATTTTATGGGTACATACAAAGAACTATCAATAGAAAACAGGTAAAATGAAACGAAGTGCAGGTAGTTTAAAGTCTTTCCAGCTTTAGTTTGAAGTGATTGTGTTAGCTGTGTTGTAGGCTAGCTCTCGGTAAATACCCATTAAATTGCTGGGAGATTACACATGGGGTGTGCGACTTTCTTTATTTTGATAGTTTCTAGTTTATTTGCCGTTAGTCACCACCTCCACACAAACTATTTTCTGGGTGTGCGCCAGCTCATGTTTTTTTTTTTGGTAGTTTAGCTCTCTAACAAAAGTGTCCGGACGAGAGAGCACATTTTATATGCCGGGGAAATTGCGCATCATTAGCTCATTGTTATGGATGTATCCAAATAAATGTCACTTGAAAACTGCTCATGCAAATGCAGCTACTTTGTTGTTGTTCTGGCTGCACTGTTTGATGTGACTGTAAGTTAGCCATATTTGGCTAGCTAGCAAGCAAGGGATAAGAACGTTAGCAGCCAGTATGGCAATGGATAATTTATAATGAACAACTGGGTCACGTCCATAGATACAGAACAAAAAGACTGAACGCCTGGGTCACGTCTCTGGCAATGGAATCGATTGAACAAACTACCAGCCGGCTTGGGTAGCATCCCTAGATTTGTGTCGGGACTACAGTACCAGTTAAAAGTTTGGACACACCTACTCATTCAAGGTTATTTTTTAAATTTGTACTATTTTCTGTATTGTAGAATAATAGTGAAGACATCAAAACTATGAAATAACACATGGAATCATGTAGTAACCAAAAAAGTGTTTAAACAAATCAAAATATATTTTATATTTGAGATTCTTCAAAGTAGCCACACTTTGCCTTGATGACATCTTTGCACACTCTTGGCATTCTCTCAACCAGCTTCATGAGGTAGTGACCTGGAATGCATGTCAATTAACATGTGTGCCTTGTTGTCTGTCCTTAATGCGTTTGAGCCAATCAGTTGTGTTGTGATAAGGTAGGGGTGGTATACAGAAGATGCCCCTATTCTACAATGTAGAAAATAGTAAAAATTAACAACAACCCTTGACTGAGTAGGTGTACAAACTTTTGACTGGTACTGTATATCTTGTGGAAGGATGAAATAGTATGAATACATTCATAAAAATAACGTTTTTAATAGAAAATATATCAATCATTATTATTTTGAATAAAAGTGATAATGCCCTCGAAGCCGGTGTTTGGAGGATATATTGGCACGGTTTGTCGGCCCTTAACTTCGCCTCGAGCCTAACAACACCCGTGCCAATATATCCTCCAAGCAACGTCTTCTCTGGCATTATCACTTAAGTGGAGCTAGTAGAGGTCGACCAATTATGATTTTTCAGTACCGATTATTGGAGGACCAAAAAAAGCAGATTTTGTTTTTATTTATTTTAAAATGTATTTTTTTATTTTCTTATATATATATATATATGGAAACTATCATTTCGAAAACAAAATGTTTATTCTTTCATTAAAATACGGAACCATTCCATATTTTATCTAACGGATGGCATCCATAAGTCTAAATATTGCTGTTAATTTGCACAACCTTCAATGTAATGTCATAATTATGTACAATTCTGGCAAATTAATTACGGTCTTTGATTGAAAGAAATGGTCTTCACACAGTTCACAACGAGCCAGGTGGCACAAACTGCTGCATATACCCTGACTCTGCTTGCACAGAACGAAAGAGAAGTGACACAATTTCCCTAGTTAAAATAAATTCATGTTAGCAGGCAATATTAACTAAATATGCAGGTTTTAAAAAATATACTTGTGTATTGATTTTAAGAAACGCATTGATGTTCATGGTTAGGTACTAGAGGTTGACCGATTTAATCGGAATGGCCGATTAATTAGGGCCGTTTTCAAGTTTTCATAACAATCGGAAATCGGTAATTTTGGATGCCGATTAAAAAAAATAAAAAATTTAAAAAAATATATATATATATATATATTTTTTACACCTTTTATTTAATCTTTATTTAACTAGGAAAGTCAGTTAAGAACACATTCTTATTTTCAATGACGGCCTAGGAACGGTGGGTTAACTGCCAGATTTTTACCTTGTCAGCTCAGGGATTCAATCTTGCAACCTTACGGTTAACTAGTCCAACGCTCCAACCACCTGCCTCACGAGGAGCCCGCCTGTTACGCGAATGCAGTAAGAAGCCAAGGTAAGTTGCTAGCTAACATTAAACTTAATTAATCATAATCACTAGTTATAACGACACATGGTTGATGATATTACTAGTTTATCTAGCGTGTCCTGCGTTGAATATAATCGATGCAGTGCGCATTTGCGAAAAAGGACTGTCGTTGCTCCAACGTGTACCTAACCATAAACACCAATGCCTTTCTTAAAATCAATACACAAAAGTATATTTTAAAACCTGCATATTTAGATAAAATAAATCCAGGTTAGCAGGCAATATTAACCAGGTGAAATTGTGTCACTTCTATTGCGTTCATTGCACGCAGAGTCAGGGTATATGCAACAGTTTGGGCCGCCTGGCTCATTGCGTACTAATTTGCCAGAATTTTACGTAATTATGACATAACATTGAAGGTTGTGCAATGTAACAGGAATATTTAGACTGATGGATGCCACCTGTTAGATAAAATACGGAACGGTTCCGTATTTCACTGAAAGAATAAACGTCTTGTTTTCGAGATGATAGTTTCCGGATTCGACCATATTAATGACCTAAGGCTCGCATTTCTGTGTGTTATTATGTTATAATTAAGTCTATGATTTAGTAGAGCAGTCTGACTGAGTGATGGTAGGCACCAGCAGGCTCGTAAGCATTCATTCAAACAGCACTTTTGGTGCATTTTGCCAGCAGCACTGCTGTTTAACTTCAAGCCTATCAACTCCTGAGATTATGCTGGTGTAACGATGTGATGTGAAATGGCTAGCTAGTTAGCAGGGTGCGCACTAATAGCGTTTCAAACGTCACTCACTCTGAGACTTGGAGTAGTTGTTCCCCTTGCTCTGCATGGGTAACACTGCTTCGAGGGTGGCTGTTGTCGTTGTGTTCCTGGTTCGAGCCCAGGTCGTAGCGAGGAGAGGTACGGAAGCTATACTGTTACACTGGCAATACTAAAGTGCCTATAAGAACATCCAATAGTCAAAGGTATATAAAATACAAATGGTATAGAGATAAATAGTCATATTATTCCTATAATAACTACAACCTAAAACTTCTTACCTGGGAATATTGAAGACTCATGTTAAAAGGAACCACCAGCTTTCATATGTTCTTATGTTCTGAGCAAGGAACTTAAACTTTAGCTTTCTTACATGGCTCATATTGCACTTTTACTTCTCCAACACTTTTTTTTTGTATTATTTAAACCAAATTGAACATGTTTCATTATTATCTCCTTGCTGCACTCGTGTAATAGGTGGTCAGCCTGCCACGCCGTCTTCTCGTGGATTGCAATGTAATCGGCCATAATCGGCTTCCAAAAATGCTGATTACTGATTGTTATGAAAACTTGAAATCGGCCATGCCGATTAATCGGTCGCCTTCTAGTAGCTAGCCATTACTCTGAATTCACTGTCAGCATACAGTCAAAGCTAGCCACTGTCGTGTCTTTGGCATCATTAAAGTGAAGACTGTTATTTTTATCAAATCAATTTTCTGTAATTATTGTTACGTGATTAAACTAATCATGTAAATGTAATTAACTAGGAAGTCGGGGCACCAAGGAAAATCTTCAGATTAGTTATAATTTTCCTAATATAACTTTTTAGATATTTTAATATCTGATCAATTAGTCTTCTAATTAATTAATTATTCTTTACCTCACGTTAGTCTCATTCCAAACGTCGTAAATTGTTGGTTATCTGCACGAACCCAGCCTTCACTATGAATCATCCATACATCAATTGTCTTAATCATTTATTTACTAACTAACTAAATAATCACAGAAATGCATAAACAAGCAAACAAAGTAGATATGGTTACAAGGAAATGATAGGGGATGTGCCCTAGTGGGCTAAACTGATATGACGCTTGGTAGACAAAGCGGCTGAGAAGGGCGCGAAAGACAAAAGACACTACACAGTTGATAATTATAATTGAAATGCTAATCCTTTGCACATGAACGCTCACTCATTCGGGAATAATTGCAATCAATAAATTATATATTTACACTCAGTGTGTCTTCATGATCTCTGTTGGAATCATCCTTCTTTCTGTTGGAAAGTTAATCTGAACTTCTCTCTCCCATGAAGTCTTTTGGATACTTCAGAGTCCATTCAGAAATGTTCTTATAGTATAGATGTTTTGTCGGTCTTCGCATTCAGTCAACAAAAATTCTAGCTGCAGACTAGTAATTCGTATCGAAGATTTGCTCTTATTCTGTCTTTACTCATTCATTTTATACAATAATTAGATGCAAATCTCATAACGGAGACTCTTGTATAAACAGAGTTATGGTATTGTGGCTGTATTGTCTATCATGAGGTCACAAACATTTGACAAAATGGACAGGTTGTAGCTGGATTCTCCACCGACCGTTTACACATTCTCCAAAACATGGATTTTGTTCAGTTCTCAAGTTCTGTGAGGTAGAAGAAGTTCCTTTGTTCTACTGTGAACCCTCTCTCTCTATACTGCATGGCCGGGAGGGAAGAGGGTCTCCTCCAGGAATTTACAACCTGAGATAACAGAGCCTGGGTGTAGGGGGAAGAGAGAGGTGGTGTGAGAGAGAGGGGGATGGTACTTGCTATACCCAAAGAAAGCCACGTCATGACACCACTTTTGGAGCTAACTAGTGCTCTCAAATTGTATTATGATGTCGACAACATGGGAGTTGTATTCATAACATTTAACTTAGCTAGCTAACATACATTTTGAGAAAACAAGTTATAGTAAGTGGCTCTCTAGCTAGCATTAGCAATGTTTGGCAGTCAATGAGACAGCTAGCTAACCAGCTGAGGTGGCAAACAATGTAACAAGTATAATTTTGGATAAAAAAAATACTCCAACCACAGGCTCTGCATTTCAGGAATCAGAGTAGCAAGTACTCCTGGTGCACTGTTCAACTATTTAGCCATTTAAACATTTATTTTTAATGAAAACTCTCCGGTTTTGCCATACTGGCTTTCATGCGATTTAAACATGAGCGCATCCAAGGTGTCTGACTCGACAACAGTTGCTATCCATTGGAGCACTGTGATTGGTTGCCCAAAATTCTGCTGCGGGGCTTAGCGAAGGGTCAGTTGAGAACACATAATTGCTTGACTGTTTATATTTCTCTCCTCAATAGTGACTTGAGGACATCGAGGGCTAGACTCTTGGAGATGTTCACAGATACCACCTGCGATCCCGAGATCATGAAAAATGCCACAGATACTTATTTCTCACTCTTACAAGGTGAACTTGTGCTGTTTGTTTATGCCTTTTCTCCTCTGTCTTTAACAGTGCTCACTGTTTTATAGTGTTTTTGTATGGTCTCTCTACACGCTGCTCATCATGCATCACTATTCCTTTTTTTTCTATTAATAATCTGTTTCTGGTCTTTTGATTGCTTGACATGACATAGGATTCATTGCATCTCTGGATGGCACCAAACAAGAGAACAAGCTTCGGTTCATGCAGAACTTCAAGTGGACTGACACTTTGCAAGGAAACACCCCAAGGTAAAGCCTTCTAGCCCATAGGTGGTTTCACAGAGGTGGTTAGTTACCCCCATCAGCCCCACAGTCAGCGCTCTACACATACAACATACAGTAAATGTCAGTCAAGGTGTTAGTTACAGTACAATAGGTCGTTATCAACAAAACGCCACAATACGGTGCAGAGTGTTCAATTTGCCTGCTGCGGGGAAAGGAGACTCCCAGCTCTGCTAAAAACATTGACAACTGCGTGTCATTTAAGGGATTGTTAAATAAATGTTCACTATTTTGTTGTAATATTACCTCTTGAAGAGCATAGTCAGAACTACACATTTCCGATTATTCCATGCAAAACAACTGTGCAAATTTTGCTCTGTCATCAGAGTTATACAACAAGTAACTGCATGCTTTTCATGGTCAGTAAACATCAAATGATCAAGTAATTTCAGATCCATCAGTGTAGCCTCACGATATACAGTACCAGTCAAAATTACGGCCTTTGTTAGGAATAAATGGACTTCACACAGTTCGCAATGAGCCAGGCAGCCCAAACTGCTGCATATACCCTGACTGCTTGCACGGAACGCAAGAGAAGTAACAATTTCCCTAGTTAAAAGAAATTCATGTTAGCAGGCAATATTAACTAAATATGCAGGTTTAAATATGCAGGTTTTACACGCTCTACACATACAACATACAGTAAATGTCAGTCAAGGTGTTAGTTACAGTACAATAGGTCGTTATCAATAAAACGCCACAATACGGTGCAGAGTGTTCAATTTGCAGGACACGCTAGATAAACTAGTAATATCATCAACCATGTATAGTTAACTAGTGATTATGTTAAGATTGATTGTTTTTTTATAAAATAAGTTTAATGCTAGCTAGCAACTTACCTTGGCTTCTTTCCGCCCTCGTGTAACAGATAGTTAGCCTGCCACGCAGGCTCCTCGTGGAGTGCAATGTAAGGCAGGTGGTTAGAGCGTTGGACTAGTAACCGGAAGGTTGCAAAAACGAATCCCCGAGCTGACAAGGTAAAAATCTGTCGTTCTGCCCCTGAACAAGGCAGTTAACCCAACGTTCCTCTGCCGTCATTGAAAATAAGAATGTGTTCTTAACTGACTTGCCTAGTTAAATAAAGGTGTAAAAAAAATCTACTAATAATCTACAAATCGGTGTCCAAAAATATTGATTACCGATTCTTATGAAAACTTGAAATCGGCCCTAATTAATCGGTCATTCCGATTAATCGGTCGACCTCTAGTCTAGATAAGGTTCCGCAGTTGACGCTGCATGTCAGAGCAAAAACCAAGCGATGAGGTTGAAGAATTGTCTGTAGAGCTCAGAGACAGGATTGTGTCGAGACACAGATCTGGGGAAGAGTACCAAAAAATGTAGCATGGTGGTGGCATCATGCTGTGTGGATGTTTTTCAGCGGCAGGAACTGGGAGACTAGTCAGGATCGAGGGAAAGATGAGCAGAGCAAAGTACAGAGAGATCCTTGATTAAAACCTGCTCAGAACCTCAGACTGTGGCATAGGTTCACCTTCCAACAGGACAACAACCCTAAGCACACAGCCAAGATAACGCAGGGTTTCTGATTGTCCTTGAGTGGCCCAGCCAGAGCCTTGATTTGAACCTGATCTAACATCTCTGGAGAGACTTGAAAATAGCTGTGCAGCGACCTTCCCCATCCAACCTGACAGAGCTTGAGAGGATCTGCAGAGAAAAGTAGGAGAAACTCCCCAAATACAGGTGTGTCAAGCTTGTAGCGTCATACCCAAGAAGACTCGGCTTTAATCGCTGCCGAAGGTTCTTCAACAAAGTACTGAGTAAATGGTCTGAGTTCTTCTTATGTAAATGTGATATGTAACTTTTTTATTACATTTGCAAAAATGTCTGAACCTGTTTTGTTTTGTCATTATAGGTATTGTGTGTAGATTGAGGAAAAAATTATTTAGCATTTTTTAGAATAAGACTAACGTAACAAAGTGGAAAAAGTCAAGGGGTCTGAATACTTTCCGAATGCAATGGATAGGCTATCCTCACAAATCAAAGTTTACAAGATAAATTCATGTTTACTGAACATGAAAAGCTGGCAGTTGCATGCTCTGATAGAGCTAAATGTAGAATAATTGTAAATGTGTAGTTCTGACTATGCTCGGGTTGTCCTTGCCACCCAGCAACTAAATCAAATGCTCTTCACTGTATTGTGACGTTTAATTGAGAACTACCTATAGCCTTGTCTTGGTTCTTTTGTATTTCCAGCTGACATTTTATAAATGTGTTATTACTTCATTACTCAGGCTCAATATTTTATTTAGTTCTCTCACCTCAAACAGATGTTTCCGTCCATTATTGAAATACACGGTCTCTCTCCAATACTATTATTGTTATTAACATCCTGTCCCATTGTCCCTTTAGTGCCCAACAAGATGCTGTTTTTGAACTGGTCTCCATGGCCTTTAATGTTGCAATTTGGCACGCCAAGTTTGCCTCAAGACTTGCAGGAAAGGAAAAGTATGTTTATTTTCTGCTTTACTAATTTATTCTCATACAATATATCTCATTATGCAAGAAAGGTAATTTATGACCTTGATGTCATTTCACACTTGTTCCATTGACATCAATATTGTAAAGGGAACATATTAACATTCTAATTTTCACCCCTTTTCAGTATAACTGAGGTAGAAGCAAAAGATGTCCACAGGAGCCTGAAATTTGCTGCTGGGATTTTCAAGCACCTCAAGGTGATTAGCTTATTTTGTCTCTGTATAATGACAATAATTATATTAATGTTTTATTTTAAATGCTTTTCAAGACACCTAAAGTCACTTTGCATAGTGAGATAATCAGCAAGTTAAAAAAAAAAAACACACTGATAAACCCATCAACTATGGTTCCCATATTGCCCACTTTACATTAACCTCAACACATGGTGAACATGTGAATACATTACAGTATCATCAACCTGAACCCAAGTTGCTGGTTGTTGGTGCATGGTTGTGTCTGGCAGCAGACCCGTCCTCCTCTCTGGTCTCTCTCCTGTAGGAGGTCCACATCCCCCGCCTCATCACCCCAGCGGAGAAGGGCCGGGACCTAGACCCCAGAGTCATGGACACCTACATGGTCCAGTGCAAAGCAGAGGCACAGGAAGGTAGCTACACTGGACTCAGTCCACTTCTCTGCATAATTATTAGGGTCAGGAGCAGACAACGTGTCTTGGCAGGGAAAACTCTGGAGTCTTATGACAATCTCATGGCAGTGTGTATGTGGGATTACACTGAGTGAGAACAGGACTTACGATATCATAATGCTGTAAAATTATATCAGCAGTTGTTAACTTAATTTTTGATGTTTGCAGTGACGATTGCCAGAGCGATTGAACTCAAGCATAACGCCACTCTCATTGCAGCCTTGGCCTTCGAGACCGCAAACTTCTACCAGAAAGCTGGTAAGTATTTAGGGGTTTCCTGTCACATCCTGACTTTGTTTCATTTTTTGTAATGATCTTATAATGGAATGTCTTGATCTAACCTCTGTTTGTCCTGCTGATCACTCAAAATAATGTTATCCTCTCGGTCTTCACAGACCACACACTGAACACCCTGGAACCAGAGTGCAGCAGTAAGTGGAGGAATTACCTCCAGCTGAAACAGCACTTCTACATGGCCTATGTATGTCCTTGAGCAGTCTAGACAGTTGAGTTTGTTTGTTTTTGATTGTTCTGTAAATGCTAAGATACTAATTCTAATGATGCTATTATTTGTCACTTCCAGGCATATTGCTACCATGGACAAACTCTCCTCGCGAGCGACAAGTGTGGCGAGTCAATAAAATCTCTCCAAGAAGCAGAAAAGTGTTGGTATTTCTGTGCTAGATTGTGTTTTGCATTTTTGAAGCACTACACAGATGTCTCTTCATCTTAACAATTGTAAACACTTATACCGCATGCTTGCTGTGTTTAGGCTACTCCAGAGCCGAGGCTCTGTGCAAAGAGTACCGTCAGACCAAAGGGCCGGGTAGCACAGCCAAGCCCTCTGAGCAGCTCTTCTTCACCACGCTGGGTGGCCTGATCAAAAATACATTGCAAAAGTGCGAGAGAGAAAATGGATTCATGTGAGTCACACACACATCCAGAATAACATTTATGTGTGTATAGTAAATAACAGTAAGTAGTTGTAGCATTTATACACAAATTTCATTGCTCCAGATACTTTCACAAGGTCCCAGCTGAGGTGCCCCAGCTAGAGCTGAAGGCTAGCTATGGCCTGGCTGAGCCAATATCCTTTGAGTTCCCAGCCGTCAGCGAGCAGTGCACCCCTGAAGTCTACACCACTTTTGACCTCACCAAGGGGGCCAAAGCTGAGAAGGTAATGCTGCTCAGACATTTGGCACTGCAACAGATATAATTTGGTTACTATAGCTTTGTCTTCACATATTTTGTCATGTTACTGATAATAATCATGTAAAAACACAAAGGATTTTGTTAATTTGCTTGTCTGGTTCTGGAACAAATGGTTTCACATTTTTCTCTCTGGCCATTTTGATTGCAGGCCAAACCCAAGCAGGAAGAAGAGGTTAAGCCAATGAAGGAACCAGATTTGAAGCCTCAGAAAGATACAGGCTGCGTCATATCATAAACTGGGGGGGGGGGGGGGGGGTGTGACAAGAAAAACATGACTGCATGGATTTATTGATGCATTGGTTTGTTTTATCTGTAGTGTTTTATGATCAGTGATTTACAGTAGCATGACCATCTGTTGTAGTTCATTTTATACATAGTTGTTTTTTTTATGTTCATGATCAAATATTATTGGGTCAGACTTTATATGTTCTCTCACTAGTCCTGTTGGGGATTTTGGATATTTATTTTTTGCTGCCCTTTAAGAAACGGACAATTTAATATACAGTGCCTTGCAAAAGTATTCGGCCCCCTTGAACTTTGCGACCTTTTGCCACATTTCAGGCTTCAAACATAAAGATATAAAACTGTATTTTTTTTTGTGAAGAATCAACAACAAGTGGGACACAATCATGAAGTGGAACGACATTTATTGGATATTTCAAACTTTTTTAACAAAACAAAAACTGAAAAATTGGGCGTGCAAAATTATTCAGCCCCTTTACTTTCAGTGCAGCAAACTCTCTCCAGAAGTTCAGTGAGGATCTCTGAATGATCCAATGTTGACCTAAATGACTAATGATGATAAATACAATCCACCTGTGTGTAATCAAGTCTCCGTATAAATGCACCTGCACTGTGATAGTCTCAGAGGTCCGTTAAAAGCGCAGAGAGCATCATGAAGAACAAGGAACACACCAGGCAGGTCCGAGATACTGTTGTGAAGAAGTTTAAAGCCGGATTTGGATACAAAAAGATTTCCCAAGCTTTAAACATCCCAAGGAGCACTGTGCAAGCGATAATATTGAAATGGAAGGAGTATCAGACCACTGCAAATCTACCAAGACCTGGCCGTCCCTCTAAACTTTCAGCTCATACAAGGAGAAGACTGATCAGAGATGCAGCCAAGAGGCCCATGATCACTGGATGAACTGCAGAGATCTACAGCTGAGGTGGGAGACTCTGTCCATAGGACAACAATCAGTCGTATATTGCACAAATCTGGCCTTTATGGAAGAGTGGCAAGAAGAAAGCCATTTCTTAAAGATATCCATAAAAAGTGTCATTTAAAGATGCAAAACGTAGATGCAAAAAGAAACAATGCAAAATGTTATGTTTGGCGTAAAAGCAACACAGCTCATCACCATGAACACACCATCCCCACTGTCAAACATGGTGGTGGCAGCATCATGGTTTGGGCCTGCTTTTCTTCAGCAGGGACAGGGAAGATGGTTAAAATTGATGGGAAGATGGATGGAGCCAAATACAGGACCATTCTGGAAGATAATAATTTTGCACGCTCAATTTTTCAGTTTTTGAATTGTTAAAAAAGTTTGAAATATCCAATAAATGTCATTCCACTTCATGATTGTGTCCCACTTGTTGTTGATTCTTCACAAAAAAATAGTTTTATATCTTTATGTTTGAAGCTTGAAATGTGGCAAAAGGTCGCAAAGTTCAAGGGGCCGAATACTTTCGCAAGGCACTGTAGTAAGAACTTATAACACTCCACGATGATTATCCAATCATTTGTATGTTTTCAATTTTATTTTTCAATCGCTGAGATTCTCTAATTGAATTACAGTTTTTTTGCAACTGAAAGGACACTGTACACACAGGATCACATTATTCATGCCCAAGGCTAGTCATTGCTGGGTATGGCCTGTATTTATGATAATAACCATTGTTTAATATTCCCCTCTTTATTGGAGACTTGAGGTGCTTGTATTGGGTCAAAATAACCTGAACAAGGCTGGCTGTTCAGTAGGAACATGGAACATCATCTTGGAAGTTCTCAGGAAAGCTCGATGTTCTAAATATAATGACGACTCTACATGAGAGAGGAGCAGGCCTGTTTTACACGAAACCTTTGAACGTTCCATAACATTGTGCCCTATGGAAGGTGATGTAGGTCTTCCTGACGCTCAGAAATGTGTTGTAAAAAAAACTCTGACTAGTGGCCATGGTTGCTGGTCTAAAGGATCAACTTCCGGTGAAACTGGAGGGCGCGCAATTCAAAATATTTTTCCACCGGCACAGGTTTCATATGTTCACATATAACGATTAAATATTCTCTTACTTTTTGAAAATCATCCTCTGATTTGTCATCTAAAGGGTCCCAGCTATAACATGTAGTGTCATTTTGTTAGATGATATCCTTCTTTATATCCCAAAAAGTCAGTTTAGTTGGCGCCATCGATTTGAGTAATCCACTCGTTCAACTTGCAGAGAAAAAAATCTGAAAATCTACCCCTAAACTTTGTTTCAACGAGTCAAAATACGTTTCTATTTACTCCTCAGTAATCAAACTATAATATTTATTTCGGAAAGAAGTGTTCAATAGGAAACCGGTTTTAGCAGGTGTGTAATGTCTTCATGGTGCGCCCAAACACAAATTTCCAAGACGTGTCCTTCTAAAACTGATATTTCTCATTTGTTTTTAGTTACAAGCCTGAAACCTTGAACGTAAACTGCTGACACCCTGTGGAAGCCATAGGAATTGCATACAGGGAGCTAATATTCAATATGACCTTTCTCTTGCATTTCTACGAAGATGGTCTCTCTCAAAAAAAAAATCAGTTTGGTTTTTCTTTGGATTTTCTCCTACCATATCTTTTGTTATATTCTCCTACATTATTTTAACATTTCTACAGACTTCAAATGTTTTCTTTCCAATGGTACCAAGTATATGCATATCCTGGCTTCAGGGCCTAAGCTACAGGCAGTTTACTTTGGGCATGTCATTCAGACAGGAAGTGGAGAAAAAATGGGCCTATCCCTAATTAAGACTGGATTTATTAGTGATCGACAAGTGCAGGAACACGAGTAATGGTTAATGAAGAAAGAAATGGACTTGACAATCTGATGTCATTCAAATATGATGTCAATCATAACCCGCTTAAACCATTTCAGTGAAGGGAGTAATGTTGTACTATGGCACATTATTTTACATATGGAAAATTGTTGAAGTAGCCTACTATGTATGTAAATTAATCAAATGAATTACAAATGTTTGTTTTATCTGTAAATGACAATGATATACATATTACTGTAGTTTTTAGAGTTCTGATTTGCTGTAATTGCCTAAGAGTTGTTTTTGAAAATATGTTAATGACAGCTAGCATCTACTGAGGAGGTACAATAGGGGAAAACGTAACCTCCAGTATGGTATACTAACTTGCCAATCAATTAAGAAAATTGTGCAATCTTTCTGTTCAACCTCAAAGCACATTATACTGCCTTTGCACTTTAAATCTTAATAGTCACACAGAAATTAAGACATATACAACATGTATGTTCTCTACAATAACTTTTTATTATTGGAACAATTCATTTTCACATTTAAGGACCAATTAGATTTATTTTTAATTAACACATTTATGAAAACAGTTTGCTGTATCATAACAATGTTTACACAAGTCAACCTGAAGGTCATTACTCTTCATCTAATGGTGCCCTTCATGGAAAATGTTTAAAATAAAATGTCAAGAAACCTTGGGTTACTATTTTATGTTGCAATCAAACACTTATTTTCTGATGTAAGAACAGGGTGTGTGTGTGTGCTGCACTCAAGTATCATTAGCCAGAGGAACAACATCACTGCATATAGCAGTTAACAATAAACCTTGAAATTCTACACAGTGGAACAAGCCCAACCCTCAGCCTTACAAGAAAACTGAAATTAGTAGCCTGTCATCCAATGACCGCAGTCTCTGACTGGTGAACACAGTAAGCATGTTTCTGGTGTGTTGAGTATCAGGTTTCAAACTAATGTAGGACCGAGTATCTTGCTTTTTTTCTGTTGCCTTGATTGACCATTCCAGTGCCATCAGAGTGGAGGAAATGTATGTACTCTGAGCTGAGACATTTTTTTTGCTCTACAGGCAGCAGCACAAGGAAAGGAAAATCATTTATTCAGTGTGAAGAATGAGGGACAGTTTCAAGGAAGTAAGTGCTGTTCATATGTAGGCTAAAGGGCTTACCTGTCATAAGGTTACAGACATTTCTTTATAAATACGTCTTCAGTATCCCAATTCAGAGCTACTTGTATGATTGCTTCCTGTATGGAACATACTAATAGCCCTTTAAGACTATCCCTTGGCAAATAGATGGCGTCAGTAGAAATTGCTTATCATAAGCTAATGTAGTACGCACACACACCATTATCAAGCACAACCACAGACCTTATGTTTTATGAATTGTTTATGCAGGACAGGTATGAGAGGATATGGGGTTATTAACAGTGTGTGTCTCTCGGGGTCCTGACATTCAGGAGAGACAGTTCGGAGGTCTTTCACTATCCCTGCAGAGGAGGGTCATCCATTTCGCCAGCGGTGAGACTCTGGAGGAAGATGACAGTGAGGAGGAGGATACATTACAAGAGGAGGTGTTTAGGGAGCCTGAAGACATGGTAGGGAAGTGTTCAAACAGTTAAGATTTTGATTCTTAGTATAAATAATGTTTAGTCCATGAGCACAGTTGGAATGCAGCACTAATCTGTGTGTGTGTTTTAGCCCAAACTCCCATGGAGAGCTTTTACTTGGTCTCTGGGCAGGAAGTCATTGCGCAGTAAGTTGCATTCCATTCATGTGTGCTCTTGAAACAATTTTTTTGAAAGCATTGTCTTACATAACATGTTTTTTCCTTCAGCTTGTGATTTTCTTGGGGAAAAACTGGCTGGTCTACTTGGTCTCAACACTGCCAAATACCAGTATGCTGTAGATGAACATCAGCGTGATAACAAGGTAAGGTACATAAAACATTACACACACATACGGCCAGGAGTCTTTCTTGATCACATAAGAGTCATGAGTTTTTCCTAACCATGTGAGTTGACTAGGTACAACCTGGTGATAGGCACTAAGCCCCGGAGTTGTTTTCTGGTCAGGTAAAGTGGTCAGGAAAAGTTTCTGGACCGACACATAAAGCCTGCACAACATAGTCAGAAATGTAGACCACATATGCATTTGTTTCCAATCTTCAGTCAAATTTTTGGTTAAACATACACTAACTTTAATAATTTAGCAGTCACACTCAAACAGAACTATTTTTCTGAACCGAATTGAAAAATGTTTAAGCTAGCGGTTTTGTTCCCTTCTAGAACACAGGCAGTAAAGACACCGAATGCTCCTATGAGAAAAGAAGGGAGAGAAGTCACCTTTCTTTGAGGATGAGCAGTGAATATGGTGCCACATGCTCCCAAGGAGTCCCAGCTGGTTCTCAAGCCACTGAGCACAGAACGACAGGATCCCACAACATGGGTTATCAAGATGATAATGAGCACTGAAAAAGAACTAGGCTAATAAACAAATCAAATGTTATTTGCCATATGCACTGAATTACCGTGAAATGCTTACTTACATTTTTTTTGCATTGTTTGTTGAGTTGTAAGTAAAAGAAAAAAGCTAAATAAACTAAAGGAAAAATAGTAAAACAATAGTAGGCATTGAACTTGTTGTGCTAACAAACTAAGAGAGCAAATATTTATATTGCTGTGTGTATTTGTTGGTGTTCCTCTGTGATTTATATTGTATTGCACTTTATCTGACTATATTAATACCATTCTGAAATGTTAATTATCCATGCATGCCTTCAATTTAAATGAATTTCTGACTAAATGTGTTTTGTACATTATGCGTGCAAATATCGACAAAATATTCTGGATAGCACAGAACATACATAATTGCTGTGTATTACTGATACACTTCGGTACACTTTGGCAAGGGATAAAAAATAATCGACGAGGATGGGATTCGAACCCACGCGTGCAGAGCACAATGGATTAGCAGTCCATCGCCTTAACCACTCGGCCACCTCGTCGTAGTGTTTCCTGTCGTAAAACAGTTAGCTTTATCGAACCACATGAACTACATCATTTTTATCCGGCTGCAAATGCTACTTGTTGTTGTGTTTGTTTGTTTGTTTTGTATTTTTCGCAACATTTAACGTTGCATTTTAGAATTGTTCTGTTTTGATTTTCATAAATAAAATCTATTTGTTTTAGCTAGTTAGTTACATCTGTCTCAAGCATTGTGGTAGCTAATTTAGTCAATTTATGCTTGATCTGAAATGTGGTGGAGGCACCGTATGGATGGTGTGACGCAATTATAGAGCCTCTGGAGGAATGCAGAGGCCAAATTTAGCTCTGTACCGCATCGCTGTGCGCCTCTCAAATGTTGTAACAATGTGGAGGGCTACGTATAGCTCTGCATTGACATGATTGGTTGACGGTAGGTGAGTGCGGGAGGTCCTGTATAAACACAAATTCACTTCCTTGTCAACTTCCTTCACGGCTGCCCAGCGGAACGCAAGAAGTGTGAATGCTCTGACTTCAGCAGAGGCCATATCTTCGTAAATCCTGCACAGCCAATGCAGAGATCAGACAGACCATGTAAAGGCTTTTAGCCAGCAAGCAAGCGTTTCAAGTTTAACCTATCAGCGTTTGGAAAACATTTGATACGCATGCGCAATGTCTTTGAATTCAAAGCGAGTAGTAGCATCAGCGAGTGCTTTGAAAGCTAACATGCAAATGGCTGGCAGAATCATTTCGGCTGTTTCGGATTACCCTGAGTTGTATAACGTAACTTTAAACTCATACAGGGACTCACAGAGAAAGGCAAGGGCATGGAGGGCTGTAAGTCTGCAAGTGGAAATGCCTGGTAAGGTCAGCTTGCTGCTAGCAATAGCTTGCTAACTACCCAGTTAACGTTAGCTAGTAAGCTAGCCAACTAGCTAACTATCGCTACCTAGCTACTTGAACTGTTGTTGACCAAACTTTCTCTCACCTATGTAGCTACGTACCTAGCTACATCCTTAGCTAGCTAGCTACCTGCAAATTGTTATCCCTCAAATAAAACAACAATGTGATCCCTGCATTAAGGTAAATTAGGAATAAATACATGTTTACATAACATTCAAGAAATGTCATGTGTGTATTTTAATCATGATCAGACTATCCATAGGTCAGATTGAGATTGCTCTATTTGTGTTCGATGCAGATATCCTGACCCCACTCCCCTCTTCTTTTTGTGTTACGTGTCATTTGGGGTGTTTAGTGGATGACTGTCGGAATAAATGGAAGAACCTGAGGGACACTTTTGTCAAATTCAAGCGGGCTGAGCAGCAGAGGAGAGCATCTGGGGAGCTGGACATTCACAAGAAGACCTGGATGCACAGCAGAAGCATGTCCTTCCTTACCCCCTTCATCCAGCCCAAGGGCTTGCAAGGAGACACCACAGATGACTTGGAGGAGGAGGAAAGGGAGAGGAACAGGGAAAGTGCCACAGAAGGTGTGGACGATAAATCAGCCTACATTATCCATGAGATCGAGGGGGGCCAGGCAGACGATGAGGATGCTCCCTCTCCTGACACTGTGTTGGGATCCAATGGGCCCAGCCGGAAGAGGAGGTGGCAGATGGATGGGATGGACGGACTGGAGGACATAGAGGATGAGATGTTCTTCTTTAGTTTGCTCCCGTATCTTAGAAAGCTCCCCCATAGAAAGAAGAGTGCTGTAAAATTGAAAATACACCAACTTCTACATGAAGCAGCATTCCAATAACCCACTGCCCAGCCCCCGCCCTCAATTCTGTTTCCAAGGTTTTGTAAAGCACAAGCCTTCATTTTGTCCTGTTATCAACTATTGTTCTATATTCAGTTTGATACTATGCCTGATTATGGTTATTGCAAAGTCAATTGTTAACAAATAAACGCTTTCAACATTTGAGGGCCTGAATTGCTTACTTTGTCTGTGAGCAATTCTCCCACATGTTCAAAATAATAAAAGAAACTCTTCACCCTGGGCTGATGCGATTGGAAACCGTTAGCAAATGTGATGCTACCAGTTGAGCAAGGTTAAACATTATAAGAATCATTGGAAATCCAGGAGGTGAGGGAAGAAGTGCCAACACAAGTCGTATTTGTTTTGAATGCAGAGAGGGGTACTTTTCAATACTTACCAGGTGGGGGCAGTCACTGTCAAAGAAAAGAAGTTATTTCTCCAGCCAAGGAGTGTTGTCCACCATCAGTTTCCTTTTTGGACTGAGCTTAACCTGTTATTGTTAACTAACACTGGTTTGCATGGGAAGGCACTCTGAACCTGTTATGTAACATCCCACGTGTCAGCAGCACTGTAGTCCACACCATAGCAGAAAAACTATCAAGTGCTAAAGGGCCTCTCTGGTTCACTTGGACACTTAAACCAATCTACGGCACTGCTTCGGTATGTACCAGCTCAATCCCAATGCCTCTCTATAGCTCCATTTATACCTGGTGCTAACATGGGTTCTCTGTCCTGATATTGTCTCCATTCTGTTATCCATCCACTGTCTGCATTGTGACCAGATTTCCTGGTCCCTTCTTTATGCAAATTATTTCACAGCTATTCTTTCAAAATATGGTTTATTTAATGTAAGACAAATATTGATGTAACCAATCAATGGTGCCACCTGTCAATGAGGGTGGAATAATTTTGATTTAAATGGCTTCTCTGTCCAGATCAGTCTGCACTTGTAAGATATTCAGACAATGTGTGTCTGACTACCTCTGGAGGTGGGCAGGATGATCTGATCACAATCAGTGTGTATTTTGATTGTGGCCACATTTTTAGACAGTTGTAGACTATCAGAATGTGGACTTTTCAGACAGACCATTTCACTCTCCAAAATTCTAGCAACCAGGGCCGGCTCTACGGGTTGGCTAAGCTGGGCATGGACCCGCCCAGATAGAATTTTTACCCCCCCAGTTTTAGTTTTGTTTCCCCATAAACATAACAAATGGTATATGAATTACCCTGTTTGGGTTTGCCAGTGTAGTGCTGCAAGTAGCACAGACCGGGACAGTGTGCTCTCATGATCTGGGGAGGGGGATGTAATAATTTCATGGTAGTTAAAATCCAAAAATGCATTCTGATTGGGCACTTAACCATGAATTGCCATAAGGTACCGCATTCATTAACTTGTTTAGGAATCTCATTGAATCCCAGGGCGAGGGGGTTTTTGCTCACAGAGAAGGGGGAAAAAGGTTCACTTTTGCAGACAACTACAGCTAATAATGGGCTAGAGATGGAGTGTGGAAGCCCACTCAATCCATTCTATTGTTTTTTAATGAAGAGTCTCTCCCTTCTCACATGTACAGTCGTGGCCAAAAGTTTTGAGAATTACACAAATATTAATTTCCACAATGTTTGCTGCTTCAGTGTCTTCAGATATTTTTGTCATGTGTTACTATGGAATACTGAAGTATAATTACAAGCATTTCATAAGTGTCAAAGGCTTTTATTGACAATTACATGAAGTTGATGCAAAGAGTTAATATTTGCAGTGTTGACCCTTCTTTTTCAAGACCTCTGCAATCCACCCTGGCATGCTGTCAATTAACTTCTGGGCCACATCCTGACTGATGGCAACCTATTCTTGCATAATCAATGCTTGGAGTTTGTCAGAATGTGTGGGGTTTTGTTTGCCCACCCGCCTCTTGAGGATTGACCACAAGTTCTCAATGGAATTAAGGTCGGGGAGTTTCCTGGCCATGGACCCAAAATATCGATATTTTGTTCCCCGAGACACTTAGTTATCACTTTTGCCTTATGGCAAGGTGCTCCATCATGCTGGAAAAGGCATTGTTCATCACCAAACTGTTCCTGGATGGTTGGGAGAAGTTGCTCTTGAAGGATGTGTTGGTACCATTCTTTATTCATGGCTGTGTTCTTAGGCAAAATTGTGAGTGAGCCCACTCCCTTGGCTGAGAAGCAACCCCATACATGAATGGTCTCAGGATGCTTTACTGTTGGCATGACATAGGACTGATGGTAGCGCTCACCTTGTCTTCTCTGGACAAGCTTTTTTTCCAGATACCCCAAACAATCGGAAACGGGATTCATCAGAGAAAATGACTTTACCCCAGTCCTCAGCAGTCCAATCCCTGTACCTTTTGCAGAATATCAGTCTGTCCCTGATGTTTTTCCTGGAGAGAAGTGGCTTCTTTGCTGCCCTTCTTGACACCAGGCCATCCTCCAAAAGTCTTCGCCTCACTGTGCATGCAGATGCACTCACACCTGCCTGCTGCCATTCCTGAGCAATCTCTGTACTGGTGGTGCCCCGATCCCGCAGCTGAATCAACTTTAGGAGATGGTCCTGGCGCTTGCTTGACTTTCTTGGGCGCCCTGAAGCCTTCTTCACAACAATTCAACCCCTCTCCTTGAAGTTCTTGATGGTCTGATAAATGGTTGATTTAGGTGCAATCTTACTGGCAGCAATATCCTTGCCTGTGAAGCCTTTTTTAGCTCAGTTACCTTAGCTTTCTTGGGAACAGGAACAATGGTGGCCCTCTTGAAGCATGTGGGATCCAGGGCCTCTATTCCAGGCGGTGTCAGAAGAAGGCCCTAAAAATTGACAAAGACTCTAGACAACCTAGTCATAGACTGTTCTCTCTGCTAGTGGCACCGGAGCGCCAAGTCTAGGTCCAAAAGGCTTCTTAACAGCTTCTACCCCCAAGCCATAAGACTGCTGAACAGCTAATCAAATGACTCCCCGGACTAATTGCTTTGACCCACCCTTACCTTACGCATGTGCTACTCGCTGTTTATTATCTACGTATAGTCACTGTACCCCTACTTACATGTACTGTACATATTACCTCAATTACCTAGACTAACCTGTACCCCTGCAAATTGACTCGGTACCGGTACCCCCTGTATATAGCTTCATTATTGTTGCTCTTTTATTTTTCACTTAAGTTTATTAAGTAAATATTTTTCTGAACTCTTATTTTTCTTAAAACTGCATTGTTGGTTAGGGGCTTGTAAGCATTTCACGGTAAGGTCTACAATGTGACAAATACAATTTCAATTGATTTGATTTCTGCTCCTTGCAACATTGTACACAATCACCTTTTTTATGTGACTTGTCATCTTATACAGGGGTGCCTGTCACTCTGCTTACAGTGTATTAATGAAATTCACATAATGAGTGGAATATATTGTCATACAGTGGGGAGAACAAGTATTTGATAACCTGCCAAATCGGCAGTGTTTCCTACTTACAAAGCATGTAGATGTCTGTAATTTTTATCACAGGTACACTTCACTTTAATGCAAATTAATTACTTAATGGGGGGGGGGGGACAGAGGAATAAATACATGCAGTGTGATCAGGGAATGAAAACCAGGTGTGCAGGGAACAAGACAAAACAATGAGAAAATGGAGCAGCGATGGCTAGAAAGCCGGTGACGTCGAACAAATGATGTTCTGAATTTGTTTGTTGTACTCAGTCAATTGAAAATATCCTTAGAGTTTTGAAACATGAGCCGTTTTTATTATCTCTTGATTTTGTGCTTTGAAATATGAAAATGTACCACACACTTGTGAAAATTGCACAAAAATAATTGAAAAAGAAATGTGACTTCCAAGACCCCTAACCTGTTTGAATACACTGAGGATCCCATCAAACATCACCAGCCAATTAAGTATGCTAACTTGAGAGCCTTTGTGAAGGTCTGTGACATAGATTTCTGCCTACAGGAACAGTCATGTAATATACAGTGCAGTTGGAAAGTATTCAGACAAATTTACAGTGCAGTTGGAAAGTATTCAGACAAATTTACAGTGCAGTTGGAAAGTATTCAGACACTTTCCAAGTTACAGCCTCTAAAATAGATTCAATTGTTTTTCCCCTCATCAATCTACACACAATACCCTATGATGAAAAGGAAAAACAGGTTCAGACATTACATTTTTTAAATATTACATTTACACAAGTATTCAGACGATTTACTCAGTACTTCAGCACCTTTGTCAGCGATTACACCCTGAAGTCTTCTAGGGTATGACGCTACAAGTTAAGCATACCTGTATTTGGGGAGTTTCTCCCATTCTTTTCTGCAGATCCTCTCAAGCTCTGTCAGGTTGGATGGGGAGCGTCGCTGCACAATTATTGTCAGGTCTCTCTAAAGATGTTAGATCGGGTTCAAGTCTGGGCTCTGGCTGGGCCACTCAAGGACATTCAGTGACTTGTCCTGAAGCTCCGCCTGCGTTTTCTTGGCTGTGTGCTTAGCTCTCTGGAGCAGGTCTTCATGAAGGATTTCTCTGTACTTTGATCCGTTCATCTTTCCCTCGATCCTGACTAGTCTCTCAGTCTCTGCCACTGAAAAACATGCCCACAACATGATGCTGACACCACCACGCTTCACCGTAGGGATGGTGCCAGGTTTCCTCCAGACGTGGCACTTGGCATTCAGGCCAAAAAGTTCAATCTTGGTTTCATCAGACCAGAGAATCATGTTTCTCATAGTCTGAGTCCTTTAGGTGCCTTTTTGACAGACTCCAAGTGGGCTGCCATGTGCCTTTTACTGAGAAGTGGCATCTGTCTGGCTACTCGACCATAAAGGTCTGATTGGTGGAGTGCTGCAGAGATGGTTGTCCTTCTAGAAGGTTCTCCTATCTCCACAGAGGATCTCTGGAGCTCTGTCAGAGTAACCATCGGGTTCTTGGTCACTATAGAATATTGTGTGTAGAGTGATTAGGGGGTAATAAGGCTGTAATACAACAATATGTGGAAAAATTAAAGTGGTCTGAATACTTTCTGAATGCACTGTATACTGTAGGTTAACAGCATAGATAAACTGAAATCATAATACGCCTTGCTCTTATCAATAAAAATATATCAACATTATATTGAAATAGCTATACTGGTGCCCGCACCTAAAATGTGCACATTGAGAAGTAATTATATTTATCATCACATGCTTGTATGTTTAGCTTTGTGTTTAGCTTGAGTGCTTGTTTTTCAAACAACAGTATTGAATGGGGAATTGTAGCAGATAAATATCATTCTATGTTTAAATTACCAATGCTGTATTGAGATCAGAGAATTTCCAGATAATAATATACCTGGTTCATATTGATATCAAAATATTGAAATAGCATTATTGGGTCCCACCACTAATATCTGGGATGTAAAATGTCATCCTTAATTTCAGAAAACTGATGTCTGCAGCATAAGTGAATATAAGTATGTGTATGTGTGTGTGTGTGTGAGAGAGAGAGATCCTTATTGATCTTAAAAATCAAATGTAATAATTACATCTGATGTGTTCATAGTAATCAAAACCAGGCTACGTCTACAAGTCCAGACACACCACCCCCAATTACAAAGGCTATAGAGAGGGGCCGTCTTGTTTTAGGGTGAAAGAGAATCACTAATGTTTATGCAGGTTTAACACTTGCAAAGGCTTCTGGGGGTGATGTACGGTACCCTGTGATTCCAAATGTGCACTTCACATTTCCATATCATAAAACTCATGTCATGTACAGTGTAAAGTTTTAATCACTGGGTTTGATGTACTCAGTCAATTGAACATGTACGTACAGTTTTGAAGCATGAGACATTTCAATGATCTGATTTTATTTATGTGCTTTGAGTTGTGAAAATGTTCCACATACTTTTAAAGATTACACCAAAGGGATACAAAAATAACAGACAACTGCTTGTTGATTCCCAATTGGGCCAGGAGTGAATGCTCTGGGAGACCTAATTCTATTCCCACACAGTTTGTTTACATTGTTGGATTTCTACCCAGACCCCCAAAACACACCCCATTCAAAACACTTTCAACAGGCCCCCAAACATACCCTATCCTCAAAACCAAAAGGTTTCAACATGCCCAACCAAACCCCCCTCTTCTCCACCCACAAACTTGATCAAAAGTCACAATAGACCTTTGGCTCCCCAAATAGCCTCATACACTACCACTGATTAAGGGCATAATAGCATCTTTGTCCCACAATTGACCAAGGACTTTAATGAATGAAAATCACCAAGTCTTCTGTCTTACATTTAGTCCAATACACTACCCCGAAGATCACAAGAAGTCCCACACACACACACGTCAGCATGGAAAAAGAAAAAACACAGATACTCGCCCGTCTGAATTTTTCCCCTCGTGCCCCAACATGTCTGGATGTATCTGAGGAACTCGTGGCAAATTTGGAACTGGTTTCTTGGGCGCTGACACTTTCATCGTGTCTTCATCATTCGATTGTACACCCTTTATGGTACTAGGTAGACCAGACCTTTTGATCCATTTTTCAGGTGCTTCAACCTCAATAACACATGATTGGCTGACCTCCATGGCTGCTGTTCGACTGGGTACACATAGTTTCAGTCCCAAAGTTCTCAACTACAGTATTCAGACCCCTTGACTTTTTACACATTTTGCTACGTTAGACTTATTCTAAAATGCATTAAATAGTTTTTTCCCCCTCATCAGTATACACACAATACCCTATAATGAAAAAGCAAAAACAGTTTTTCAGAGTTTTTTGCAAATTTAGTCAAAGAAAAAACAGATACATTATTTATTGAAGTATTCAGACCCTTTGCTATGAGACTCGAAATTGAGCTTAGGTACATCCTGTTTCCACTGATCATCCTTGAGATGTTTCTACAACTTTATTGGCGTCCACCTGTTGTAAATTCTATTGATTGGATATGATTTGGAAAGGCACACACCTGTCTATATAAGGTCCCACAGTTGACAGTGCATGTCACAGCAAAAACCAAGCCATGATGTCAAAATTAATTGTCTGTAGAGCTCCGAGACGGGATTGTGTCGAGGCATAGATCTGGGGAAGGGGACAAA
Organism: Oncorhynchus clarkii lewisi; assembly: GCF_045791955.1. Lineage (NCBI taxonomy): Eukaryota > Metazoa > Chordata > Actinopteri > Salmoniformes > Salmonidae > Oncorhynchus > Oncorhynchus clarkii. The sequence continues at coordinate 68,865,711 of NC_092150.1, read as the reverse complement.
AATATTTATGCAGCATCCCCATGAACAGTGGCCTCCATCATTCTTAAATGGAAGACGTTTGGAACCACCTAGACTCTTCCTAGAGCTGGCCGCCCATCCAAACTGAGCAAACGGGGGAGAAGGGCCTTGGTCAGGGAGGTGAGCACTCTGGTCACTCTGACAGAGCTCCAGAGTTCCTCTGTGGAGATGGGAGAACCTTCCAGAAGGACAACCATCTCTGTAGCACAACATTAATCAGGCCTTTATGGTAGAGTGGCCAGACGGAAGCCACTCCTCAGTAAAAGGAACATGACAACACACTTGGAGCTTGCCATAATCCACCTAAAGACTCTCAGACCATGAGAAACATGATTATCTGGTCTGATGAAACCATGTTTGAAGTCTTTAGCCTGAATGCCAAGTGAGGAATCTCAAACATAAAATCTATTTTGATTTGTTTAACACTTTTTTGGTCACTTCATGATTCCCTATGTGCAATTTCATAGTTTTGATGTCTTCACAATTATTCTACAATGCAGAAAAATGTAAAATAAAGAAAAACCCTGGAATGAGTAGGTGTGTCCAAACTTTTGACTTTTGACAGTATATATATATTTTAAATATATTTAACTTTTTTATTTTCCCCTAACCCTACCACCCTTCCCATAATTGGAGTAAACTAATGGACAACAACACTAAGGCTTCTACTTCCATTTTATTCTGTACATACTATCTACATTTTCAGGACACAGTATAGTTGACAATAGTTATCTTTTATTTGTTTTTAGTCCCATCGTTCAACTACCCTCAAGCCCTCCCATCTATCTCATAAACCATCCAGTTCTTTTTGCAATATATATTTTTTAACTTCGCTGTGATGTTTCACACAAGTTCGGACCCTTTCTATTCTCATAGTTTCTACAGAATATTAATTAAAGATAAACATTTTTGCTAAGTATTATTATATTTTTGATTGATTGACTATGACTTTCAGATCACCCAGCAGTGCCATTTGCAGAGTTAACTCCAGGTAAATGTTTTGTGTTATTCTATAAAGCATTGGTTGTTGATGTGTACGGCTACATGTCAGATACATTTTTGTACATTTGAACAGTAGTAGGACCAATCTACCTTGTTTTATTGGAGCTCTAAAGCAATACTAATTGTTCCCCCCCTCCCCCACATGGATTTAAAATGCCCCCTCGGGGATGTCATCCTGGAGCCAGCCCTGGTATCAACTGTATGTAAAAAAATATATATGTTTTTGTTTGGTTTGGACACTTGTAATTGTACATACATGCACTAAAACAACATTGTTGCAAGTTGCTCAAGAATAAAATAATTGTTTGTGAGATTTCTGTTGATTTATTTAATTGATTATGAGATGATTGAAAGAGCACACACATACAGATAACAATGTAATAAATAATTATTAACATAGGGCTAGATTCAATCCAGACCGCAGAAGATCTGTGTTACAGCGCGATTGACATTTATAGGTAACTTCTGATTGAACCACTATATGCAGCGTCTTAGTGTGAATTCAGTCTCTGCGAACGTGGAAACATTGCCTTAAGATGTCAATCGCACTCTAACAATGATCTTCCACGTTCCAGATTGAATCTAGTCCATAGACTAATTGAGAATGAATCTAGTCCATAGACTAATTGAGAAACTACCCTTCCCTAGTAAAGCTAGTCAATCTTAGTTTCATTCTATTACCTACATGCATTTGCTCTACAGCCACAATTTATGCTGCTATATTCCTAACAATAAATTGGTGGCAGTGAGCTTAGATGTTTTATTTCTTTAACCATGTTAGGGCTCTAGTCAATCTGTATTACTGAAGCGTTGCAGATTGAGCAATATAAATGTAATGGTCATTTCCAATTTGAGCCGACGTACGCAGCATTTTCTGTAACAATGCGAGCTGAGAGTCGGGAAGCAAGTACAGGGAGTGAATATTTAATAAATAGATGGAACATAATACAAATCAGGATCAGGAGTGGTCCGATCGCGGAAACCTGACAAACCTGCTGGGTGACAACCGGCAGAGGCATTGGAGCCCAACAAGCTGGCTGAGGCGTGAGAGTCAGAGTCAGGAAGCAAGTACAGGGAGTGAATATTTAATAAATAAACCGAATATAATACAAAACAAGAAACACTAACAGCACACAGACAGGAAACTGAAACAGAAACAATAGCGCCTGGGAGGAACCAAAGGGAGTGACAGAAATAGGCCAGGTGAGTGTCAATAAGCTCTGGTGCGCGTGACGATGGTGACAGGTGTAAGTAATAACCAGCAGTCTGGTGACCTAGAGGCCAGAGAGGGAGTATACCTGACATTTATTGTGAATGCAGTCTCCGGCTAATCACACTGTAACTCTGAACTTCCGCGATACGAATTTAATAGAGCCCTTAGTCTCATTGAGATTAAAAATGTACTTTGCAAGAGAGACCTGGTTCAAAAAGCATAACGCAAACATTTAAAAGATAAAACACAAAGCACAAAAAACTTCAGGTTACACATTGAACAGGCACATTGGTTTTGGGAGGAGGGGTAAAACTATGGATTCAAATATTGACAGGGCCTAAATCATTTTTCACCATAGATTTTACTCTAGCATTAAATTAAATAACAATTAGGCCAGGATTCAATCAAAGGTGCGTTGTTTACAAGTGCTCAGCAATTTAAGTGCATTTGAAGCTAATTTCCCGCTTGAGACGATATCTGCAGTGTTTACAATGAATGAAATCTCCTCAAATGTTGCAGAAATAGCCTTTAAAAGACACCTTGTTGCTAGGCAATGTGCTTTTCTACAACAGTGTTTCCCAAACTCGGTCCAGTGGTTTCAAGTTTGTATCCATCATTTTTGACGAGCAAAAAAGAAACATACTTCCACATTTCCCGCTGTGTAAACTCATTGATTCTCATTGCAAATAGGCTCAGGATAACTCCTGATGTAGTTGGCTAGCTGATATTCAGAGCTTAAATAGCCAAATTGATTAGTCATAGGAATCAGAACTAATAAAGGCAATGCAACTGCCTGTTTTTTCAAACGGTAGGCCTATCACATGGATGGGCATTCATAAGATTCCATTGTGTGCTGACATGGTAGGCTACACCCCAGTAAGCACGGCCTTACGCCGACATGTTTTACAAACGGTAAGCATACCACGTAGATGGACCAAATCTGAACCAATCATGGGCGTCAACGTTTGGTTCAGATTTTTCTAGTCTGGACCGGCCTTGATTTGGTCCAAACATAGACATCTATAAATGACTTATTTTCAACTTTCTTTCAGACCTGAAAATGTACCTGATTTCAACTTCTAGAAAATACGTATTGTAAAAGTGTTTTGAACATCATTTTTCTTCCTGGGACTTTTCTAGTTTTGCAGGGGCAACAATTTTTTTGTCTTGGCAGAACAGCCAAGACCGGGCCTGGTCTATAGCACCCCTCTGATTGAATCCCGGCCTTATTGTTTATTACAATAACTTTGATTTACACATTTCATCTACAGTCATAATGCAAGTACAGGTCAACTCAATTAATAAATCATATAACGAAATGTCATTGACCAAATTAGCAGTAATATTATGACATCTCTTCTGACGTCAAAAGTATGCTACAGTACTGTTTGTAGAAAATAGGAATATCAATGTTTCCAGGAAATCACAAAGATGTGTTTAGCAATTGATGAATGTGTATGAGTTTAGTAATTAACATGAAACTTAATATGTTATTGACATAATATAATGAAATCATGTTATCTAAACACCACCTAAACCCCAGCCATCACTGTCTTTGAGGAACCAACCAGGTGGATGTTTCCCTCTGGGTGAGAGTAGTGGCAGATGGGTGGGTTGGTCCTGATCCAGTATATAGCTTGATCCAGTATATAGCTAGTTCTCTGAGGTAGAAAACATATGATGAGTACAGTGTTCTTCAATCCCCAATCCTGCAGACCCTTAAGGTGTGCAGGCTTTTATTACAGCCCAGTACTAACACGTCTGATTTAACTTATAAGGGCTTGAAGAGTAAAACATTGTGTAATAGTTAAGAGTTAATTGCATCTATTAAATTACATGTGTTTGTCAGCTGCAGACGTGTTCGTCCTTTATCAAGACTGTACAAACCTTGATGTTCATCACTTATTTGAAGGGGACTTTCATGTTCTCACTTTTCTCTTTGGGAGTAGGTGCCTGGTAAGAGAGGTGATCTGAGCTTTCAGTAACACTTGACATTAAGTTGCTTTTCTGTGTAGTACCACTGTTCGTTCTATAATAACGCCATTGGTATTACAATGTTGGTATGTTGTACTTTAATTGGCTTTGCGTTCTAATTACAAAGGAATGGAGCCGAGAGTTTTTTGTTACTACACACTCCATATTCCATTTGTGTATAACAAAAGCCATTCAGTTCCATTACAGAACAATTGCCATAGTACTATGTAATTACAATGTCGTAACTAGCATAATTATAGCATTACTACACAGGTATAAGAGCAACTTAAAGAAAATGTAAACACATGCTCCTGCTCTATAAATGAATGGGAAGACAAAAGCAACTATAAGAGCAGAACTCACCCCAGCCAAGATGACTTTCAACACTTCATCTCGCACCTGGTATTAACATGACAAAAAGCAGTAGTGGTAGTACATAGTATACAGAGTTCACTGTTGAAACACTCTATTAAATCACATAAGATCCCTAATGGTTGACAAATACCTTCTTCTCTGCAAAACATCCAGTCAGTAAAATGAAGAAGCCCTGAAAAAATTGACACAATAAATAAATACAATGGTATTTTTCACAATAGTTTCAGACAATAATATTTGTGATGGAAAATTGATGAAAAAGTACCTGTAAGGAGTTTATGATGGTGAAAGCATAATGCATCACAACACCCATCATTTCTTTGATATCAATGAGCACAAAAAATCCCAAAACCCATGTTATCCCAAAGACTGGTGTTAAAAAGACGACCACTTTCAGGATGCTTTTGGCTGTCTCTTTCTCGTCGGCTTTACTTCCATCAGGGACATTGGACTTTAGGAGCGTCATGATGACAACACACATGGAGAACAGATTCATCAAAACAATCGTCCCGATGGGCAGAAGAAATGCGTAAATGGACCCTTTCAGAAGTCCATCGTAAATGAGCCAGCAGGTTGTTTTGTTGTGGTAGGGGTTTCCTGTGTATTTGTAGTACACATAGGTAGCTGCCACGATCACTGTGGGACAGACATACCCGAGGACGGTGGACAAGAGCAGATACACCCTCTTCCTCAGCGGGTGGAAGACGAAGATGAGCTGGTGTAGTAGCATGACGCTGAGGCATAGCATCCAGCAGAACATAGCCAGAAAGAAGAAATGCTTGGTCACGGTCAGTATGAGGCACCAGGTATCAGGGATGCTGGGGATGGAGGAGGCCAGGAAACTGCAGTCGGCCATTAAAAGGCATAGAGAGATGTTGACCAGGGCTGTGTGGCGGAAGTGTGAGAGGTTGGACTTCACAACAGCCGACCACACCAGCGCCTCGATGAAGAGGAAGACAATAAGGGAGCAGATGGACATGCCCAGGCCTACGTAGGTAATCTCATCCAGAAAGGGCAGGTTCACCGGGGTCTTGGACATGAGCACTGAGAAGGAGGTCAGGTGGGTGCACTCGCAGTAGCTTTTGTTGTTGACCATTTCCTTCCACTTGCAGCCTTCTTCAGACCATTCCTTTAATGTGGTGTTCCAGAACACACAGAGGATTTTAGAGTCTCGAGACATTGACTGGTTGATGGGAAAGTCCAATTTGATGTCTATTTTGGAGTCGTTACTGTTTTGCAGTGTGGCTGACACCACAATGCTAGGGAACTCACTGTCTGGGAATTTTGAATTGTTTAATTTGTCAGCCAGGTTTTTTACTCCCACAGTTTTTACTATTCCTGAGGACTGGGCCAAATTGACCTCAACGCCAAACACAGTTCGATTGCAAGATGAGTTATTTTGAGCTCGGCAGAGTTTGAATTGTAGATTTGGGGTGTCATTTCCGTTACTGATATTCATTTTTATGTTCTTCACTAGACCCTCGACAGACTTGAGGTATTTTGAAGACATTCCATATTCAATGGTTTTGTTGACTGCCTTCCAAGGGTTATTCAACATGTTGCTTGCTGCATCAAGAAAAACCTGTGAATTATATTTTACAAATGAATGTTTCTGTATGAGATATATTGTACACAGCAGTATAACTCTTGACTGGGGTATGTGCAAGTCACCCAATAGTTGGCAACAGTTTAAAGGTGCAATCTGCAGTTCAAACAATAACAAAGTGCAACTGTTTTGGACAATATCTCAGGGATGGAGCTGGAGGAATGTAGCCACTCTCAAATCCAAAGAGAGAGCTATGGATGCAGAGACTGAAATTATAGTTTTAACCATTCTCCAGATGTACAGTGTTTGTTTACAATTCCATTGTTCACAAACATTGGAGTAAACAAGCTTATATTTTGGGTTATGATGGGGTAACATGACAGTTGAAGTTACATAAGCATTTATAAGTTATATTTTTCTAGAATCAATGTCTATATATCACTACTTTAGCATATCATGACTTTAGTCAAATGGGCGTATCAACAGCAGATTGCTCCTATAAAGAGTAATCTATCTCAAATAAAAAACAGAATGGCTCACATCTACAACGGACTCATCCAGGGTGATAGTTTCTGATGCTTCAGACATGACATCCAGAATACTGATGGATGCATTCAAATCAGCAACTGAGCTGTTCGTGTCAGCAACTGTGCAGTTCTTCAACCCAGAAAATATTTCATGAGCAATGTCTTGTGTGGCCCCAAGTCCCTCTCTAAAGTTCTGGAATGGTACAACACACATGGAATAGTACATTTATTTGCAATACCAACACATTCTACAGGCCTAAAACATTTTAATTATAGTCACATTATTCCAGTGGCTGGATATGTAGTTGAAGAATGTGATTCATCACCAACCCGTGAGTAATGTTATCATATTACTGTAATGCAAGAATGCAAGCGCTTTCACTCAAAACATAGACATTCACCAAAACACTACCAATGTTCCATATCAACTTGAAAGTGTGAGAGTTATATGACTGCAGGAGGTTTAAGGCAATACTCACTGCTGCTGAAATTAGAATTTGATTAAGTTCCTCATTGACACAGTTATCCAGCACATCCATCCATGCAGGCCCCTTGCATGTCCTCTCGTTATACCCCACTCTCCTCGGCTCACATTGTCGGATGACAATAGTGTCACCTTTTGGGGTTTTTGGCCAAAGATAGTCTACTAAACAAGCCATCTCCTTTTCCTCAGCTGATAAAAACAAGCGTTGGTCAGTGAGGAGTATTAATAAGAACTAAACATCCACTTCATTTTTGTACATGTTGTATAAATAAACCATACAAGTTTAGTACTGTCACTCAAATGTGTTTAAGTGAATTGTTAAAGTGTCGTTATGTCCAAAAAGGATGAAGAGGATTAAGCAAATTCATTCAAAGGACTCATACAACCTAAACATACCATAAATCACTGGTATAGTTATGCTTGCACTTTCAGTCTCGTTCTCCTGGTTTGTAAATTTGACTGTGAAAACATGCGGTAATTCTGTTTGCTCGCAATTTATCTTTGAAGTTATGCTGTAGCTGGTCCCCGCTGGCGAGACTAGAAAAGAATGTTGACATTTTTCTCAAGTTACTGCAACTTTATACATTTTGAGCACAAAGACAAATAAGATGATACAAAGTTCAAGACACAGTTCATAAAGAGTACCTGAGGATTGATTTGTGGGTTCCATTTGAGCTTGGAATGACCAAGTAACATTGTACATCTCCGTGCTGTTCTCGATGGTTGCGCTGACTATCACACTTTGAGGTTTTATATCATGGCATTCTACAGTCAGTGGGGTACTCGTCATGGTGATCTGATCTGGTAGCAGGGCTACCTTCAACTCTGCAGAGGCTGCATGCACAATGGATCCTTGGGAAAATCCACACTTATACATTCCTTTAGAAGCAATAAAAAAGCAATAAACAGGATCATTTCAGTAGGTCTATTTCAGTATCGAACAGATGCACTGTTTACAATAACCACATAAACCGGAAATATAATCCTACTCCCTCGATTTATATTGGCAAGCATCATAGGTCTCTCAGACACACCTGCCCAGTTCCCTGACAACTTTTTAATTTGGACTGTGGTACAGTTAGGTGATGCCTCTGGGAATGTCACGGTTATGCTGGTTCCAGTGTTCAGACCAAATGTCTCACTTCCCTTTATCAAGTTCCAGTTCCAAGAGCCATCTGTTTCATCAAATGTTGTTTCTTTAAATGTGCAACTCAGCGTCGGTGTTGAGCGGTATGGCACTTTGTTCATTGGATACTTAATGCTTACAAATCCTGTGGAAAAGTAGAGACATACAATATCAATACAATAAATAATACAATAGATCTTTACACGTTTTACATAATCATTACCAACATAACCTAATCAATTTCATACCATAATTCTTGCTACATTTCTTAATATCATACTGTCTTTGCACTTGTTTGTATGGTCCATAGGTTATCATATCATAACCAAAAGCTTTGCAACTGGGTTCAATTCTTGGACCGACTCTCTTCTCTGTATACATCAATGAGGTCGCTCTTGCTGCTGGTGAGTCTCTGATCCACCTCTATGCAGACGACACCATTCTGTATACTTCTGGCCCTTCTTTGGATACTGTGTTAACAACCCTCCAGGCAAGCTTCAATGCCATACAACTCTCCTTCCGTGGCCTCCAATTGCTCTTAAATACAAGTAAAACTAAATGCATGCTCTTCAACCGATCGCTACCTGTACCTACCCGCCTGTCCAACATTACTACTCTGGACGGCTCCGACTTAGAATACGTGGACAACTACAAATACTTAGGTGTCTGGTTAGACTGTAAACTCTCCTTCCAGACCCATATCAAACATCTCCAATCCAAAGTTAAATCTAGAATTGGCTTCCTATTTCGCAACAAAGCATCCTTCACTCATGCTGCCAAACATACCCTTGTAAAACTGACCATCCTACCAATCCTCGACTTTGGCGATGTCATTTACAAAATAGCCTCCAATACCCTACTCAACAAATTGGATGCAGTCTATCACAGTGCAATCCGTTTTGTCACCAAAGCCCCATATACTACCCACCATTGCGACCTGTACGCTCTCGTTGGCTGGCCCTCGCTTCATACTCGTCGCCAAACCCACTGGCTCCATGTCATCTACAAGACCCTGCTAGGTAAAGTCCCCCCTTATCTCAGCTCGCTGGTCACCATTGCATCTCCCACCTGTAGCACACGCTCCAGCAGGTATATCTCTCTAGTCACCCCCAAAACCAATTCTTTCTTTGGCCGCCTCTCCTTCCAGTTCTCTGCTGCCAATGACTGGAACGAACTACAAAAATCTCTGAAACTGGAAACACTTATCTCCCTCACTAGCTTTAAGCACCAACTGTCAGAGCAGCTCACAGATTACTGCACCTGTACATAGCCCACCTATAATTTAGCCCAAACAACTACCTATTTCCCTACTGTTTTTATTTATTTATTTATTTTGCTCCTTTGCACCCCCATTATTTTTATTTCTACTTTGCACATTCTCCCATTGCAAATCTACCATTCCAGTGTTTTACTTGTTATATTGTATCTACTTTGCCACCATGGCCTTTTTGCCTTTACCTCCCTTATCTCACCTCATTTGCTCACATCGTATATAGACTTGTTTATACTGTATTATTGACTGTATGTTTGTTTTACTCCATGTGTAACTCTGTGTCGTTGTATGTGTCGAACTGCTTTGCTTTATCTTGGCCAGGTCGCAATTGTAAATGAGAACTTGTTCTCAACTTGCCTACCTGGTTAAATATAGGTGAAAAAAAAACTCTGAAACTGCATCTGATTGGAGTGTGCAGAGACTCCATTTTCACTAGTATTTTCACGCAGTATTTTCTCCTGTGCCTTATCTGAGCCTAATGTGGCAGATCTCCTCATGGTCTTAATATCACTATGTGAAAGGACTGTACTGTAATGGAAGAGGGAGGACATTTACCTGATGTTTCAACAGATATTTTGGCAGAGGAGCCTACAGTCGTTTCCAGGTCAGCCTTTATTTTTGTAAGTTTTTTAGTCAGAAATATGACACTGACATCCACTTCGAAATCAACAATGTGGCCATCACCCCTTATGTGTCAATATTGAGTTGCCAATGGGTGAAAGGGAGACAAAAACAAAAATTGATGTTGCATCTTTGGGGAGAAAAACAAGCACTCATATATTAAGGAATGACTATATCCTATAATAAATGTTGAATGTATTACCTAGGTCCAGATACATTAAGGCCCTCAAACCCATTTAATTGTTGAAAACCCTCTGTGAGCTGAGAGAAAAAGTAATTGTGTTAATCAAGATTAAATATAATGTATCATTATAAGAAATGTATTTGCATTATAAGAAATGTATTTACACCTTTTTTTTGTTCTTTTTAAAAAAGTTTACCCCCTTTTGTCCCCAATTTCATGGTATCCAATTGTTAGTAGTTACTATCTTGTCTCATCGGGAGAGATGCGCCACCCGGGAGGAGTGCATATACAGAGCCTGGGCACGAACCCAGAGTCTCTGGTGGCACAGATAGTGGCCCTAGACCACTGCGCCACCCCTCCCGAGTGCATATATATAGCCATGCGTCCTCCGAAACACTACCCAACCTAGCCGCACTGCTTCTTAACACAGCTCGCATCCAACCCGGAAGCCAGCCGCACCAATGTGTCGGAAGAAACACCTGGCAACCTGGCTAGCGTGCACTGCGCCCGGCCCGCCACAGGGGTCTCTAGTGCGCGATGAGACAAGGATATCCCTACCGGCCAAACCCTCCCTAACCCCGTCCGGGCCAATTGCCCCACGGACCTCCCGGTCACGGCCGTCTGTGACAGAGCCTGGGCACGAACCCAGAGTCTCTGGTGGCACGATGCAGTGCCCTAGACCACTGCGCCACCCGGGAGGAGTGGGCACGAACCCAGAGTCTCTGGTGGCACAGATAGCACTGCGATGCAGTGCCCTAGACCACTGCACCACCCGGGAGGAGTGCATATACAGAGCCTGGGCACGAACCCAGAGTCTCTGGTGGCACAGATAGCACTGCAATGCAGTGCCCTAGACCACTGCGCCACCCGGGAGGAGTGCATATACAGAGCCTGGGCACGAACCCAGAGTCTCTGGTGGCACAGATAGTGGCCCTAGACCACTGCGCCACCCGGGAGGAGCCTGGGCACGAACCCAGAGTCTCTGGTGGCACAGATAGTGGCCCTAGACCACTGCGCCACCCGGGAGGAGTGCATATACATTTCTTTAAGTCATTATACATTTGAATAATTTAATCTAAACCAAGTTATACTATTTCATCAGATTTTAATTCCCTAAATATAAAAATGAAAATGTACCTGTTGTTTGATAGTATTAGTTTCACTAAATACTTTTTCCACTGTGACTGTTCCATTAAAGAAAACTATGTAAACAAAAACAAAACATTAGAATTGTGACAACAGTGTTATCCATCCTATTGATCATATCAAATAATGGAAGTAAAAATAAGTATCAACAATAATACCTTTCACTTTGGGAATACAGAAGGCTGGCAAGTCAGAAATATTTGCATTACAAGACGAGCCATTGCAGCACTGGAACTCGTCACACACTGCGTTGCTCCAGATGTACGTTGTCGAACAGTTGCATTTAGAATTACCCCCAACAATTTCACATTCTACACAGAAACACACATGATCAATCAACAACAATCAGACTACGAATGAAAAAACACTGATAGAGGAACATTTCTCTATAAAACCATATTTGGTAGAAATAATGATACTGTACCCGCTGTTAGTTCAAGCAGTTCAATGGTCATACTTCCATTATCTGTAGTTATTTCCTTGATCGATGATAGAGTACCAGAGATGTCAAATGTAACATTGCTCTCTACCATGAACTCAGCCATGTAGGTATCTAAAACAATCAGTGACACAAAGGAACATTTGTATTTTAGGCAAATGTGCAAGAGAGCCTTTTCGGCAGCTAATTCTAATGATTGGGGGAGGGTCTTCAAGAGTGCATCTGCTGGTGTGAGAGAGTTAGTAAATTCACTTGTCCTCATGTGGCCCTTTTCTAGTTCTCGTCATAGAGAGTAACCTGCTTGGTTTGTTATGTGTTCAGACATAAATCTGTAGATCAAATAACTCACCCACTGCTAAGGCCTGTGTAAATGGAGAGAGAGAGAGAGAGAGACACGTTAGATTTCATCATCAAAGGGTCAATAACTACATATGTCCACTAGAATTCATCTTTGAAATAAGATACATTCATTAGGTTCCCTCCATATCTGTTATTTTTAATCGGTGCTTACCTTTACTTAGTTTACTTGACTAACATCCATGGCTTCTGTGTAAATTGTCCTACTGGCTCATTTCAAGTACTACTGCAATGTACAGTTGAAGTCAGAAGTTTACATAAATTTAGGTTGGAGTCAATAAAACTCGTTTTTCAACCACTCCACAAATTTCTTGTTAACAAAGTATAGTTTTGGCAAGTCGGTTAGGACATCTACTTTGTGCATGACACAAGTAATTTTTCCAACAATTGTTTACAGACAGATTATTTCACTTATAATTGACTGTATCACAATTCCAGTGGGTCAGAAGTTTACATACGCTAAGTGTCACGGCCGTCGAAAGAAGTGAACCAAGGTGCAGCGTGGTGAGAGTACATTTACTTTTTTATTTAAAATGTTGCCAACAAAACAAGAAATAACAAAACAAGAAATAACAAACACAACCGTGACGCTTAACAGTGCTAAGTGCCACAAACAAAGTTAACTACCCACACTGAAAGGAGGGAGAAAGAGCTACCCAAGTATGATTCCCAATCAGAGACAACGATAGACAGCTGTCCCTGATTGAGAACCATACCGGCCAACACATAGAAACACAAATCATAGAAATAAAGGACATAGAATGCCCACCCAAATCACACCCTGACCAAACCAAAAAGAGACATAAAAAAAGGCTCTCTAAGGTCAGGGGGTGACACTAAGTTGACTGTGCCTTTATAAACAGCTCTGGAAAATTCTCCAAAATAATGTCATGGCTTTAGAAGCTTCTGACAGGCTAATTGATATAATTTGAGTCAATTAGAGGTGTACCTGAGGATGTATTTCAAGGTCTACCTTCAAACTCAGTGCCTCTTTGCTTGACATCATGGGAAAATCAAAAGAAATCAGCCTAGACGTCAGAAAAAAAATGGTAGACCTCCACAATTCTGGTTCATCAGGGGGAGCAATTTCCAAACGCCTGAAGGTACCACGTTCATCTGTACAAACAATAGTTTGCAAGTATAAACACCATGGGACCACGCAGCCGTCATACCGCTCAGTACTTTGGTTCGAAAGTGCAAATCAATCCCAGAACAACAGCAAAGGACCTTGTAAAGATGCTGGAGGAAACAGGTACAAAAGTACAGTATCTATATCCACAGTAAAACAAGTCCAATATCGACATAACTTGAAAGGCCGTTCAGCAAGAAAGAAGCCACTGCTCCTAAACCGCCATAAAAAAGCCAGACTATGGTTTACAACTGCACATGGGGACAAAGATCGCACTTTTTGGAGAAATGTTCCTCTGGTCTGATAAAACAAAAATAGAACTGTTTGGCCATAATGACCATCATTATGTTTGGAGGAAAAAGGGGGAGGCTTGCAAGCTGAAGAACATCATCCCAACTGTGAAGCACAGGGGTGGCAGCATCATGTTGTGGGAGTGCTTTGCTGCAGGAGGGACTGGTGCACTTCACAAAATAGATGGCATCACGAGGTAGGAAAATTATGTGGATATATTGAAGCAACATCTCAAGACATCAGTCAGGAAGTTAAAGCTTGGTCACAAATGGGTCTTCCAAATGGACAGTGACCCCAAGCATACTTCCAGAGTTGTGGCCAAATGGCTTAAGGACAACAAAGTCAAGGTATTGGAGTGGCCATCACAAAGCCCTGACCTCAATCCTATAGAACATTTCTGGGCAGAACTGAAAAAGCGTGTGCGAGCAAGGAGGCCTACAAAACCTGACTCAGTTACACCAGCTCTGTCAGGAGGAATGGGCCAAAATTCACCCAACTAATTGTGGGAAGCTTGTGGAAGGCTACCTGAAACGTTTGACCCAAGTTAAACAATTTAAAGGCAATGCTACCAAATACTAATTGGTCCTTCTGACCCACTGGGAATGTGATGAAAGAAATAAAAGCTGAAATAAATCATTCTCTCTACTATTATTCTGACATTTCACATTTTTAAAATAAAGTGGTGATCCTAACTGACCTAAGACAGGGAATTTTTACTAGGATTAAATGTCAGGAATTGTGAAAAATTGAGTTTAAAAGAATTTGGCTAAGGTGTATGTGAACTTCCGACTTCAACTGTACTGCTTACCTGGTGGTAGAGGAATACCACGCCGCAGTAAAGTATTACCGCTCTGGCCCACATCGTTTGTCTGATGGATGCAAAGAAGATTTACACTGCTTCAACAATTTGGACACATTAATGAATTAAAACATACATTTTCATGACGGACAATAGTGATACTGTAGTGATACCCCATTGGAGTTCTTATTATCGACCTCACTGTTTTATTTTTGTCTCATTTGAGTCCGTGCTACTTGTTGCTTTTATTATTCTATTCAGATTTTATTGTCCATCTCTGGGTGGTTTATTTTCTTTTATGTTTCACTCTGAAGTAGATACTGCTGTAAATAATATAGGTCATGATCATTATTGATTAGCCTTTTATCTCCTGAGCTCCTTTTCCTGAAGTATACAAAGTCCAAAATTAGCTAGTCAAACTTTCTTTTGCATTACTTTGCATTACCCCATAATACAGACACAGCAGGTGGTGAGCTTGTCCTGTTGACCTGCTTATGACGCATTGAATAATCCTTGTCAATCAATCCCTGCTCTTTAAATAAAACATAGAACAATCAACTTACTATGTACACTGTATGTCCTCTCAATTATTCACATGGCCATTATTTCATTAAACTACACTACCACAGCACATGTATTTGCTCGTGTTTATTAATTAAAGAATACTATCAACATTTTACTTGAGGTTATTTTTCGTTTTTTAAAACAACTCTTCCTCCAGAAGAGGACTGGCCACCCCTCATAGCCTGGTTCCTCTCTAGGTTTCTTCCTAGGTTCTGGCCTTTCTAGGGAGTTTTTCCTAGTTTGTCCTAGCCACCGTGCTTCTACACCTGCATTGCTTGCTGTTTGGGGCTTTAGGCAGGGTTTCTGTACAGAACTTTGATATATCAGCTGATGTAAGAAGGGCTTTATATACACATTTGATTTGATTAAATGACCGACATCAGTTCACTTACTTGAATTCCATTTTGTTCTTGTTTTCTGTGAGCTCCATGTGCAGTTTCTGTAGAGATAAATCAGATGATTCCTGAACTGTGCGATGTAGTAGGGAGTTGAACATAGTTTAAAGCAGTAATTAACTACAAAGACCACAATTCATTGCACGCCTGCTTAAACTTGTTCATCAGTTGATTGGCGAGCCTATAAATGCATGATCTAAGTCATTCGTAGCTGGTATTCAGAGTCATAAAAGAGATGAGATTATATAGAGATGAGATATAGAGATGAGATAATGACTTGGAATTAAATAATGAAGTCATCAAATAAAACAAATATTTTATTAAAGTCAAGTAATGTGATTAAATTACGGTTAATTAGTGATAAGCAGTAATGGAAAGTCACTAACATCATGGGACTTGTATTAATTGTGTTATTCAGTCTTCCAGCATTTAACCCACGTAATGCATAGTGTATTTAATGTCTAATCAAAACTGAAATTGAAAACCGTGTTTTTTTTGTAATAATCGAACCGAAACCAAACAGGCCCCAAAAAGCAGTAATAGCTCAACACACCTACACAGTCAGCTTGGTCACCATGTTGATACTAAATCCAGGAATTACAAAACATCATGGTCCGTTAAGAGGTTGTTTTTGTATCACAACACATAAAAACAAAATATGCCTAGTTACTCATTAATTTATGGACTCTCAAATATGATATTAATTTAAACATTAATGAGATGGTACACCAGGTTAGTGTGAATGGAACAGAAGACTACACAGAAGCAGCCTATATACTCTTGACGGCTGTACTCATCTGTACTCTCAACATGACATTCATTTGAGCATTAATGAGATGGGACACCAGGTCTGGGGTTACATTGCCCTAGACCTTTATATTTTCTGTCTGTTGAAGTTCACTTTATTTGAAAAGACTGTGAGAAAAAAATGAACTGGAGAGTCTCAATTAAAAGTACTTCTTAATCCAGAAGTAGGGTAAATCTGGGCCTGGGAAATCTAGCCTAACTAATTATTAGACTACTTAAAATGTTACCAAATCAAAATGTCTCACAATATTCATGGAATAAGATGTTTCATTGACACAATCATTTTTTTCATATTCTTTCAAAATGTATTTTCAAACCACAACTTGGCACACATTTGAATAAGAATATACAGGGCAACCCCCAAGTATTAAGCAGTATGAACCATTTGTAAATGCAGTGCATAGAAATTATGAAAGATAATAGCTTTTCAATAAGAGGAGATTACTGACCTTGCCTCAAGAAATCTGCTCTTAAACCTGGGTTTGACCTGTGAAACTAGTGATCAAAAGGTGGGATGCAGTTTGTCATCCATGTCTACCAGGAGACCATCGGGGTAGGCTGAATGCTCACGGTGAACAGGCTGCGTCTGACTAAAGTAAATGGGAAAATGCTTGAAAGCAGCACGACGGAGGCGACATATGACAATGAGTGGCTACTTTGAAAAAGGGATCTTTGCCATTTGCATGGCTGGTATCTCCCTATGCCATCTGGACTGGTCAACATGGGCCTTCAGCTTTCCATCTGCATTTGGCTACCAAATACAGCTTTCTCCTTGAGGAGGTTACATCCTGTCAAAATGTTGTCTGTCAAGAGGAAATGTTGTCATTCCTATACATGTAATTCCTATACATTTAATTATTATACATTCAATTGAGGAAAGACAGATGGAGCCGTTAGTGCCCCAATGTGGTTGGTTATTTTGTTGCAAGTATATACCTTCTAGACATTACAGAACACAGTGCTTGATGAGGCATAACTGTAAGCCTAGTGTGCCACACACATTGAGAAACAGTGACCTCGTCACTACTTCAATACTGGTTCAAATGGACAAAACAACATCATGTTCTTAAAATTAAACTTCTTAGGGATTTTTTATCACTTCCTGTCTGAATGACGTGCCCAAAGTAAACTGCCTGTTGCTCAGACCCTGAAGCCAAGATATGCATATAATTGGTATCATTGGAAAGAAAACACTTTTACGTTTGTAGAAATGTTAAAATAATGTAGGAGAATATAACACAATGGTAGGAGAAAATCCCCCCAAAAAACAAACAGAATTGTATTTGTTTGAGAGAACATCCTCTTAGAATGGCAAGTATAAGGTCATACTGAGAATTAGCTCCCTGGATGCAATTCCTATGGCTTCCACAGCGTGTCAGCAGTCTATGTTCAAGGTTTCAGGCATGTAACTATAAAAACAAATGTGAAATATCAGTTTTAGTACAGGGACACAGTCTTGGAAATTCGTGTTCGCGCGCGCCATGAAGACAGTATGCACCTGCTAAAATCGGTATCCTATTGAACATACTACTTTCCGTAAGAAATATTATAGTTTGATTCAATTTTGGGGTATCTGAGGAGTAAATAGCAATGTATTTTGACTTGTTGAAACAAAGTTTAGGGGTAGATTTTTGGATTCCTTTCTCTGCAAGTTGAACAAGTGGATAACTCAAATCGATGGTGCCAACTAAACTGACTTTTTGGGATATAAAGAAGGATTTTATCTAACAAAACAACATGTCATGTTATAGCTGGGACCCGTTGGATGACAAATCAGAGGACTATTTTCAAAAAGTAAGAGAATATTTAATCGCTATTTGTGTATTTATGAAACCTGTGCCGGTGGAAAAATGTTTTGATGTGGTGCACCGTCCTCAAACAATCGCATGGCATGTTTTCGCTGAAATAGCTACTGTAAATCGCATAGTGCAGTTAGAATAACAAGAATTGAAGCTTTCAACAGATATAAGTATGTACCTAAATGTTTAAAATCCATAATTTGTATGATTATTTATTTGAACTGCGCTCTCTCCAGTTTCACTGGAAGTTGTCCCGCTAACAGGACACCTAGGCTTAACTGACTTGCCTAGCTAAATAAAGGTTAAATAAAAAATAAAATAAATCAATGTTGTATCGTATGACAACATACAATTCTGAGTTTAATAAGTATTTCCTTGAAGGCCAGATTGTTTTCCTGTAACAATGGGATGAATGGTTTACAGCAGGGCTTGCCAACAGGCAAAAACTGGCCCACAAGTGTTTTTCATATACACTACCATTCAAAAGTTTGGGGTCACATAGAAATGTCCTTGTTTTTGAAAGAAAAGCACATTTTTAGTCCATTAAAATAACACCAAATTGATCAGAAATACAGTATAGACATTGTTAATTTTGTTAATTACTATTGTAGCTGGAAATGGCAGATTAAAATAAAATGGAATTTCTACATAGGCTTACAGAGGCCCATTGTCGGCAACCAAATAGTAAATAGTAACCGCAAAACACCAGCCTCAACACCAACAGTGAAGAGACGACTCCGGGATGCTGGTCTTCTAGGCAGAGTTGCAAAGAAAAAGCCATACCTCAGACTGGCCAATAAAAAGAAAAGATTAAGATGGGCAAAATGAACAAAGACACTGGACAGAGGAACTCCGGAGTCGCCTCTTCACTGTTCGCATTAAGACTGATGTTTTGCGGGTACTATCTAATGAAGCTGCTGGTTGAGGACTTGTGAGGGGTCTTTTTCTCAAACTAGGCACTTTAATGTACTTGTCCTCTTGCTCAGTTTCCACTCCTCTTTCTATTCTGGTTAGAGCCCGTTTGCGCTGTTCTGTGAAGGGACTAGTACTCAACGTTGTACAAGATCTTCCGTTTCTTGGCAATTTCTCGCATGGAATAGCCTCTTGAGTGTAGGTGGCAGTATTTTGATGTTTGGATGAAAAATGTACCCATATTAAACTGCCTATTTCTCAGGCCCAGAATCTAGAATATGCATATAATTGTCATATTAGGATAGAAAACACTCTAAAGTTTCCAAAACGGTAAAAATATTGTCTGTGAGTATAACAGAACTGATATTGCAGGTGAAAACCTGAGGAAAATCAAACCAGGAAGTGGCCTCTATTTTGAAAGCGCCATGTTCCATAGCATGCCTTTGCTCCATTTAAAGGAATATCAACAGGATTCCTTTTCCTATGACTTCCCCATGGTGTGAACAGTCTTTAGATATAGTTTCAGGCTGTTATTTTGACAAATGAGCGAGAAAGATCACATTGCGTCATTGTATGACTGGGTGCCAGCAGCGTTTTGTATGCACAACAGCTTGGAGCAGCCATTTTCTCTCTCTCTCCTATTGAAGAAGCTACATTCCCGGTTGATATATTATCGATTGCATATTGTAAAAACAACTTGTAAAAAACTTTTGAAATGTTTCTACGAACATTACGGATACTATTTGGAATTTTCGTCTGCGATGTCGTGACCGCTCGAGCCTGTGGATTTCTGAACATAACGCGCCAACCAAATGGAAGTATTTTGGATATAAAAATAATCTTTATGGAACAAAAGGAACATTTATTGTGTAACTGGGAGTCTCGTGAGTGCAAACAACCGAAGATCATCAAAGGTAAGCGATTTAATTTATTGCTTTTCTGACTTTCGTGACCAATCTACTTGGCTGCTAGCTGTTTGTAATATTTTGTCTACTGAAAGAGATGTGCTTACATAAACGCTTGGTATGCTTTCGCCTAAAAGCTTTATTGAAATCTGACACACCAGGTGGATTAACAACAAGCTAAACTGTGTTTTGCTATACTGCACTTGTGATTTCATGAAAATTAAATATTTTTAGTAATTTAATTTCAATTTGGCGCTCTGCAATTCAGCGGTGGTTGACGAAAATGATCCCGCTAACGGATTGGGTGCATCAAGAAGTTAATTTCTCAGAACAAGAATAGACTTACGAGTTTCAGAAGAAAGGCCTTTGTTTCCGGCCATTTTGAGCCTGTAATCGCACCCACAAATATTGATTATCCAGATACTCAACTAGTATAAAGAAGGCCAGGTTTATTGCTTCTTTAATCAAAACAACAGTTTTTCAGCTGTGCTAACATAATTGCAAAAGGGTTTTCTAATGATCATTTAGTCTTTTAAAATTATAAACTTGGATTAGCTAACACAACGTGCTATTGGAACACAGGAGTGATGGTTGCTGATAATGGGCCTCTTTACACCTATGTAGATATTCCATTAAAAAAATCTGCTGTTTCCATCTACAATAGTCATTTACAACATTAACAATGTCTCCACTGTATTTCTGATCAATTTTATGTTATTTTAATGGACAAAACATGTGCTTTTATTTCAACAACAACAAGGCATTTCTAAGTGACCCCAAACTTTTGAAAGGTAGTGCATATATATGGTTTATATTGTTTTTAGTTTTGGGTTTTAAAAAAAAACACATTTTGGAAATTTTGGAATTTAGAAAATCTGTTCCCAAGTAGTCCCACAAATAAAAAAAGATAAATAAATTATGTCTCGTTGCAATGAAGGTATGAAATGATTGTTAAATTCAAATATATTCTATTCGTGCTATTTGCAGTGTACAAATTATTAGAATTAGGTTCCATCTCCCCACCATTTGCTCTGACAAAAATCACCCGCGGCTGAATCTAGTTTATTACCCCTGGTTTACAGTCTCTTTGTGGCTAGAGCTGCATTGTGCAAACACATCATCACCATGGAGAAGATGCAAATTGTTACTGGCAGCAACAAAGTATCAGAAAAGAGGAAGAGCCACGTACAATTAAGCAATAAGGCAATGTTGTATCATGAATACAGTCACTAGTAAATTGTGTTTTTCAGCGCGACGCAATAGTGATACAGTGCTCAATGACTAATGTACAGTATACACTCAGTTGAATTGAGATCATAATGTCATCATCTGGTAGTAATGGCATCATTGTGATGAGTTTTGCCCACTGGGTAGGAACTCAATTCGGTGCAAAAATTATAATTTTCCTACACGAAAACAAAACCAGGGGAAATATAAGACGATACACACACAACACAACAGTACCAACTGACTGTCATACCTCTACAAGCTTCAACTGACGCAAAGGCAGGTTGGACATGAAATTCAATTGTGTTCAACTAATTAACCGATCTCACTCATGACATTACTTTTAGTCTTATTTTAGCATTAACTTTTGTTTGCGTTTCAGTTATTACTTTACTGTAATGCCAATCCATCAATGTGGTTATACTGTCTATGGGTAGACCTATGCGATTTGCTTAACTAAACTGATGGTTATCATAAAGTTATGCTTACAGTAGACTTTAAAGAAACATCACCTAATATGTTGTTCCACTCCTACTTTTAGAAACCAGAACAAAGGCTGAGTCAAAGCCACAGTCATGCAAATGTTTTAGGAGTATCGCAAATCCACAGACATTATTTCTGCCATTTTTATTGTTTGTAGGAAAATTGAGACCTGCCTCTTTCTAAGAACTACCTGTACTAGGAAGTTAACGCACCATGCAAAGTATACAGTATTTTGTAACAAGTCCTATTTTTTTAGATAAAAATAAATATAATCCCAAACTCCAGTGGATTACACGCTATCCACGCACTTTACAATAGTAAAGTGACATTATATATTTACATGGCAATTACTTGTCCACTGGGGGCCAGGCAAGTGCCTGTTATAGTAGCCTCAGGGCTCAGGTGTGGTGGATGGGGTTGAGGCAGGGCCTGTGTTATGGGCAGGCCTTAGGAGGCCTGGCTCACCCTACTGTGCCACCTTGCCTGAACAAATTAAATATTTAAATGTTAATAATCTATTTGACGAGACATGCGCCGACAGAAAGACTCATCAATCTCAGATAAAGCAACCGAGCGAGTGAAACAGCACCCCTCTGTCTCAGTATGTGTAGACAATGTATCTGATGCTGTCTGGTCAAAAAGAGTGTGGCATGCAATACTCCTTTTGGCCAAACAGCATAAGATACATGGGCAATATATAGTAAGAAAGAGGGGCGCTGTTTTGCTTGTTGAGCCACTTCCGAATTTGAGGAAAGTTGGCGGGTGCACAGTGCTGGAATTATTTTGGACAAACGTGCAAAGGTAACTTACTTTTTGAAGTGATTTGTTTAACAATCATGATTGGTTGTGTTGATGCCACATTTAGCCCATGCTCAACATTTGGTTGAGGATGGGCTAAATGGTGGGCTACGGCTTCAAACATCGCAGGTTCAATCTCAGTGATAGGCACATTGTTGTTGTTTCTTTTCATTAAAATGTTTATGTTTTAACCCTAACCCAAACCTTAACCACTCTGAATTGATGCCTAAACTTAGCCATTGAGGTTAGTTTTAGTTTCACGAGTGAACGACAGCACTGTCGTGCAGTTTGACTGCCGGCTGACAGGAAGTGTTGTGTGAATTGACATGGGAATTGGTATTTGGCTGTTTCAAAGTTTGAAATTAGGTGTTGTAATTCTATAGAAATTCTGGAGGTAATTTTAGAAAACATATATATTTTTACACATGCATACAAAACATGTAAGTAAGTAAGCCTGGGAAAAGTAAGCCTTGTCCAAGCCAGAATGGCCCATAGTGCAGGAGCCTATCTCCTGTTTCTGTAGCATGAGGCAGCTTGATTTACTGTATGTACATCCTCTGGACACTCCCTAGACTAAATGTAACAGTATAACTTAAGACCGTCCCCTCGCCCATACCTGGGCGCGAACCAGGAACCCTCTGCACACATCAACAACTGACACCCACGAAGCATCGTTACCCATCGCTACACAAAAGCCGCGGCCCTTGCAGAGCAAGGGGAACTACTACTTCAAGGTCTCAGAGCAAGTGACGTCACCGATTGTAACGCTATTTAGCGCGCAGAACCGCTAACTAGCTAGCTATTCACATCCGTTACACTCACCCCCCTTTTGACCTCCTCCTTTTCCGCAGCAACCAGTGATCCGGGACAATAGCATCAATGTAACAGTGTAACTTTAGACTGTCCCCTCGCCCATACCCGGGTGCGAACCAGGGACCTTCTGCACACATCAACAACTGACACCCACGAAGCATCGTTACCCATCGCTCCACAAAAGCCCTGGCCCTTGCAGAACAAGGGGAACTACTACTTCAAGGTCTCAGAGCAAGTGACGTCACCGATTGAAACGCTATTTAGCGAGCACCGCTAACTAAGATAGCCGTTTCACATCCATTACATAAACATGCTACTGTATCAATGGTTGCCAGAACAACACAACAAAATTGTCAAATTAACTAATTAATTAAAGTATTTTAATCATTTTCTATTAACTAATAATTAAACTTACAGAAATATGTGCCATTTCTTGAATGTAAACAAAGTAGCCTAAGTGCTCTGCGTGAAACGAAACCAAGAAAGACCCATTACCTTGCATGCTCTTTAGTTAACATTGTGCAGTCCTTCAAATAATTATTATATCATCATTGTGCCAACTACCTTATCCCTACAGGCACGTGTACAGTTGGGATGTCAAGATATAATGGTCTATGATTAAGTTAATGCAAGATCATGCGAAATCAAATCAGATAATGTGCTGAACGACTGCTGTTTGCCACATTTTATTTAAATAAAAAAGCAAAGCATGCATGCAACTTGTAAATTGATAATAGCCAACATGAAGAGACAAAACGAGATACATCATGGATCATAAGTGAGGTCATAAAGCTGATCTACAATGGATTTGACACATAGTAATTGTGATACAACATATATTTTTGTGATACAATGGAGTTTGTCTGCACAAATGTTGTTACTGTGTCGTGTCTTCTCAACACATGTTATTATTTTGGTACAGAATAATAACTCAATTGTAGCACAATGGTTGTGACAAATGCATTGTACATCAGTGTGTGCGGTGCCTTTCTTACATTCCGCTCAATGTAAAGCCGTTATCTTTTGGATGTTTTGCCCTCTTTTTAGTCTCCCTCAGAATTTGCATACACACAGAATGACTTAAACCATGATATCAACAACTATTCTTTAGTATCCAAAGTGCAATGTCTTAGACAAGAGAACATATGACCTTTTACATGTAAATTAAACGTAATATAAATTGTGACAAAATGAACAGTGAATTATTCAAAGAGAGAATGTAATGTGTTATTTCAGGAACAATCTCAATTCTTCATGTTAGCTGATTAATCCATTTACACAGTCATACTCTTATTTAAACACCCCCACCCCACAAAAAAACAATAATCATGTTATTCAATATAATACTCAATAATCCCGATAAAAAGTTAACATACCATATAGTTCATAATGAATGGCTTTGTGTTAGACATAACCCCTAATGATGTCACTGAGAGTTGGGGTCAGATCTTTAGTGGCAGTCACTTCAAGGTCACACTCAAGGTGTTAGCTACTCTAACCCAGTGCGTCAACTGATGATGCGCGACAACACCTTTTGATTGTTTCATTATAATCACATTTGTTGCATTGAGTTAAGTGTTGATGAAAGTCTATGATGCACCAGTAGGGCCGGATGTTGGAGCTGCTGAAACATTGAAAACATCTGGAACAGTAGGAACAATAGGTCAAACAATGGCACTATGTACTATGTATAAGGGCAACTTAATGGGAAGTTGTGCCCAATTGCCTAAGAGTATTGCTTTATACTATAGACCTACTTCTCCTCCGTATCCGGAAAAAGCCCACACCACCTGACGATGAGGTTGCAGCACTTGTGGTCTGAAATGAAAATATAATATTGATAAGGGAATTTGTATGTTTAAGGTAATGACTAAAGAATTCCACCCTGAAACATAATTATTAGATTATGTAACATGTGTAATGAATAAATTAGACTAACGTAACTATTGATAAACTTAAGTCCAATAAGGTTTGGTCAAGACAAGTAAGGGAGAGATTTGTGTGTGTGTGTCTAAGAAAACACAGAGGACAATTAAACATGACAACAATTAAACATGACCTGACCTGGTTAGAACTTTCAAAAACGTACGACATGAAAGAGACACTGTCAAGGTCCCTCTAATCTCATGAGGGAGGGAACGGTATGGAACTGCCAGCTTGGTAGTGATATACGAGGAGTGTGGACTGTGGGGAAAGACACATCCCACCTACTGTTTGTGTGTCTGTGTGTGCGTGTAATCCCCCTACTGTTTGTGTGTCTGTGTGTGCGTGTAATCCCCCTACTGTTTGTGTGTCGGTGTCACGTTCTGACCTTTATTTCCTTTGTTTTGTCTTTATTTAGTATGGTCAGGGCTTGAGTTGGGGTGGGCAGTCTATGTTTGTTTTTCTATGTTTGGTTTCTTTTTCGGCCTAGTATGGTTCTCAATCAGAGGCAGGTGTCGTTAGTTGTCTCTGATTGAGAATCATACTTAGGTAGCCTGGGTTTCACTTTTGAGTTGTGGGTGTTTGTTTCCGTTTGAGTGTTTGTTGCCACACGGTACTGTTTCGGTTTTCGTTCATGTTCACGTTTATTGTTTTGTATTTCATAGTGTTCAGTTTATGTCTTAAAATAAACGTTATGCACACTTACCACACTGCGCATTGGTCCTCTGATCCTTCTTGCTACTCCTCCTCAGAAGAGGAGGAAGAATGCCTTTACAGTCGGTGTGTGCGTGTAAGTAGGTGGGGGGTAGGAGTTATAAAATGATATGTCTTTGTATTATGGACTTCAGAACGTTCTCTGAATAAACTTTACGGACCTTTTGCAGAAGCTGAGTCTTTGCCTAATTATTATTAAATCCAGGGTCTTACAAACCTCGGGTATTGGTCAAAGCTTAAATAATTTTTTAGTTATCATCATTGGGATTGAAAATTATCGTGACAAATATAAAACATTCAATACTTGCTTAAAGGTAGTAAACTTCCTAACATGTTCAATAAAGTGATAAATACAATAAAATGGTCACATGAGTAAGCATAGACAATAGTGTAATAAACATGTTGTGGCCAGCAACAAATCATTTCGATTTATAACATAATTATTTAATTATAAACATAATCAAACTATATTATGCAGCCACGACACAACAGTGGTAGGCCTGATCACCGACAACGAC
Source organism: Oncorhynchus clarkii lewisi (assembly GCF_045791955.1). NCBI lineage: Eukaryota > Metazoa > Chordata > Actinopteri > Salmoniformes > Salmonidae > Oncorhynchus > Oncorhynchus clarkii. Next base: position 68,839,349 of record NC_092150.1, on the reverse strand, counting down.
AAGACAGCCTATAGGGAGGAGGTCAGAGACCTGGCCGGGTGGTGCCAGAATAACAACCTATCCCTCAACGTAACCAAGACTAAGTAGATGATTGTGGACTACAGGAAAAGGAGGACCGAGCACGCCCCCATTCTCATTGATGGGGCTGTAGTGGAGCAGGTTGAGAGCTTCAAGTTCCTCAGTGTCCACATCAACAACAAACAGTCGTGAAGAGGGCGCAAAAAAGCCTATTCCCCCTCAGGAAATTAAAAAGATTTGGCATGGGTCCTGAGGTCCTCAAAAGGTGCTACAACTGCAACATCGAGAGCATCCTGACTGGTTGCATCACTGCCTGGTACGGCAATTGCTCGGCATCTGACCACAAGGCACTACAGAAGGTACTCCGTACGGCCCAGTACATCACTGGGGCTAAGCTGCCTGCCATCCAGGACCTCTACACCAGGCGGTGTCAGAGGAAAGCCCTAAAAATTGTCAAAGACCCCAGCCACGCCAGTCATAGACTGTTCTCTTTACTACCACATGGCAAGTGGTACCGGAGTGCCATGTCTAGGGCAAAAGGGCATTCCCAACAGTTTTTACTACCAAGCCATAAGACTCCTGAACAGGTAATCAAATGGCTACCCAGACTATTTGCATTGTGTGCCCCCCCAACCCCTCATTTTACTCTGCTACTAATCTCTGTTTATCATATATGCATAGTCACTTTAACTATACATTCATGTACATACTACCTCAATTGGGCCGACCAACCAGTGGTCCCGCACATTTGCTAATCCGGGCTATCTGCATTGTGTCCCACCACCCGCCAATCCCTCTTTTACGCTACTGCTACTCTCTGTTCATCATATATGCATAGTCACTTTAACCATATCTACATGTACATACTACCTCAATCAGCCTGACTAACCGGTGTCTGTATGTAGCCTCGCTACTTTTATAGTCTCGCTACTGTATATAGCCTGTCTTTTTACTGTTGTTTAATTTATTTACCTACCTATTGTTCACATAATACGTTTTTTGCACTATTGGTTAGAGCCTGTAAGTAAGCATTTCAGCGCACGTGAAAAAAAATCCCTTACCTTTGTGCGGTTGGAGGACACTCGTGACCTTCCTGTTAGAGCTTCCCGGATCTGAAAGCACAGACAAGGAGTTCATCAAATATATTAATTGTCATTACAAAGTACATTACAATAAATAATATGAGAGGTATCAGTAAGTGGGTCATGAACATACCTTTTTGTCCAAAAGTGTTCCAAATACCAAGATGAACAAACCCTTTGAATGATAACATGGTGAAAGATGGAATTACTATACCAAATTCAGTATATATTTAATTGTAAACATTCATCCAAATCTTAACTTAGTATAACATGCCATCGGGAATTTAATGCATTTAAAAGAAAAAATCTTTCAAGTCAATTGCACTTAACCGAGGACCAGTTAGTTACTAGTGTTATTTAACTGAGTTAAATACCTGTAATGAATTGAAGATTGCAAACACAATATGGATTCCTTGATTGTTTGGTGCAGTCATGGTTCCTACTCCTAGTCCCCAGGTAGTACCAAAGAAGGGAGTCAGAATGGCCAGACACCTGGCGATGACCACCAAAGCATTTCTCTCATCTGGCTGAGTAACATCCCCCACACCTCTCCTCAGCATTTTGAACAGAACCACAATCAGGATCAAAAGGTTGATGACCACTATGGTCAGGGCGGGGATCACAAAAGCCAGAAGGGCCTTTGACTCTTTCCAGTTGAGCCAGCAAACCCCATCATTATCTCTGATGTATTGTTTCCCTGGGGCTGTCACTGCGATAGTTATGACAGCAATGATGAGGGGAGCTCCATAGCCCAAAGAAAAACTGATGGCCAACATTGCTGGTTTAGACATGTGAGAGAACACCATGACAGTCCAGTAGAGCAGCAAAAGGCCTGACACCAACATCCAGAAAAACAGAGCCAGGTAGAAAAAGTGGATGAAAAATGTTGCTGTGGAACACGCAGCAAGATCTTTTTTTTCATTTTCGGAAATTGCTGCACCAATAATGAACCAAATGTCAGCAATCAGAAGGGAAACGGCGATGTTCACTATAGAGACATGACGCATGTAAGATGTGTTGTTTCCAGTCACAGCATTCCATACCAACATCTCAATGATGAGACACACGACCAAGCAACCCATTGATATGCCAACTCCAATGTAAGTGATAAAATCCAAAGGGACACGCAACACAGCTGGAATGGAAGGCGACATCAAAATGGAGTAGGAGGTCAGATGATTACAGTGACAGGTGACAGTGCCATTCTTTTTAGACGGCAGTTCACATCCTTTATCATCCCATCCTCCAAGGCCGTCAAAAAGGTTGAAGTTCCAGAAAACACACTGAGGATTGGCCAGTGTCTCGTTCAGTACGTCAAAACTGAACGTCACATTCTTGATTGTGCCATTCACCTTCACCAGAACCACTTTTCCGTTGATGGTGTTGACACTGTTGTTCAGACTGTTTCTCACAGGTAAAACATTATCCAAGGAGTCAAATGTTATTATGGTGATTGAATTGAAGGAAGCTTCAGATGCCGGTATGTCTATCAGAACAGACGAGTTTAAATTGAAAAAGTTGTTTATTGAGTTGTTGACTGTGGTTTTGTTTAAGATAATCCTTGACGTTTCTATGTCAAAAAAGTCATCGGTAAGGAAATTGGAAATTGTTTCAACGGTGCCCAGAAAGGCTGAGCTTATGTTTTTGTTGAGGTTGGTGTTGAGATCATCCCAGGAGGCTTTCGCTCCATGTGAAGTAAGTACACCTGCCGTTTCCAGGAAATTCTAGAGATCAAGATAGAAATCAGAATTAGTACAGGATTACTGAAATCCTAATAAAAGTGAAACTGTTGATGTCAACATACCTTCATCAATGGTTTGTTTATTGGGGTACTTCGGGACACATTTGCAACATTTTTAAGAATATTAACAATAGTAGAAATAGTTGCAGGTGATGAAACTATTCTACCTAGGAGGTTAAAAGTGCTGTTGCGGAGTCTTTCCAAAAAGACTGGAAGACCAGTCCCCACTAAAACCTGTGTGGATTTAAAGTGATGAAAGAAAAACAATACAAGTGTATATAAGGGTTGATACTATATACAGTACTGTAACAAAGCAATACCATCATTACTAAACCATTTTTATATAGAGTATATTTTATATCCAGTGAAAATGTTTTTATGTTCACATATTACCTGAGATAAAAAAAACAGGTTTTCAATTTCTTTTAAGACACAGTTATTCTCCCGAACTGAAAAATGTCCATTTTCTTGACAAATAGCAGTCTTTTGACCTACTTCATCCAATTTGCAGTCAGCTACAACTATCTCATTCACTTGTCCACTGCCAAATATCGTATTATTCAAGCAGGTAAACCCTAGAGAACAATGGGATTTGTGAAATTATACAATATTTATAATTGTAATCTTATAGATATTACAACTGTAGATACATGTCATGAATTATGGGATTACATGAAGGCGAATTTAAGCAAAATTCTTGTGACAATATTTTTGATGCACACCAGAAAAGCAAGAAAATGAACAATTAATCAAAAATCAACTGACATGTACTGCTGCCACAGTGTAAACTGATCTAAATACTTTTTGAATGTATTTCAGGACAAGTAATAACTAACTTGGTCCACCAAATCCACCAAATACTAACCCAATCAAGTACTTACTTATTTTATATTTTTCTCCAAGTGTTGAGACAATATCCGCTTTTGCTTTTGCAATTTCCACATTATCGACAATTGTTGTTATAACAGTAAAATCTGCAATAACACTTCCACTCCTATTCATGTGAGAAAAAAATATCAGAAAACATATCCACAAATGAATGGCATGCATTATAAAAATAGCCCATACATACACTGTATAACATCAACCCCAAGTTATTTTCATTTCGAAGGGATACTCTTGTCTGGGGCAGTGGCGGATTTAAGTATAGGCGACATGGGCAGCCGCCCTGGGCGGCATCATGGGCCGGGGGCGGGTCACCCGCACAACATCTTTTAGAATGGTGACATTTGCGCAATCCGTTTTCTATCGCTCATTTGCACATCACGTCAATGATATCATGAAAATGGTGGTTCGCCCAGGGAGCCATACAAGCTAGAACCGCCACGGCTCTGGGGCATATACTGAAAATATATTTGTTATATTGGATATTTTAGACCACAGTTTAAATTGTTAGAATTTCAACCTTCAATTCTTTATATTTGTGCAGCAACTATTATATGGCCCATACATCCCTCAAAATCACCTGAGTGTCACGTCCTTTTTTATGTCTTTATTTTAGTTTGGTCAGGGTGTGAGTTGGGGTGGGCATTCTATGTTTGTTCTGTGTGTTATAGTTCTATGTGTTTGGCCTGGTATGGTTCCCAATCAGAGGCAGCTGTCAATCGTTGTCTCTGATTGAGAACCATACTTAGGTAGCCTGTTCCCACCTGGTGTTTGTGGGTAGTTGTTTTCTGTGTCTGTGTTTTCACCATACAGAACTGTTTCCATTTTCATTTCTTTCCTGCAGTATACTAATTTTGAATTTTCTCGTGTTCTGATATAATAAATTATCATGGACACTTACAACGCTGCATTTTGGTCCGATCCTTCCTACTCATCATCAGACGAAGAAGAAGTTTGTTTCATTGGGATTGAAATTATACATTAAACTGAACGTTGAGAAATTTAAGGTGACATTTAGTATTTGAATATTCAAATTATTAGCACATGAAATGAAATAATATAAAATTATAAAGTATTGAATAACACTGGAGCAAAACTTACTTTAACCTATTTAACTTTGCTGATATGAAGCCTCGCATGTTTCTCTTATATATGACTTTGATCTGTGTGAGACAGTGAAATGATTATTGATCAAGAGTGATTTAAAATAAATTATTGAAAAGGACATGAAATGAACATTTGGTACATATCAAACAAATTGTAATTTGTCACATATCATGCGAAATTTACAATGGACATCTACAAATGAATACATACCATACGAAATGTAATCTGTCATACTAAATGGAGTGAGACCGATTTACATTTACTATGTTACATCTAACCCTGAGTCCAGGTTGACACTTTACATTGCAGCACATGGACATTGTGATAAGCATGAGGGAATATAGTATACTCACAGTTTGATCAATATCTTTGAACATTGCATTATTTTCATCATTGAAGTTAGAGTCAAAGGTGATAGCCATAGTAAATTGTAGGTTCAGTGTGTTTTCTAAAAAAAAAAACAGAACAAAATATAAGAATACGGAAGTTAAAAATGTAATTACACATTTGTATAACTGAGGTTGCTTTTGACCGTTTTGTTTTGTTCACAGTAGGGCACAGTGGAACAGAAAAACAATTTAATGAAGACATTAGAGTAACTGTTTTTTTGGCGATGTCCAACTTCTTTCAAACATGTAACAAGGAAATAGGTCAAATTAAGGAGGGTGTTGTTGGAGTTGTTGAACTTTCTGTGGACTGTTTTTATGTTGGTACTGAGGTACAGTGGAACATAAAAACATGATATATAACACATTGGTGTTACTGGAATATTGGTGATGCCCGACTCAATAATACCACAAGGAAATACCGTAGGTCCAATGAAATGACATTATTGATTTGTTTCTTTGATGTTGTACTGGAGGGGTTTGTTGGAGTTGTTGAACTTGCTGTGGACTGTTTTGTTGTTGGCGCTAAAGCGTAAAAGTATTTACTTTACTGACATTGCTGTGTATCACTGAATGATTACATTTTGTTTAACAGAGTAGTTATGTACCGTAACTACATGGAATAAGGAACTTACTTGTTACGGCAGGAGTTGGAGTGCTCAAGTTATTTGTCATGGACTTTTAAATATATTTAATTAACCAACAGATAATCTATTTTTGAAGATGTAAATTACTTTCCATACACAAGCCATAATTTGTTCATTGTGTAATACTCTGAGACAGCCTAGTGGTAAGGGAGCATAGTGGTTAGAGCGTTGGACTAGTAACCGAAAGGTGGCGAGATTGAATCCCCAAGCTGACAAGGTAAAAATCTGTCGTTCTGCCCCTGAACAAGGCAGTTAACCCACCGTTCCTAGGCCGTCATTGTAAATAAGAATTTGTTCTTAACTGACTTGTCTAGTTAAATAAAGGTAAAAAAAGATAACCCAAACAAAATCACATCTGAACAGGTCAGTGGATTTTTGACACTGTTACATGTATTTGAAATACATCGAATATTGTGTAAAACCAGTACTTGTTTCCTCTTCTGCTGGCAAAGCTGTGGACGCAGAGAAATGTGAGATGATTATGATGCTGGCTGGTTCTCTAACCTGTTTCACAGATTTTTGTCTTTCAGCTGTAGGCCTCAAGTAAATATTCAACTATGAATAACACTATGGCAAGTTGCTCTTGGTAAGACTCTAATTAGTACAGTAAAACGTTTGTTAATGAAATAGTCATGAATAATTGTCTCATACCTGGTGTTGGAGATGGTGTTGGACAAGCCGTCAGATCTATGTGGTAAAGGAGATAGGGGTAAGCTTAGAGTTTAAATGTTGCTGAACGAATACAGAAACATTGATTAAACTAGCACAGTGGAGGTGGTAAGGAAACAGTTACTTGTGATTGGCTGACAAAACGGTCCATAAGGAGGAATGGATTTGATACATCCACAGGAGTCATCAGTGATGTTGTCACAGGACCCATAAGAGAGACACTGGTCACATGACCAACCATACTGATCCTCACATCTGCATGTGCTGTTTGGGTAGCATGCTGTGAATGAAAGGAGAGTGGATTGAACATCATCATATCAATGTTTTCTGTGAAACCAACTATTTGAAAATATCTGAACCAGTTGTTGAATATATTTTACAATGCAGGAATTAAAACTCAAATGAGCAACAGCAACAGAAATCTCTTACCAGTAGTGAAGTTCACGTCCGTTACATTTAACACATTGGAGATCAGGACAGGGTAGGTCAGGCCAGTCACACTTGCCCTAAGTACATCTATCAATGTAGCTGAAATATCTGTCATGTCCAACTCAATTTCAATAATTTCCCCATAAGTGGTTGATGGCTCTATGGAAAATTACAATTGAATAAATCATGACAAGCATGTCTATTATTTTCAGTAAATGTAATCTATTGCTTGAGTAACTTATTGGAATACCTGCTGTAGTAGTTGGACTTGGATCTGTTGGGATTAGGTAAAAGACGTGTCACCAAGAAGAATTACGCAGCTGGGAGACGTTGCCAAAAACAACTACATACAACCACAACAACAGGTACAATGTCAAACACCAAGTGGAAGTGAAAATCAAATAGTTACTTGTGATTGGCTGACAGAACTCTCTATCAGAAGCATAGTTATTTAGGCATCCACGCATTTTGCCATCAACGATCTCACCACAGGACCCATAGGAGGAACACTGATCACATGACCAACTATACTGGTCCTCACATCTGCACCTGAATCCACTGGGGTCTGAGGAGCATTCTGTGAATGGATGGGAAGTGGACTGATTATCCTCAACATGGAGATACAACGTTTTCTTCTGATGCCAACAACGTCCAAGTTAGTTTTTTAAATACATTATTTAAAAAAAAAAAAAAAGAACAATTAAAAACTCTTACCAGTAGTAATGTTCATGTCTGTTACATTTAACACACTGGAGATAAGGATGGGGTAGGTTACACTTTTCACGTGGAACTTTAGGTAATGTATGTCTTCAAGTGGAATATTATAGACTTCCAACTCAACTTCACCAACTTTCTCAATGAGGGTTGCTGTCACTGTGGAAACAATTCAATTCAAAAGATCTTTATTGTCCCCGAAGTGCAATTCTTGTGGAACATAAAAATAAGTATACATACAATACTAGTCAAAAGTTTGGACACACCTACTCATTCCAGAGTTTTTCTTTGTTTTTACACTTTTCTGCATTGTACAATAATAGTGAAGATATCAAACATATGAAATAACACGTGGAATCAAGTAGTAACCAAAACATTTTGTATTTGAGATTCTTCAAAGTAGCCACCTTTTGCCTTTGCAAACTATTGGCATTCTCTCATAAAGCTTCATGAGGTAGTCACCTGGAATGCATTTAAATGAACAGGTGTGCCTTGTTAAAAGTTCATTTGTGTAATTTCTTTCCTTCTTAATGCGTTTGAGCCAATCAGATGTGTTGTGACAAGGTAGGGTTGGTTTACAGAAGATAGCCCTATTTGGTAAAAGACCAAGTCCATATTATGGCAAGAACAGCTCAAATTAACAAAGAGAAACGACAGTCCATCATTCCTTTAAGACATGAATCTCAGTCAATCTGGAAAATGATGATGAAACTGGCTCTAATGAGGACAATCACAGGAAACTAAGACCCAGAGTTACCTCTGCTGCAGAGGATATGTTCCTTAGAGTTAAATGTAAGTCAGATTGCAGCCCAAATAAATGCTTCATAGAGTGCAACAGACACATCTCAACATCAACTGTTCAGAGGAGGCTGCGTGAATCAGGCATTCATGGTCAAATTGATGCCAAGGAACCACTACTAAAGGACACCAATACTAAGAAGAGACTTGCTTGAGCCAAGAAACACAAGCAATGGTCATTAGACTGGTGGAAATCTGTGCTTTGGTCTGATGAGTCCATATTTTAGATTTTTGGTTCCAACCATCGTGTCCATGTGAAACACAGAGTACTGTAGGTGAACAGATGATCTCTGCATGTTTATTTCCCACCGTAAAGTATGGAGGAGGTGTCATGTTGTGGGGGTGCTTTGCTGGTAACACTGTCTTGATTGATTATAAATCAAGGCTCATGTAATCAGCATGGCTTTCACAGCATTTTGCAGCGTTACGCCACCCATCTGGTTTGCGCTTCGTGGGACTATAATTTGGTTTTCAACAGGACAATGACCCAACACACCTCCAGGCTGTGTAAGGGCTATTTGACCAAGGAGAGTGGTGGATTGCTACATCAGATGACCTGGCCTCCACAATCATCCAACCTCAACCCAATTGAGATGGTTTGGGATGAGTTGGACCACAGACTGAAGGAAAAGCAGCCAACAGTGCTCAGAATATGTGGGAACTCCTTCAAGACTGTTGGAAAAGCATTCCATGTAAAGCTGGTTGAGAGAATGCCAAGAGTTTGCAAAGCTGTCGTCAAGACAAATGGTGGCTACTTTGAGGAATCTAAAATATATATTGATTTATTTTTTGGTTACTACTTGATTCCATATTTGTTATTTCATATGTTTGATGTCTTCACTATTATTCTATTATTCTACAATGCAGAAAATAGTAAAAATTAAGAAAAACCCTTGAATGAGTAGGTGTGTCCAAACTTTTGACTGGTACTGTACATGTAATATATATATATATATATATATATATATATATATATATATATATATATATATATATATATATATATATATTAACCTTTATTTAACCAGGAAGGGCTCATTGAGATTTAAAATCTATTTTTCAAGAGCGTCCTGGCCAAGATAGGCAGCACCAAGTCATTACAAAAATTACAGACAAACAACATGAAAAACTACAAGTAATCTAGTAAAAACCATAGAATTCACAAGAGTATAACAAAATCAAAAACAGCAAATTAAAAACATTGACAGGTCAGGGAATCAGTCTCAAGATCATTCATCAGTGATTTAAAAATACCAATCGGGACAAGTTCTTCCAGATTAAAAGTATTTTGTAAGGCGTTCCAACACGATGGCGCAGAGTACATAAAAGCTCTTTTACCAAATTCAGTTTGGACATTTGGAACAGTTAGCAGGATAAAGTCCAGGAAACAAAGAGAATACCCACCACATTTCTGAACAATAAAAATGCCCAAATAAAATGGTAGTAAACCCATAATGGATTTGTAAATAAAAGTATACCAGTGACTGATCCTACGAGTGACTAGAGAAGGCCAGCCAACCCTGGTATACAAAGTGCAGTGGTGCGTAAGGGTTTTGCAGTTTAAAATAAATCTCAAAGCACCATGGTAAAGGGTGTCAATTGATCTCAAACCCTGAGCGGAAGCATTCATATATAAAATATCCCCATAGTCTAGTAAAGGCATAAATGTAGCTGATACTAGCCTCCTTCTGGCTTCAAAATAAAAACAGGGCTTATTCCTAAAATAAAATCCCAATTTCAGCTTCAATTTTTTTGTAAGTTGTTGAATATACAATTTAAAAGATAGGCCGTCATCAATAAAATTCCAAAATATTTATATGAGGTTACAACCTCAATCTCCTTGCCCTGACAGGTAGTAGTAGGTGAAAGGTTCAGAGGTCTATTTCTTGCTTTAGAAAACACCATTAGTTTAGTTTTGTCAGTCCAGATAGTCTAGTTTTTGGACATGTTCTCTCGAATGACTTGACTGGCAGAATGGGCTGATGGATTAACAGCTGGGCCAGTTGATATACCACTGCCATGACTGTGAACTATTGGTTAGGCTTAGTGTGTCGTCTTAGAATCATTGCTAAGGTTAAAAGTATAATGAGGATAAGCTTCAATTGACACAAGGTATGTTGAACAGTATAAAAAGCAGTTTGCAAGTTCTGGAAAGCTTTTGTAAGAGACGAGGCACAACAGTAAATAACAGTATCATCAGCATAAAAATGAAGTTGCGCATTTTGGACATTTTTGTCTAAATAATTTATATAAATAGTGAATAAGAGAGGACCAAGTACAGAGCCTTGGGGCACACCATTAAAGACAGACAATTTAGACAGTAGATCTAGCTGAAATGTCATAATATAAAAGAAACAGTAGATCTAGCAGATCTATAATAATATATTCAACCTTATGTTCCCTGTACTCTATATATATATATATATATATATATATATATATATATATATATATATATATATATATATATATATATATATATATCTGTTTATTATACCTGTCGATACAGGGCTCATATGTGAAACTATTCTAACTGAACATTTTCTTTCACAGTGACACTGACTACGAATGGCAGCCCCAAGGGCCAAGGTGTCCATCCCCCACTGAAGCTTGTTCATCCAGCTCCTGCCACAAGTGGTGTTCATCTGCCCAAATTTATTTCTACAGGCATGGATGTGCCTCAGGGCCAAAAGGGCACAGCATGAAGGCGCCGCTGTGTTCTTTTCAAAATTAAGTCCCCCATCACCTGTGCCACATGCTTGGTGACCCTCTGCTTTACAGCAGAAAGAGACTGCTATGGCACCTGGCATCAGCAGCACAATATTGTGTCGAGCTTTGGCAAAGTGGGTGGGGTTATATCCTTCCTGTTTGGCCCTGTCCGGGGGTCTCATCGGATGGGGCCACAGTATCTCCTGACCCCTCCTGTCTCAGCCTCCAGTATTTATGCTGCAGTAGTTTATGTGTCGGGGGGATAGGGTCAGTTTGTTATATCTGGAGTACTTCTTCTGTCTTATCCGGTGTCCTGTGTGAATGCTCTCTCTAATTCTCCCTTTCTCTCTCTCGGAGGACCTGAGCCCTAGGACCATGCGTCAGGACTACCTGGCATGATGACTCCTTGCTGTCCCCAGTCCACCTGGCCTGGCTGCTGTTCCAGTTTCAACTGTTCTGCCTGCGGCTATGGAACTCTAAACTGTTCATATTTGAGGTGCTGTCCTGTTGCATCCTCAACAACTACTGTGATTATTATTTGACCCTGCTGGTCATCTAAGAACGTTTGAAAATCTCGGCCATGTTCTGTTATAATCTCCACCCAGCACAGCCAGAAGAGGACTGGCCACCTATCATAGCCTGGTTCCTCTCTAGGTTTCTTCCTAGGTTTTGGCCTTTCTAGGGAGTTTTTCCTAACCACCGTGCTTCTACACCTGCATTGCTTGCTGTTTGGGGTTTTAGGCTGGGTTTCTGTACAGCACTTTGAGATATTAGCTGATGTACGAAGGGCTATATAAATACATTTGATTTGATAGAGGACTGAGGGTCTTCCAAATATTGAAAGTGTGTAAATAGTTACCCATGTTATTTTGTAAATGTATATATTTTTTTCTTCATATTTTTTTTTCCATATTTTTTTCTCCATTTTTTTTTGGGGGGGGGGGGGGGTGTTAGAATACCATTTTGGCATTTTGTATATAGTTAGTTGTTTCAAAATGTATACCTTCACCAATTTGGCCACTTGGGTACATTTGGGCTACTTGTGTGGGACACCTGGGTGACTTCATGATAAATGTCATGTAGCACACTCATTTTGGAAGTTATCATTCTGAAACTTTGCACAAGTACTGTTACCCTCTTATAATTTTCACTGAAATTGTCCCAATCATCCTATCTGAATGTTTGTTTTATCTTGTTCATTTTAAAGATGATGATACAACAATAATAAAAAAAACATGTTTTTTTTCATTGTATTATCTAAACCAGATCTATTGTGTTATATTCTCCTACATTCAATTCACATTTACACAAACGTCAGAGTGTTTTCTTTCAAATGGTACCAAGAATATGCATATCCTTGCTTCTGGGCCAGAGCTACAGGCAGTTAGATTTGGGTATGTCTTCAGGCGGAAATTGAAAAAAGTAGGGGGGGTTTTAACAGACATAAGAGGTTTTAACAGACATAAGCCCATCAAATTGAGTGCACTGAGTTCTATCAGACAGATAATTAGCAAACCATGCAACTGCATGCTCTGAAAGACCTACACTCGACAATCTCTGCCTAAGTATAGCATGCTCAACTGTATCAAAAGCCTTAGACAGACCAATAAAAAGTGAGACACAATGCTGTTTTTTGTCAAGGGCTTCAGTGATATCATTTAAAACCTTCATGGCTGCTGTAATTGTGCTATGCTTCTTCCTGAAGCCCGATTGGTACATTGATAAAATAGAGTTAGTAAATAAAAACTATTTTAGCTATTCACTCACAAGGGTTTCAAGTATTTTCTCCAGGGTTGACAGCTTTGAGATTGACCTATAATTATTTAAAAGAGTTGGATCTCCCCCTTTTAAAAGTGGTAGGACAAATGCTGATTTCCAGATCTTTGGAATTTCATTACATTCCAGGGTTAGATTGAACAGATATGTAAGTGCTTCAGCTATGAAATCAGCTGCCAGATTTAAAAAGCAGGGACCCAAAAGATCAGAACCTGCAGGCTTTCTCTGATCTAAGGATTTCAGGGCTTTATGTACCACCTGCACTGAGAATGGCAAAAAGCTACAAGTTTGACCAGCTCTCACTGGTTCATCCACACAAGGTTGTACAGAGACAGAGGACACTGAATCAAACAGTCTACCAGATGATACAAAGTGCTCATTGAAACAATTCAGCATTTCAATTTTGTCATATACAGCAACAGAGTCCTTCAAAACACATGACGGTAATTCATTAACATTACTGTTACCAGACATAGACTTAATAGCCTTCCAAAACTTTATAGGGTCATTCAGGTTATCAGTGGTAACAGACATAAAATATTCAGACTTGGTCTTCCTGAGAAGAAAATAACACTTGTTTCGTAACTGCCTAAAAATAAGCCAATCAGCATCAGAACATGATTTCCTTGCTTTAGCCCAAGCTAGATTACGGTCGTGAATAATACAAGACAGCTCAGAAGAAAACCATGGATTATACTGCCCTTTAACCCCGAACCTGCAGAATGGGTCATGTTTGTTTACTATTTGGGAAAAACCATAATGAAAGAATTTCCAGGCAGTTTCCACATCAGGAATAAACTCAATCTAACTCCAGTCCAAATAAAACAAATCATGGAGAAAAGCCTGCTCATTAAAACACTTCAAATTTCTCTTACGAATAAAAAGTGGGTTTGTCTTAGGAACCTTAGTATTTCTAACAGCAACAACAGCACAATGGTCACTTAAATCATTACAAAAACACCAACCGCAGAATATTTATGTAGAACATTTGTCAATATCAAATAAATCAGGGTAGATTTATCTGGGCATTTAAGAAATGTAAGAAATAAAGAAAAACACGCACACAGCAAAAATCCAATGGCAAAGAGCAGTGAGATAAATAATGATGCTTTAATCGTTTCGGATTTGTGTGAACATAAAAAAATATGATTTTTTTTGTCATTTTCTAAGGTGTCTAAAGGCACATTATGGGGGCAGACATGTAGGTTTGAGCTGACTCACCCTCTCGCTTTTCTCCAGAAGGAACTTGTGATCCATCAGTGGGTGATTCCTGGAAAAGATTTAATACAAAAAAATGGATTTGTATTACTGCGTCAAATGAAGTATGTGTTTTAACACTCAGAAAATTCCCCTATATGTTTTTATTTAACCTTTTTTTAATCAGGTAGGCCAGTTGAGAAAAAGTTCTCATTTACAACTGAGACCTATGTATTGGCATGGTAGATACACAGGGATGTGCAGTGTTATTACAATGTGGATACAGTTACACAACTGTGCTGTTTGTGTAATTATAATGTATACATGCTGTAGTTGCACCAATGGAATGAACAAACAAATCTGTTTTGAAACATATTATATTAATAGTGATACACCTAAAGATATGTAGCTCAAACAATATTGTATTTCTCTGACATTGCTTAAAATTGCCTTGTGAACATTTGTTTTTAGTTTAAGTCCATATTTACTGGCCTCTTACCTCTGATGTTACATTTGGAGTTTCCAAGCAATCTTGTTTTTCCAGACTAGAGCAAAATACCAAGAGGACACTTAAGTACCAAACTGTCTTTGGTGAGGCCATATCTGTATGAATATAGCATCAGATAAACAAAACAAAACATCATACTATTATTACACATTTGAGATTTTTCCCCAATGGAACACCAGATGGTGTACAGATTGTGAGATAGGATGGTTGCAAAACAATTATACAACAAAACACAACTAAATAAGCACCAATTATGGTGACAGCTGAGGTATTTATGGGCTGTTTTCTTAATTATGTTACGTAGTAATATTCATTAACCTGATTGGAATGCTAAGAAGAACATTGTTGCGGTCTGATGAAGAAGGAAACACATGACTGACCAAATGGTTGGTCATGTCTCTGCTGCATTTTGGTGAATATATTAACTTGTCTTTTCTGTAGATACTGATCCAATCGCAATAAATGCAATTTAATCTGAAATTCATGCTCAAAATGATGCACATAGCATGCACTCCTGGATCTGTATACTACATACAGTTGAAGACGGAAGTTTACATAAACTTAGGTTGGAGTCATTAAAACTCGTTTTTCAACCACTCCACAAACGTCTTGTTAACAAACTATAGTTTTGGCAAGTCAGTTAGGACATCTACATTGTGCATGACACAAGTCATTTTTCCAACAATTGTTTACAGACAGATTATTTCACTTATAATTCACTGTATCACAATTCCAGTGGGTCAGAAGTTTACATACACTAAGATGACTGTGCCTTTAATTCCAGAAAAGTATGCCATGGCTTTAGAAGTTTCTGTTAGGCTAATTGACATCATTTTAGTCAATTGGAGGTGTACCCATGGATGTATTTCAAGGCCTACCTTTAGACTCAGTGCCTCTATGCTTGACATCATGGGAAAATCAAAATAAATCAGCCAAGACCTCAGAAAAAAAATTGTAGACCTCCACAAGTCTGGTTCATCCTTGGGAGCAATTTCCAAACGCCTGAAGGTACCACACTCACCTGTACAAACAATAGTATGCAAGTATAAACATGATAGGACCAGGCAGCCGTCATACCGCTCAGGAAGGAGACGCTTTCTGTCTCCTAGAGATTAACGTACTTTGGTGCAAAAAGTGCAAATCAATCCCAGAACAACAGCAATGACCTTGTGAAAATGCTGGAGGAAGCAGGTACAAAGTATCTATATCCACAGTAAAACCAGTCCTATATCGACATAACCTGAAAGGCCGCCCAGCAAGGAAGAAGCCACTGCTCCAAAACCACCACAAAAAAAAGCCAGACTACGATTTGCAACTGCACATGAGGACAAAGATTGTACTTTTTGGAGAAATATCCTCTGGTCTGATGAAACAAAGATATAACTTTTTGGACATAATGACCATCGTTATGTTTGGAGGAAAAAGGGGGAAGCTTGAAGCCGAAGAAAACCATCCCAACCATGAAGCACGGGGTGGCAGCATCATGTTGTGGGGATACTTTGCTGCAGGAGGGACTGGTGCACTCCACAAAATAGATGGCTTCATGAGGTAGGAAAATTATGTGGATATATTGAAGCAACATCTCAAGACAAGTTAAAGCTTCCTGACTGCAAATGGGTCTTCCAAATGAACAGTGAACCAAAGCATATTTCCAAAGTTGTGGCAAAATGGCTTAAGGACAACAAAGTCAAGGTATTGGAGTGGCCATCACAAAGCCCTGACCTCAATCCTGTAAAAAATTTGTGGGCAGAACTGAAAAAGCGTGTTTGAGCAAGAAGGCCTACAAACTTTACTCAGTTACACCAGCTCTGTCAGGAGGAATGGGCCAAAATTCACCCAACTTATTGTGGTAAGCTTATGGAAGGCTACCCGAAATGTTTGACCCACGTTAAACAATTTAAAGGCAATGCTACCAAATACTAATTGATTGAATGTAACCTTCTGACCCACTGGGAATGTGATGAAATAAATTAAAGCTGAAATAAATCATTCTCTCTACTGTTATTCTGACATTTCACATTCTTAAAATAAAGTGGTGATCCTAACTGACCTAAAACAGGGAAAATTTACTAGGAATAAACGTCAAGAATTGTGAAAAACTATGTTTAAATGTAGTTGGCTAAGGTGTATGTAAACTTCCAACTTCAGCTGCATGTACAAATAAGATATGAGAAAGATTACTTATTTTAATAATTGTGACACAGTGTCACAAACATTATATGTTGTCTAAGAGTGATTCATTTACTCTTTTGTATTCACATTGTTAAACCTTGAACAAATATTACATTTATATTTATACCTGAACCCTGTGAAAGGTCATACTTAAAAATGAACTCAGTCAAATCGTTTACATCATTTCAATATAAAACGTGAAAAGTAAATGTATTATCTTACCTCTCCGACTCTCTGAATTGACTTCTCAAGGAAGGGCAAGAAGGTTTCTGTGTGTCTCTTGCCAATTTGCCACTGTACTCTGATTCAGAAGGGTTGGGTTTTTGCGGAAGAGACATTTCAGTTGAATGCATTCAGTTGTACAACTGACTAGATATTGCCCTTTCCCTTTCCACATTTCACATCAAAACAGTTGATTAAATATAAAATTAAATATAAATTATTAAATATAATAAAGGCCTCCACCTCCTTGTCCTTGAACTGTGAGAGTGTAGTTGAGTCAGAATCTTGATTAGAATACAAAAATGTGATCATATTAATCCCGTGCTAGCCTCTCTACACTGGAATCCTATTAAGGCTAGGGCTGATTTCAAGGTTTTACTGCTAACCAACAATGCATTACATGGACCAACTCTCTCTCCGATTTGGTCCTGCAGTACATACCTACACATACATTATGGTCACAAGACGCAGGACTTATTCTTCCAAGAATTTTAAAGCAAACAGCTGGAGGCAGGGCTTTCTCCTATAGAGCAACATTTTTATTGAATGGTCTGCCGATCCATGTGAGAGATGTCGACTCAGTCTCAACCTTTAAGCATTTACTGAAGACTGATCTCTTTAGTAGGTCCTACTAAAGGGGCGACAGGGTAGCCTAGTGGTTAGCGAGCTGGACTAGTAACCGAAAGGTTGCAAGTTCAAATCCCCGAGCTGACAAGGTACAAATCTGTCGTTCTGCCCCTAAACAGGCAGTTAACCCACTGTTCCTAGGCCGTCATTGAAAATAAGAATTTGTTCTTAACTGACTTGCCTAGTTAAATAATTGAGTGTAGTCTGGCCCTGAGGTGCAAAGGGGAAAGGCAGTGGAGTGACAAACAGCCCTTGCTGTCTCTGCCTGGCCCACTCTTCACTTGGATTCTCTGCCTTTGATCCTATTTTGGAAGCTGAGTCACTGGGTTTCTAGTTGTCTCCCATGCCGTCCCTGGGAGGGGTGCACCACGTTGTGCCAGGATTTTTCGCTGAACACAACTTGAATGGATTGAGTCACTGAAATTATCTTCCTTTCCACCCTGTCTCAGTCTCCAGTATCTCTGCTGCAATAGTCTATGTGCCACGGGGCTAGGATCAGTCTATCCTATTGGGTGTAATTATCCTGTCTTATCTGGTGTTCTGTGTGAAAGACAAGGCAGTGGAGTGACGAACAACCCTTGCTGTCTCTGCCTGGCTGACTCCCCTCTCTTCACTTGGATTCTCTGCCTCTGATCCTATTTTGGAAGCTGAGTCACTGGGTTTCTAGTTGTCTCCCATGCCGTCCCTGGGAGGGGTGCACCACGTTGTGCCAGGATTTTTCGCTGTACACAACTTGAATGGGTTGAGTCACTGAAATTATCTTCCTTTCCACCCTGTCTCAGTCTCCAGTATCTCTGCTGCAATAGTCAATGTGCCACGGGGCTAGGATCAGTCTATCATATTGGGTGTAATTATCTTGTCTTATCTGGTGTTCTGTGTGATCTTAAGCATACTCTCTAAAATTCTCACATCTCTCTCTCTTCTACCAGAGGACCTGAGCTCTAGGATT